>NW_027526214.1:86871485-87287353 GCF_048455015.1 Haemaphysalis longicornis | reverse complement strand
GCTGAGGCCGTCCTCAGGACGCCCGAAAACCCAGCAAGGCTGCAGTGCCATCCCTGCCTTACCAGCGTCGAGCGCGTATTGAATCGCCGGCATCGACTGTGTGACGTCGTGTTCCCCCCTGCCGATGTACCGACGACCGCCGAGAAGTAGGATGGTCAACACCTTAGCATTGCGTGCGCCCTATCAAGTGAGGCGTTTCATCTACCACGAGTGTCTCTTCAAACAGGACTATGAACTGTAGTTTTCTTGATGCACTTACAGAGCTTGTTGTCTGAAGGATTGAGTTTAGTGTCGCAGTCTATTGGTAGCTGTAGCGTACTGTCATATCGTTAGCTCCAGTCGTCACCATCAATGCCGTCTTCATCTTATGCGTCCGTCCCAACCGCGTGTCTCGTATGTGCAACGCAAGCCTCCAGTTCTAGCCACTAATACTATCACGCACACACACACACACACACACACACACACACACACACACACACACACACACACACACACACACACACACATATATATATATATATATATGTTTCAGTCGTCATTGTCAGTGCTATTCGGCTTTTTCCGAAATATTTAATAGGGTCGAATGACGTGTGATTGTCAAGTTTCTTTGATACATTGATAAATGGGCGAAAATATAGGTCGAGAAAAAACCCGCCAGTTTCCGAATCCGGATTTTTCTCGACCTATATTTTCGCTTATTTATCAATGTATCAAAGAAATTTGACAAACACACGTCATTCGGCCTTGTTAAATATTTCGATAAGAGCCGAATAGCACTGGCAATGACGACTGCAACCTTGATACGTATATTTACCGAGTCCCTCGTCTCGTATCTTTCTGTTCTGCTATATTTATCGATATATATACATGTATACATCCATATAACAATATTGTGAGCATTTTTGACCAGACTCCCGGCGGTGCAAAATTTCAGGGGACAATTCCCGCACTTTGTCTTCAGCTATACATACTTATCAGCACCAGCGCACGAGGCACTGTTTCATCATCTTCAGTGGACATGATCATGATCATCGTGTGTGTTTGGTGTGCTGGCTGTTCGAACACCTCAATACACACTTTCCTAGCACTTGTCTCTTAAGTGCTGGAGGGTGCGTCTCGGTACCGCTGTGTACCTCTGCGTTCTCACTAGTGGAGCTCCGCATGGGTCATTGTTGAGCACGCCTGACCTGGCCTATGACGCAGGAATAGACCAATGCTTCGTCCCCCTATCCGGGGCAGTGCTTCATAACGAGCCGTCAGCGGGATCCCCCGAGCTTCGCTGGCCGTCTGGGGGAAAATATAAAGACTGGCTCGACAGCTTCGCAAGGGTAAGTGTGTTCACCGGCTGGGACCGTAGGCTTAAGCTACGAAACGCCGCTTTTGCACTCACGGAGGTAGCCAAAACATGGTATTTAAACAACGCGATTGCCATCACTGATTGGGACGGCTTCACTTCGGGTCCCCCGGCTGCACGTTCCACAGCTGCGAAAAAAAATTGTCACCCGCCTGCAACTTCCCAAAAACACGTAAACTTCATACATGGGGGCTGTTTTTCCACTGGGGCTGTTTCCCCAACACTTTCTCAAGTATTTATTTTAAGGTATTTTTGTTTCCTGCACTTGGGGGTGGTAGCCAGCGCCACTTTGACTACTCGGGGTGAAGGGGACCTTTTTTTTAACCCCCGGTTTGTGACTAGAGTGTCTAGGACAATTCGAGAGTGGTCGACCAGCGTTGAACCCTCTTAAGCTTTCTTTGGCACCAAGACTGCCAGAACGGAGGCCCTCGCTAAGCATGCAGCGAATAAGAAAATGGGAAATGAAGGGCTCCGTGAAATAAGACAGAAAATAAGGGTTGGCCGTCAAGAAAACCTCGGAAAGCAAAGGGGAGGTTGTGGTGGGTCATAGACAGAGATGAAGAATTTTTTTAGTCGAAAAGAAAGTAGTGAAAAAATGCTGGCCGGGTGGGATCTGAACCAACTACCTCCAGAATACCGGTCTGGTGCGATAACCACTACGCTACCAGCGGGGCTGTTTCCCCAGCACTTTCTCGGGTATTTATGTTTTTTTTTTCTACACTTGGGGGTGGTAACCAGCGCCACTCTGACTAATCGGGGTGACGGTGACCTTCTTTTTAACCGCCGGGCCGTCACTCGAGTGCCTACGACATGTCGAGAGTGGTCGACCAGCGTTGAGCCATCTTAAGCTCGCTTTGGCACCAAGACTGCCAGAACAGAGGCCCTCGCTAAGCATGTAGCGAATCAGAAAATGGGAAATGAGGGGCTCCGTGAAATAAGACAGAAAATAAGGGTTGGCAGTCAAGACAACCTCGGAAAGCAAACGGGAGGTTGTGGTGGGGCATAGACAGAGATGAAGAATTTTTTGAGTCACAACGAAAGTCAGAGTGGCGCTGGCTACCACCCCCAAGTGCAGGAAACAAAAATACCTTAACACAAATACCTGAGAAGGTGCTGGGGAAACAGCCCCGCCGGTAGCGTAGTGGTTATCGCATCAGACCGGTATTCTGGAGGTCGTTTGTTCGGATCCCACCCGGCGGGCATTTTTTCAACACTTTCTTTTTGACTCAAAAAATATATTGTCACGTGTTGTATAAGAAAGGGCACACGCAACGGTCGACGACGAGGAAGAAGAAACGGAATCTTCGTCTTCGGATCGCGCACTGGGCCCGGTCCCTCGGTTCTCGAGCTTTAGGTTAGACCCTTGGCTGTAGCCGTTTGGTCTTTTGTGCCTCATTAGAAACCCCTACCACCCGGAGCACGCATTCCCCGTACGCTACACTGGTGGAGGTTCTGGGTACAACCACCTGATGTCCAGGACCCCTCCTGGGAGCCCGGTACGGCCACGCTTTGTTGACACCCCGGTTCATCGGATTAGCCGCCGCCAACTCGGCCTGTCTCCTGAGTACGGCCTCCTTTCCAGCGACGCGCCGAGACGCCAAGTGGTTCAACCGCAAGTAATGACGCAACCAGTTGCCTCTCAGGTAACGCTTCACCAGCCGCGCACTCCTGCCGTCTTCCGTGGTGAAGCGTTCGAAGACGTCGAGGACTGGCTGGAGCAGTTTGAGTGTGTCGCGTCGTTCAACCAGTGGAACCCTCAACAAAAACTTGGGCATGTGTACTACTCGCTGGACGACGGCGCCAGGACCTGGTACGAAAACCGAGAGGCGAGAGGTGAATTGTCGACGTGGGACGAATTTCGGCGGGAGCTTCTAGAGTCGTTTGCCTGCACAGACCGCCGAGAGCTCGCCCAGCGACTTCTGGAATCCCGCATTCAAAAGCCCAACGAAACGGTCGCAATGTTCGCGGAGGACATGGCTCGCCTATTTCGGAGAGCCGACCCCGATATGTCCGAGCCGAAAAAGCTGCGACACCTAATGCACGGTATAAAAGAGCAGCTGTTCTCTGGCCTCGTGCGAAATCCTCCTCGTACTGTAAAGGATTTCATCTAAGAGGCGACAGCCATCGAGCGAGCCCTGCAGGAGCGGTGCCGACAGTACGACCGTGGGGCCGGCAGATCCTCCAGCCCAACTGGCACTGTGGTGACTGCTGCGTCCACCGATGGATCACTGCGGCAGCTCGTCCGATCTATCGTTCGGGAGGAGTTGCAGCTGCACGGACTCGTTCCTCCCGGGCCGGCGTCTGCATCAGTCGTCGACATCGTGCGCCAAGAAATCAGGCAGGCCTTAACGTTTGCAGCCCCGGAACAACAGCCACAGCCGCTCCAAGCAGGCTATCCGTCGGCAGTGCGTCGCCAACCGCCTCCTGCGAGCGCCCCAGCGCCCAACTGTATGCCTCAAGCCGACGTCCGTCCCCAGGCAGCGGCCGCCGGTACACGCCCCTGGCCGTCGGGAAATTCATTCCGAGGACAAGTGCGGAAGACTGACCTCTGGCGTACCAGTGACAACCGGCCCCTATGCTACCACTGTGGCGAAGCAGGCCATGTTTACCGCCGTTGCCCGTACCGCGAGGTTGGCCTTCCCGGATTTTCTCCTGCTGCTTCCCGGCCTCGCTTCGGGCAAAGACCTGCTGCAATCGAAGACTTCCTCGCTGGTCGCCGAAATGCCTCGCCCTCGCCGTCCCGCCGATATCGATCACCGTCCCCAGGGAACGACGCTCCACTTAGCCGCCGCAACGCTACAGATATGCCGAGGAGAAGATCCCCAAGCCATAGGCGGGGAAACTAGAAGCAGCAACTCCGGGAGGCAGGGTTGCTGATAGCATAACCCCGCAAGACCTTCGAAATCATGCGAAGCCGCCGAAGGAAAACACGACGACGAGAGTGACTATCGCCGATGGTGGAAGCGCCGATCTCGTCGTATCTTTGGATGGACATGAAGTTGTTTCCCTTGTTGATACCGGAGCGGATTACTCGATCATTAGCCTGACCCTCGCTGATCGGTTGAAAAAGGTTAAGACGCCATGGCCTAAGATTCAAATTCGCACTGCTGGGGGCCACTTAATGACGCCGGTGGGGAAGTGCACTGGCAGGATCAGCATAGGAGACGCTACTTTTGTCGGCACTTTCGTGGTCCTAGCAGAGTGCTGCCGGGAGCTCATTTTAGGAATGGACTTTTTAAGAGAATATAACGCTGTCATCGATGTGGGCGAGCGCTTAATCACCTTATCGCCGAGCCCCCGCCTGCCGGAAAGCGAAGAATGTCGCTCATCGTTGCGGGTTATCGACGACGACGTCAACATACCGCCGCGCTCCTGCATGCTCGTATCCGTCAACTGCGACGTGCGAAGCACTGTAGACGGCATCGCAGAACGTGTCGATGCGCTTTTATTCAGTCGCGGCGTTGCAGTTGCCCGAGGTGTCGTGCACTTAGTCGACGGCAAAGCGGAGTTATTGCTGACAAATTTCAGTAATGAGCACCAACACGTCGCCAAACATACTGCAGTCGCCTTTTTCGAGGACATTCCTGGCGGTGACGAAGACTGCTTCGCCTTACAAGGCACCCCGCCTGGCGAGAGCAGTCTCGCTCCCGCGATTGATGTCAACCCCAGCTTGCCGTTCACGCAGCGCCAAGAACTCCGCGAACTGCTCATGAAGTTTATGGATTGCTTCTCTTCGACATCTGCGGTCCGACAGACGCCACTCACAAAGCATCGTATCATCACTGATGACGCAGTAAGACCTCTTCGCCAAAATCCCTATCGTGTGTCTACCAAGAAACGTGAAGCAATTCGTAGCCAAGTGGAACAAATGTTGCAAGACGATGTCATTCAGCCATCTCGAAGTCCGTGGGCGTCGCCCGTCGTTTTGGTTAAAAAGAAGGATGGCACTTTACGGTTTTGCGTAGATTACAGGAAGCTAAACCAAGTGACCAAAAAAGACGTCTATCCGTTGCCCCGAATCGACGACTCTCTAGACCGGCTTCGCCACGCCCGTTACTTTTCCTCCATGGATTTAAAGAGCGGGTATTGGCAGATCGAGGTAGATGAGCGCGACCGCGAGAAGACCGCCTTCATAACACCGGATGGTCTTTTCGAGTTTAAGGTCCTGCCCTTTGGTTTATGTTCGGCGCCGGCAACATTCCAGAGAATGATGGACATTGTCTTGTCCGGCCTCAAGTGGCAGACATGCCTCGTGTACCTGGATGATGTCATCGTTTTCTCGTCAACATTTGAAGAACACGTGAAACGACTATCTTCAGTCCTTCGTGCCGTACGAGCCGCCGGTCTTACCTTGAAAGCGGAAAAGTGTCATTTTGGTTATGAGAAGCTCCGTTTCCTCGGCCACGTTGTCAGTAACGCCGGCGTCACACCTGACCCTGAAAAGGTAGCCGCTATCTCCAATTTCCCGACGCCCAAGGACAAAAGGGCCCTGCGGCGATTTCTATGCCTGTGTTCTTATTACCGGCGCTTCATTGAAAATTTCGCACACATCGCGGCTCCACTAACCTGCCTTACCCGTAACGACGTCGCCTTCGTATGGACCAATGAGCAGCACGATTCTTTCGAGGACCTGCGCCGGCGTTTGCAAGAGCCACCTGTACTCGCCCATTTTGATGAGGACGCTGCGACCACCATTCATACTGATGCCAGCAACGTAGGTCTAGGCGCCGTTCTTACCCAATGGCAAGACGGTGCTGAAAGAGTTGTTGCGTATGCAAGCAGGACATTGTCCCGTGCGGAGACCAACTATTCGGCCACCGAAAAGGAATGTCTGGCTGTTGTATGGGCGGTCTTGAAATTCCGCCCGTACCTTTACGGCCGTCCCTTCAAGGTAGTGAGCGACCACCACTCACTTTGTTGGTCGGCCAATTTAAAAAACCCCACTGGTCGCCTAGCCCGCTGGAGCCTGCGACTTCAGGAGTTTGATCTGACGGTAGTCTATAAGTCAGGAAAACATCATTCTGATGCAGACTGCCTGTCCCGAGCCCCGGTCGAGCGCCCCGGCACTGAAGATGAAGACGACACGGCTTTTCTGGGAGCAATCGACGCCCAAACGTTGTGTAAACAACAGAGGCAAGACACCGAGCTGCAACCACTTGTGGACTTTTTGGAAGGCCGCTCTACACGGAAGCCCAAGCTCTTCGCACGCGGCCTAAAGTTCTTTTGTTTACGGAACAATATCCTTTATAAACGCAACTTTGGTCCAAATGGCAGAGCCTACCTTTTAGTAGTCCCTGCGTGTCTTCGCCGCGACATACTAAAGGCCTGTCATGACGAGCCGACTGCGGGTCACCTTGGTTACACGCGTACAACTTCCCGAATCAAGCAGAACTACTACTGGCCGAAGCTTCCTGCGACAGTGAAACACTACATTCGCACCTGCCGCGAATGTCAGCGACGGAAAACACCGCCTGGACGCCCAGCTGGTTTACTGCAACCTGTACAAATACCGAAAACACCTTTCCAACAGATCGGCATGGACTTTTTGGGCCCCTTTCCAACCTCCTCTTCGGGAAATAAGTGGATAATCGTCGCGACCGATTACCTTACCAGATACGCCGAAACAAAAGCTCTTCAGCGTTGCACTGCGCTCGACGTGGCTCAATTCTACATGGACAACATTGTTCTGCGCCATGGAGCACCAGAAATTTTGATCACGGACAGGGGAACCGCATTCAACTCGGCGTTGGTACGCGCCATCATGGATCTCACCGGTACTTCACACCGAAAATCTGCGGCCTACCACCCACAGACGAACGGCCTGACCGAGCGCTTGAACAAAACCATTGCAGACATGCTAAGCATGTACGTCGACTTAGAACACAAAAATTGGGACGCAATTCTTGCATACGTGACGTTTGCCTACAACATGGCTCGGCAAGAAACCACGCGCATGACGCCATTCGCTCTCCTGTACGGACGCGAGGCAACAACGATGCTGGATGCCATGCTCCCACACGACCACGGAAATGCCGACGAGACTGCGCAAGCGATCGCGCAGCGCGCCGAAGAGGCGCGGCAGCTCGCTCGGTATCACATCAGAAAACAGCAGGTGCAGGATTCCTCTCTTTACAACGCTCGTCACAGGCACGCTTCCTTCGAGCCTGGCGACTATGTATGGGTGTGGACCCCCATCCGACGTCGAGGGCTAAGCGAAAAACTTCTGAAACGCTATTTTGGACCCTACAGAGTTCTGAAACAACTGAGTGACGTCACGTACGCAGTGATTCCGGAAGACGGTGTTCCATCCCGGCGTCGCCAACGCCGGTCGGAAGTGGTCCACATCGTCCGCATGAAGCCTTACTTCGCAAGAACGTGACACGCCCATACTGGATCGCTGTTTCACCACAACTTCATGCGAGCATCGGGACGATGCTTCCCCTGGGGGGGAGGTAAATGTCACGTGTTGTATAAGAAAGGGCACACGCAACGGTCGACGACGAGGAAGAAGAAACGGAATCTTCGTCTTCGGATCGCGCGCTGGGCCCGGTCCCTCGGTTCTCGAGCTTTAGGTTAGACCCTTGGCTGTAGCCGTTTGGTCTTTTGTGCCTCATTAGAAACCCCTACCACCCGGAGCACGCATTCCTGTACGCTACAATATTCATCTCTGTCTATGACCCCCCCCCAACCTCCCGTTTGCTTTCCGAGGTTTTCTTGACTGCCAACCCTTATTTTCTGTCCTATTTCACAGAGCCCCTCATATCCCATTTTTTTAATCGCAACATGCTTAGCGTGGGCCTCCGTTCTGGCAGTCTTGGTCCCAAAGGGAGCTTAAGAGGGTTCAACGCTGGTCGACCACTCTCGACATGTCCTAGACACTCGAGTCACGGCCCGGGGGTTAAAAAGAAGGCCCCTTCACCCCGAGTAGTCAGAGTGGCGCTGGCTACCACCCCCAAGTGCAGGAAACAAAATACCTTAAAATAAATACCTGAGAATGTGCTGGGGAAACAGCCCCGCCAGTAGCGTAGCGGTTATCCACAAGACCGGTATTCTGGAGGTCGTGGGCTCGGATCCCACACGGCGGGCATTTTTTCACCACTTTCTTTTCGACTCAAAATATTCTTCATCTCTGTCAAGGACCCACAACAACCTCCCCTTTGCTTTCCGAGGTTTCCTTGACTGCGAATCCTTATTTTCTGTCGTATTGCACGGAGCCCCTCATTTCCCATTTTCTGATTCGCTATATATTTACATACATATATATATAAATATATATATATATATATATATTTATATATATATATATATATATATATATATATATATATATATATATATATATATATATATATGTATATATATATATATAAATATATATATATATATACCTATATATATATATATATATATATATATATATATATATATATATATACAGAAAGATAAGTCGGCAGTCTAAAACGCTAAAGGAGGCAAAGGGGTGTGGTTAGGCTCTTTTTTTTAGTACGGTGAATGAAGTTATCATTTTTTATTAAATATACGGAAGAAAGAAAGAAAAACACGCGCCCAGGGTGGGGACCGAACCCACGCCTTTCGATTAGATCTCGAATGCCTTATCAATTCGGCTATCTGGGCGACTGTGTTCTCCTTCACTTTCTGGGCTATTTATATTTACTAGAAGTGTATCTGACGCTTGAGGGTGGTAGCCAGCGCCACTCAGACTACACGGGGAGAAGGGGACATTCTTTTCAACCCCCTGGGCGTGACTAGAACGTCTACAGCCTGTCATGAGCATGTAACTGGCGGGAAGCCCTCTTATGCTACCTAGGCATCAAGGCTGCCATAATCAAGACCCTCGCTAGGCTTTCGCAGAATAATATAGTAAGGAAATGAGGGGCTCGTTGGGGAAATAAAGAAAGATAAGTCGGCAGTCTACAACGCCAAAGGAGGCATAGGGGTGTGGTTAGGCCCTTTTTTTAGTACGGTTAATGAAGTTAATATTTTTTTTAATATACGGAAGAAAGAAAGAAAGAAAAACACGCGCCCACAGTGGGGACCGAACCCACGCCTTTCGATTAGATCTCGAATGCCTTACCAATTCGGCTATCTGGGCGACTGTGTTGTCCTTCTGTGTTCTTTCTCTTTCTTCCGTATATTTAAAAAAAAATATTAACTTCATTAACCGTAAAAAAAAGAGCCTAACCACACCCCTATGCCTCCTTTGGCGTTGTAGACTGCCTACTTATCTTTCTCTATTTCCCCAACGAGCCCCTCATTTCCTTACTATATTATTCTGCGAAAGCCTAGCTAGGGTCTCGATTCTGGCAGCCTTGATGCCTAGGTAGCATAAGAGGGCTTCCCGCCAGTTACCCGCTCATGACAGGCTGTAGACGTTCTAGTCACGCCTCGGGGGTTGAAAAGAAGGTCCCCTTCTCCCGGTGTAGTCTGAGTGGCGCTGGCTACCACCCTCAAGCGTCAGATACACTTCTAGTAAATATAAATAGCCCAGAAAGTGAAGGAGAACAAAGTCGCCCAGATAGCCGAATTGGTAAGGCATTCGAGATCTAATCGAAAGGCGTGGGTTCGGTCCCCAATCTGGGCGCGTGTTTTTCTTTCTTTCTTTCTTCCGTATCTTTAAAAAGAGTTTTAACTTCATTACCGTACTAAAAAAGAGCCTAACCACACCCCTATGCCGCCTTTGGCGTTGTAGACTGCCGACTTATCTTTCTGTATTTCCCCAACGAGCCCCTCATTTTCTTACTATATAATTCTGCGAAAGCCTAGCGACGGTCTCGATTCTGGCAGCCTTGATGGCTAGGTAGCATAAGAGGGCTTCCCGCTAGTTACCCGCTCATGACAGGCTGTAGACGTTGTAGTCACGCCCCGGGGGTTGAAAAGAAGGTCCCCTTCTCCCCGTGTAGTCTGAGTGGCGCTGGCTACCACTCTCAAGCGTCAGATACACTTCTATTAAATATAAATAGCCCAGAAAGTGAAGGAGAACACAGGCGCCCAGATAGCCGAATTGGTAAGGCCTTCGAGATCTAATCGAAAGGCGTGGGTTCGGTCCGCACTCTGGGCGCGTGTTTTTCTTTCTTTCTTTCTTGCGTATATTAAAAAAAATATTAACTTCATTAACCGTACTAAAAAAAACAAAACAAGAGCCTAACTACACTCCTATGCCTCCTTTGGCGTTGTAGACTGCCGACTGATCTTTCTGTAGTTCCCCAACGAGCCCCTCATTTCCTTACTATATATATATAAATATATATATATATATATATATATATATATATATATATATTGTTACTATGGTTACAATTAAAAGGCAAACTGTGGTTATTAGGCAAGGCGAACTTGTGCCCACAAGTAACGAGCTCTGGCTAGCCTTAGCCGTTCCACGGTCTTCTTCCTCTTTCTTTTCGCTCGGAACGCACTCCTCGTCCTTTTCCTTGCTTTCGAGAACCGCCTATGGCTAAACTGGAAAGTACACCACTATGAACCAGGCGGGCAGTTCAAACTGTACTACGGGAGCTGCTGCATTGCTCCCCCCTCTGGGGTGGCATCGACCCGATGCCACTAGAACGCGTACGCGGAGGGGCAACAAAAAAAAAGGAATACACAAAACAAAATAACAATCAGACGAAACCCAAGGTAGCAAGAGGGCAGCGATAACCACGGAAAAAAGTACACGCACAATAGGTAAAACGGGAGTGTCCAATGGCCGGTCGTAATACGGCTTTATGCGCCCAACGTGCACAACTTCAGAGCTCGGTCGACGTCGAGAAGAAACGTTATAGTTGCTCTCAGGTACCACCTGGTAGTTCAGGTCGCAGATACGTCGGATAACCTTGTAGGGACCGAAGTTGCGGCGAAGCAGCTTCTCCGACAGTCCACGGCGGCGGACAGGCGTTCATACCTAAACAGGGTCGCAGGGAAGATATTTCACATTCCGTCGTCTCAGGTTATGTTGCCGGCCGTCGATTTGTTGTCGCCCGCGGATTCGAATTCTGCAAGATGACGAGCTTCTTCCGCGATTTGCGTAAATGCGTCAACTTCAGTGCCGGCTACCACGTCGTTATCCGCAGGGAGCTTCGCTCGAGGGTTGTTGTCACTGGGCGGACAAAAACAAGCTGAAGTGTTGTGACCCGGATTGTTTCCTGCATGGCTGTATTATATGCGAAAGTGGCATAAGGGAGAATTTCATCCCATGTCTTGTGGTTGAGGTCGATGTACATAGACAACATGTCCGCCAAGGTTCTATTAGGTCGTTCTGAGAGGACGTTTGTTTGGGGGTGGTAAGCAGTAGTCTTGAGGTGAGTACTGTCCGTCAAGTGCAGTACTTCACGCATGAAGTCAGATGTGAAAGCCGTCTCCCGGTCAGTCAGTACTAGGGCGGGCGCTCCAGGTCTGAGGACAAGTTTGTAAAGAAAGAACTTCGCTACCTCGGCAGCGGTTCCCCGAGGAAGAGCGTACGTCTCTGCATATCGCGTTAAGTAATCCGTTGCCACAACAATCCACTTGTTTCCTGAGGCTGAATTGGGGAAGGGGCCCAGTAGATCCATGCCGACTTGCTTAAATGGTGTGTCAGAAGGGTCTAGTAAGTGAAGTTGCCCTGCAGGTTTCACAATCGGCACTTCCGGCGCTGGCAGTCCCGACAGGTCTTCAGGTACTGTTGCACCGAGGCTAAGAGGTTTGGCCAGTAATACTCCTTATGAATTCTTGCGAATGTGCGAGTGACCCCGAGATGCCCAGCTGCAGGCTCGTCATTGCCTGCTTGTAAAATTTCCATGCCTAGTCCTGCCGGTACGAGAAGAAATTTCTCTTTTCTGTGGTCGTAATTTCTCTTGTAAAGTACGTTGTCGCGTACGCCGAACGAGTTGATTCCTGTAAGAAAAGCGCGGGGAGGCCCAGCGTTTTTTCCCGCAGGTGTTTAATGAGTGGTCTGAGATGCACGTCGGCCAGTTGTCGGGCAGCCATATCTGCAATTTGGATCATCCCGACAAAGGGGAAGTCGTCCTAACCGGCGTCAGGGGAATCGGTGGAACTAGGTGCCCGTGTCAAACAATCAGCATCGCTGTGCTTGCTGCTCGACTTGTACATGACCGTAACGTCGTGCTCTTTTAGCCTTAAACTCGATCGAGCAAGCCGTCCGCAAGGGACATTAGGGTCGCGAACCAGCAGAGGGCATGGGGGTCGATCACCGTTCTGAATGCCCTACTATACAGGTATGGACGGAATTTGCTGATAGCCCAGATGACGGCAAGGCATTCTTTTTCTCTCGCCGAAAAATTCTTTTCCGCTTTGTAAAAGGTGCGACTGACGTAGGCTATAACGTTTTCCACCCAAGCCTGCCATTCTACAAGAATAGAGCCAATTCCCACATTGCTGGCATCCGTGCAGATTTCTGTGTCGGCAGCGTCATCGAAGTGGGCTAGAACTGGAGCACTTTGTAAATGTCTACGCAATGTTTCAAAGGCCTGTTCTTGCTCGTTGCCCCAGAAGAACGGCACTTCTTCTTTCATATGTCGGGATAGTGGCTCGGTGAAATTCGAAAATCCCTACACAAATCATCTGTAATAGGCACAGAGGCCCAGAAAGCGTCTCACAGCCTTCTTGTCGTTTGGGCGTGGAAATGACGCGACGGCAGTCGTTTTCTCTGGATCCGGACAAACCCCAGCGATACTTACAATATGACCAAAAAATTTGAGTTCTTCAAACGCCAGGTGAAATTTTTGTGGCCTCATGGTCAAATCTGCAGAGCGAATAGCCTCCAGGACATTTCTGAGCCGTGACAAGTGCTCGTTAAATGAACTGGAGAAAACGACCATGTCGTCCAGGTACACAAGAAAGGTCTGCCATTTCAACCCTGCGAGGACGGTATCTATTACGTGCTGGAATGTAGCCGGCGCAGAGGATAGGCCGAAGGGTAGCATTTTGAATTCATAGAGACCATCCGGTGTCACGAATGCCCTATTCTCGCGGTCGTGCTAGTCGACTTCGATCTGCCAATATTCCGACTTCAAATCCACGGACGAGAAGTATTTCGCATCGCGCAACCGGTCCAACGTGTCGTCAATCTTTGGGAGCAGATAAAAATCACGTTTCGTTATACTGTTTAATCGGCGGTAGTCAACGCAGAAGCGAAGCGTGTTGCCTTTCTTCCGCACAAGTACGACGGCAGAGGCCCATGCGCTCTTCGAAGGCTGGATGACTTCCTCACTTACCATATTTTTTTGACTTCTTGTTTTATGGCTTCGCGCTCCTTCAGGGACACTTTATAAGGGTGCTGACGAGCAGGTCTCGTGGATTGGTCTGTTAGGATGCGGTGCTTCGTCACATGAGTCTGGCGGACTTTGAGCGTCGTGTCGAAGCAGTCAGAAAATTCCAGCACGAGACCAACTAAAGCCTTCTTCTGTGTGGCGGAAAGGTTCTTGTTAGCTTCGACAGACAGAATGACGCCTTGCGTATGAGAATCTGCCGCTGTCGTGCCTAGTGTAGTCAGATGCGTTACGTCGGCGATCTGTTCGATGAATGCAACGGCGGTATTTTTCGCGAGATGTCTGCGCTCGTTGGAGAAATTGGTAAGCAAGACGGGCGTGCACCCATTTTCTAGCCTAACAAATCCTCTAGCGATGCAGATACCTCTGTCCAGAAGTAACCGCATGTTGCCTTGGGCTATCCCTTCGTAGTCCTGAAATGTATCGTTCATGACGTTGAAGAATACGTTTGTGCGAGTAGGGAGTGTGACACCTTCGTCGTCAATTAGGCGCAAAGCCGTTTCGCGTCGGTGTTCAATGTTTTTTTTGATGGCTCGCTTTGTGGAAAATGTGATCGTCGATTTCTGCAAGCCAATATACGGCACCATTTGCTTCTAAAAAGTGCATCCCAAGGATTAAGCCTTTTGAGCATTCGGGTTGAAAGACGAAGGTGCCGATGTACGTGAACGCTTTGATTTTAATTCCAGCAGTGCACATACCCACAGGACTAATAAGGTGACCCCCGGCTGTGCGAATCTGGAGGCCAGTCCAAGGCGTCAGCACCTTCTTATGCGGTGGCGAAAGACTTACTTATGACGGAATGGTCCGCCCCAGGGTCGACCAACGCAGTCATCTCGAGCCCATCGATTTCCAAGAAGGCATCGCACGCTACATGTTGGGTGGTAGAGCTCCCGGTCTCCGTCTGGTCGCTTGCCTCTCGCTTTACTCGTCGTCGTCGCAGTGGAGGTCATTCATAAAAGTCGATGCCAGCGGCCTCACCTCCCGGGGCCACTGAATTCAGTTTCCCCGGCTTTCAGGGCTGCGCGATGGACGTTCAGAGAAACTGGGGGCGAAGCGTGGACTCAAGAATCGCCGTTGCATGTATGCTGGCGAACGGTACTCTTGGTGTCGCGGTGGGAAAACGTTTCGGCGTTCAGCGAGGTAGTATTCGGTCTCTTGAGGGCGCTGACCATTCCTTGGATGCGGAGCATTTGGTGCAAATTCTCGCAAGCCGATACGGCGATAGGGGCATGCGCGGTAGACATGCCGTTCTTTTCCGCAGTGGAAACAGAGTTGTCTTGGTCAGGAGTGCACCACAGATCACTTTTTCCAAGTTGTGTTGCCGGCGGATATGCTAGGCAGCTCGGAAAGGCTGTTCAGTTTCGGAAAGAACGACCAGAGAAATGGTGTGGCCGAAAAGAGCCTTTTATCTAGGGGGGGGGGGGAAGCAATAGAAGCAAAGTGTGGAATGCAGAAGCGGAAGTACGAGGTCAATCCTAAGAAGCTTCGAAGTTCTTTTTGACGGTTTGGGCGAGGAAGATTTAGTAAGGCATTTACTTTGTCGGGGTAGGGCTCAACTAGTAGGCATCATCCTATCTACGCCCACTGCAGGGCAAAGGGCTCTCTCACTATTCTCCAATTACCCTGGCATTGTGCCAACTGTGACCAATTTATCCCTGCCAACTTCTTGATCTAATCTGCCCATCTAACGTTCTGCGCCACCTGCAACGCTTGCCTTCTGTAGGGATATATATATATATACAAAGTAAGAAACCTCGGCGACAGCAACAGCGGAGGGTTTATTTCCTTGTTTCGACTTCGAAACAAGTCTTCTACGGGAATGATGGCTTCGGTCGCTTCGGAAGAGAGCATACATGTCGAAAATGGAAATCGGAACTACGAATAGCCAACGATACCACAACAAACATCGTCAATAACACAAACACGCAGCGGGAATTTTTCTTATCAGAAAAATGAAAAAAAAGAACAACGAAGAGAGACACCAAGATAGTTGGGGGGAAAAGGAAGAATGGGGGAGAAGACAGAACACTGAAGAGGAATTCGACTGGTTGCGGAAACGCGAAAAGCTTACCAGCTTCCGAAAGTGGGGTTGTCGAACAAAGGAGAGAAGGCAATATATATTATGCCGCTAGCCGTCACTATGCAAACACCCAGACGCTTGAAGGGATTGCATTTCCGTTGATTCAAAGCGAGTGTCAGGCCCTATGTTCGGGAATTGCAAACAAGGCATTTTACAGCCCGTTTGTAGCCCGCTCCCGGAGCTACAACCATAATGGGCTCCTCCACTTCATCTACTGTAACTATTCTGCACACCCAGACGTCAATTTTACGCACACCTACCCTCAAGAGAGCATAAACGTCCGGGATGTGAACGTGAAAGTTGAAGATGGTGAACTCACGACAACGCTGTATCAGAAGCAAACGTATCGACAGCAATATCTGCATTACCAAAGCGACCACCAATTTCATTTTAAGAATATCATTCCTTATAGCTGGCCCACCGTTTCAATCAAACCTGCTCAAAAGCGGAAGATTTCACTACCAACTGCAAAAATTCAAAAACCATGCTGAATGGGCAGGGGTACCACGCGCGTGTAACTAATGCCGCCATACAAAAAGCCGAAGCACTCAACCGCTTGGACCTAATTGCTAACCATCCCCACAAAGTGACTTCCAACGAACAAACCTATGCTTAACGTATAGCACCAACTTTACTAACGTAAAAAAAACATATTGAAGGGGCACTGCAACATTCTCGAACAAAGTGATCGCTTCAAACGGTCGTTTCCGTCCGCTCCAGGAATCGTCTACCGACGATCCCAGAGCCTCAAAGACACACTCGAGAACGCAAGGACACTGCCTAATCAATTGATTCTCCCCGCATAATCAATGCTGGCCATGCCTGAAACCGCGGTGCCTTGTCTGCAAGACAATGCAGCAGACAAGCACTGCTCAACGGACCAACTCAGAGTACTCTTTAAAAATTCGCGGGAACATGACGTGTGACACTTCCAATATGATTTATTTGATTTATTGCAATGTGTTTGGATTGCAATACATAAGGCAAACACGAACCTCTTTCAGGCTCCGGTTCAATACTCAAAGCGCACAGCAAAACGCGCCGTCTTGGCCCCTCTCTAGCTACCTGAGCCTACCAGATCAATCTTTCGATAACTAAGCGTTACGCTCTTAGATACGGGGTTCAGGTGAAACCGTGAACAACAACAACGTGAATCATGCCTCATATACCGATTCAACACAATCAAAAAAGGTATTAATGAGGAGCCAGGGACACTTGCAGCCATTAAAATGTTTTTATCTACCTCAGCGTATCTGTAGCACTTTGTATGTAGCTGGAACCGGATTCTCGAAATAACATGCGGGTGAGCATTTTTGAGTGGATTTTTCCCAGTTTTCTGATGTCTTTCCGCTTTTGTTTTCGTTTTTCTTCGTACTCTCCTTCTTGACTCCTATCCTTTTTCTTTTTTTTCATTTTTACTATCTCTTATATAATATTGTGTCATACCTTGGGAAACATTTTCTAGTTCCCCGTCAAAATCTCACAAATAAATTATTGTTGCTTAGCGCCGGTAATGTTCCAGAAATAACTTCTGTTTACCTTCGTCCCAAAACATTGGTAAAAAAATTGATTGCGAGATTTCAACATTTGAATATTACACATAATCAGTGAAAACAAATACAATTCTGGGGTCTGCGTTATTACCCCAGCGTACATATCTTTGCCGCTGTTATCACTATTCGCGACCGCAGACTGGTTACATTTTTGACGCCTTGCGCATCTATTTTTCGCTCCCTTGCCCCGACAGTTATCTTCTAAGCCGGCTTCCAAACATTCTGGGTTTATTATCTCCATTTTGCTCGCCATCCCCTTGAGCAGCTTGAATAATGGTTAGGCTGTTTACCCGCGCCCATCCCCCCTCAGCGGAGGGGAGGCAACTGCGACCCGCGAGGTGTCGCTGAGATGCTGAGTGGCAGCTCTTAAAGAAGACCTGAAAACTCTGCCTAGCCCCCCGTTCTGCGAAAGCGTCCGTCCGGCGGGGATATAGCGGAATGGTCGCGGACCATTTCCTCTTGCCTTCTGCATGACCACAAAACGTCTTGTAATTGGCTCAGTTCCGGGAACGGGCCCATAAATGGGCTGCTAAATGCCTTGTTCGCAATTTCCGAACATATGGATGGACACTCGCTTTCAATCAACAGAAATGCGATCCCTTGGAGCATCTGGGCGTTTGCATAGTTGCGGCTAGCGGGGGAATATATATTGCCATCTCTCCTTTATTCCAGAACCATTGATAAATAAGCGAAGCGATACATTGATAAGTAGGCGAAAATATAAGTCGAGAAAAAATCCTTCAGTTTCTGGATCCGGATTTTTTCTCGACCTATATTTTCGCCTATTTATCAACGTATAAAAGAAACGTGGCCAACACACGTTATTCGGCCCTATTAAATATTTAAGAAAAAGCCGAATAGCACTGGCAATCACAACTGCAACCTTGATATGTATCCTTACCGAGTCCCTGGTACCGTATCTTTCTGTTCTGCTATATGTATCTATATATACATATAAACATCTATATATGAATATTGTGAGATTCTTGACCACACTCCCGCCGTTGCAGAATTCCAGGGGACAATTCCCGCACTTTGTCTTCACCTATACATACTTCTCAGCACCAGTGCATGAGGCAATGTTTCATCATGTTCAGTGTACATGATCACGATCATCGTCTGTGCTTGGGATGCTGGCTGTTCGAACACTTCAATACACACGTTCCTAGCCCTTGTCTTTGAAGTAGTGGAGGGTACGTCTCGGTACCGCTGTGTACCTCTCCGTTCTCACTCGTGGAGCTCCGATTGGGTCACCGTTGAGCACGCCTGACCAGGCCCAAATTACAGGAATCGACGAATGCTTCGTCCCCCTATCCGGGGCAGTGCTTCATCACGAGCCATCAGCGGCATCCCCCGTGCTTCGCTGGCCGTCTGGGCGAAAATATTAAAGACTATCTCGACAGCATCGCAAGGGCCAGTGCGTTCAACGGTTGGGACAATGAGCTTGAGCTACGAAACGCCGCTTTTGCCCTCATGGAGGTAGCCGAAACATGGTATTTAAACAACGCTAGTAGCATCACTAATTGGGACGGCGTCACTTCGGGTCCCGGGCTGCACGTTCCACAGCTGCGAAGAAAAAATTGCGGTCCGCCTGCAACTTCCCAAATAAACGTAAACTTCAAACATTGAAGATGTCCTTGCGCTTTGCCGCCGCTTTGACAAGAACATGACCGAGGCTGATCTAGTGCATTAAATTCTGATAGGTATCGAGCACTTTGCATGAACTCTTGCCCTCCAAAATCCTACCACCGTTTCGGCTGTGACTGCCACTTGGCAGCGCCTAGATGCCCTTCAGTCTTCGCGCATTCATCCAGAAAAATCAGTTCGGCAGCGGGGAGATGAAAATCTTCGCTCTCTTATACGGGCCATAATCAGGGAAGAACTCAAAAATAACGCCCCCTCATGTACAACCAACTCTTCCTTCGCCACTGTGACGCCAGGTCTTTGAGAAATCATCAAAGAAGAGCTCTCTTCGGTGACAAGTCAGGCACCTCTAGGTCTTGTGGCTCCGATGGCCATGCCGTCCTACTCCGAAGTTTGCTGATGCCCCTCCCATACCACTGGCACCGGTCAGCCCTCACCATCCCCCAGGGTATGTTTCTGCGTTCCCATCCACTCCTGGGTCAAGACCGTACTACCCCACATGGCAACAGACCCGTCCAGAGCCTCCGGCAAATCGTCCCGTGTGTTTTTACTGTGGAATACAGGGCGACATTGCCCGAGTTTGCCGCCGGCGTCAGCAGGATGAACGACGGGTTACTATGACTTCTATGAGCTCGATGAAATGAATCCCCGCTTTAGTTACCGACAACAAACCTTATAGTCTCTGGCATGTCGTTTCCGGCCTCCTCTTCATTCTGCTTAAGTTCCTCGAAATACTCGCAAGTCTCGGCGCTGATCTCCCTCTCCCTTGCACCATTCGGTTTAACCCCTACATCCCGTTGTCCACGAGGAGAGCCGCCACTCAGAAAATGAGGTCATGCAGTTTTTTTGGGAAGAAAAGTGCATCTATTGGGACCACACCACACAAATTCCTCCAGGGCAAATGTCAAGCTTATTATCAGTGTCATTGGAAGGCATTTTGGTTGACGCGTTGGTGGACACTGGGGCAAGTGTCATGATTATCGATGCTGATTTGCGTGACTCTGGGCAACAGCCCGAAAAATGACGTGCACGCAAGAAACTGACAGGACGAGCACTGACTCACAACTGCTTTATTCACGCGAATCGTGCGGAAAATAAACGTTTATAACAGAAGAGAGGGAGAGAGAAAAAACAAAAACATCCGAATCCAACACACTCACTCGGACCCCCTCTCTCGCACATCGTCAGCACTCAACACCTTAACATGAAACACAAGAAGAATAAACAGTGGGCCGCATCGGGCTGATAACAAGGATACAAAACATCGGAACATCAGGAACCACAGCACGTGCCAGCCAATTACGCATATTTTTTGTCACTCAGCCCAATCGACGTTAGGCTAACACAATGACCTCCCAATCTCGTGATGTGAAAAGCTTCAATGATTTCCCGGGCCGTCTGCCTGGCGTGTATAGAAAGAACGGTTGTTTCTTTAAGCAAATAATAGCAGGCGATCCCAAATGCGCGAAAGTGGTCTGCCAGCCTGGAGTAGGTGGTCGCTTTTAGCGACCTTCTGTGCTCGCCTAGGCGAGTGTTGACACATCGGCCACTCTGGCTTACGTATCTCTTGCCACAACTTGCCACAACGTCATACTAACTTGCCCAGCATGTTACTCTGAATTGTGTGAGTAGTACTAAAAGATAAAACTCCATATGAGGACCCTCTAATCCATGGAGCTAACAAGGCGTGCATCGATCGTCAGGACACTGTAAAGTTCGCGTTTGTATTGAGGAAGTTTGCCACCACATCCAGTGTGCCAGATTTTTCCCGTACCCGTATTTGATTATCCTTGGCTGGGGCTTCCTCTCTTCGACGTGTGCTATAATTTGTGGCCGCTCGGCCACTGTCAACCTAACGGACACAGAACATCCTGTAGTCCCTGGAACTTGTTCTCTTCATCGGGTGTTAACTGACGACTATGTTATACCTCCGCGCCACGAGCTCGTCCTTTAGGTTTCTGCTTGAACAGCTATTAACGGTGACAGGGCAGCCATCCCTTCTGGCCGTCACCTTTCTCGAGGCCTTGTCGTTGCTACCTGCCTTATCCAGTTTTCCCGCGGCCGTCCACTAATTCCCGTACTGAACACTACACCAGCAGCAGTTCTAGCTCCAGAAGGCTGCACTATCGCTTCTGTGTCCGACAACGAGATCACCGTTCTTCCCAGCAGATCCGCCTCAGCTGGATCCTACCCTTCGCCGAAACCAACCGCCCGTCAGTCTTCTCTCGCACTCACTACCAACCCCAACCTTACAAAAGCCTTGACTGTGGCAGTATTGGAAGTTTTAAACGACCATTGGGGCTCCTTTAATTTCCATTCCAAGCTTTTCACCCGAACAACAACCACCGCGAATCGAATTCAAATGAATGGGGAAGACCATTACTCGCCACCACCCGTATCATGTCTCTTCCACAGAAAGATAAGCACCACGCGTCTTCCTCAGCGATCGCAGCAAGACTTTCCTCTCCAGCGTACTCCAAAAGCTTTTACGTGCTTCAGACACCGGTCTCTAAACAACATCTGGATATCATCCTCAGATGAACGGTTTAATCGAAAGATTTCATGGAACCCTCTTGGACATAATCTCTATGTACATCAGACCTCACAATCGAAATTGGGACCTTATCCTCCCATTCTTAATGTTTGCCTACAATACTGCAGTACAGCAAAAAACTGGATTCTTGTCGTTCTTTATCGTATTTAGACGCTCACCTTCCTCTATATTCGACGCAACTTTCTTTTCTGCACCTGTTTCTTCTGATACACCATTTCACGAGCAGTATATTTCAAGGCTCCCCCATTCCCACCAGCTACCTCGGTCCCGCACTGAAGCTCATTAGGAACTCCGCAAAGTTTGGTACGACTCCTCCCATCGCCCTGTTCGCTTTCGACCGGGAGAAGACGTGCTTCTTTGGACTCCTGTTCGAATTCCTGGCCTTTGCGAAAACGTTCTGCACTGCTCTATGGGTCCATACCTAATCGTCCCAGAAACCTTACCGGTGAATTACCGAATCACAGCAGTGAACCCTTACCAAGATCGCCACCGTCGTGGCACGGGCATTTTTTATGTCTCACGACAGAAGCCATTCCAGCGCCGTTCCCCACAATGACATGCGGCAAGGAGGCAGCTTCCACCGGAGGGGGAAATTTAGTGTGATCAATGTTCTTCGATGGACATGATCTTCATCATCGTGTGCTTCGGGGCTTGCTGGTCGAACGCCTCCAGAAACGCTGTTCCTAAACCTTGTCTACCATTACATAAAATACATTTATAAGGGTGTTCGGAAAGCTTGAGGAGCCTTTGAATGACAAAGCTTCAGTGAGTAAATGGAGATTCAAAATAGCGACGCAGCAGCGTTCCATGCAACAGAACACGGGCCTTTGTCCTTTTATTTTAGACCACTCTCGCAATAACGTTACCAGGTTGACCACATTGCCACTGCAATTAAAGATTTCGTGCTCTTCCAATGCAATGGTTCTGCTTTTGATTATATACCAACAACATATATATATGTATGTATTTTAAAACGTGTTTATTGGCAGGGAATGGCAGCGTTCCAGGTGACCGTATTCAGGTAGACACAGAGAGGACTAGCCGGAGCAATGATAACGATGTAGCAAGCTATCCGTGATTGTGCCGCGTTCTGAGCGAGGCCGGTGCTATCTCCTCGTTCAAGTCCTTCAAGATGGAATTCAGTCTTCAAGTTGGAAGAACACTCGCCTGGGTGTCTCGGCGTCGTTGCATCGATTAACCATCCTGACCCGTTCTAAAATCCTCCAGCCAGTCTTCCGGATCCTCCAAAAGTGACTCATGGAATGATGGAAGCTCCCTGGGTTACTGAAGAACGATTTGCAGGATTAGCAGCACTGGTCATGCTGCCAGTGTCGATCAGGGTGTGTTTCGCGGCGTGTTGTTTCTTCACTCTATCTGGAAGCCTTCCCAACTCCGGCTGACAACGTTGCTGTTGGCGGCTGACACAAGTGGGCTTGGTTTTCGGCTTGACACATGGCTTATAGTGCTTGTATCCTAAAACCCTACCTGATATCAGGTAGCCAAAGACGGCGCAGTTCTCTTGAAGAAAAACAAGTGTATTGAAGCGAATGTGTGCTCCTCTAACGGCCTAACAGCTCCTCTAATGCCAAAGCAGCAATCAACAAAGTGTCGGCGAGTGTCGGCGGACCTAGTCCGCGGCGTTTGCTCGGCAAGCAGTTATTTTTTGTTGTGGGTGTTTACTGCGCTTGGGGGTTGTAGATATACATACATATATATATATATATATATATATATATATATATATATATATATATATATATATATATATATATATATATATATATATATATATATATATATATATATATATATATATATATATATATATATATATCCATATATATATATATATATAGCACCGCACGCGTTATGCGGAGGTTGTGGGTTCGATTCCCGCTTCCGGAAAAAAACGGCGCATTTTTTCTCGACTTGAATTTTCTATTATTTATTCCTGCATTAAAAAAAAGGCAATCATCCCTCATTCGGCACTATAAAACACTGTTAAAACGCCGAACAGCACTGGCAATAAGAACTGCAACCTTGATATATATATATATATATATATATATATATATATATATATATATATATTTATATATATATATATATATATATATATATATATATATATATATATATATATATATATATATAGGAAATGAGGGGCTCGTTGAAAATAACACAGAAATAAGGGTTGGCAGTCGAGAAAACCTCGGAAAGCAAAGGGGAGGATGTGGTAGATCATTGAAACAGATTAAGAATTTGGAAAGAAAGAAAGAAAGTGAAGAAAAAATGCCCGCCAGGTGGGATCCGAACCCACGACCTCCAGAATACCGGTCTGGTGCGATAACCACTACGCTACCGGCGGGGCGATTTTCCCATTCACTTTCTGGGGTATTTATGTTAGGTATGTTTGTTTCCTGTGCTTGGGGGTGGTAGCCAGCGCCATTCGGACTAATCGGGGTGAAGGGGACCTTCTTTTTAACCCCCGGGTCGTGACTCGAGTGTCTACGACATGTCCAGAGTGGTCGACCAGCTTTGAACCCTCTTAAGCTCCCTTTGGCAACAAGACTGCCAGAACAGAGGCCCTCGCTATGCATGTAGCGAATCAGAATAGGAAATGAGGGGCTCGTTGAAAATAACACAGAAATAAGGGTTGGCAGTCGAGAAAACCTCGGAAAGCAAAGGGGAGGATGTGGTAGATCATTGAAACAGATTAAGAATTTGGAAAGAAAGAAAGAAAGTGAAGAAAAAATGCCCGCCAGGTGGGATCCGAACCCACGAACCCACGGATCCCACCTGGCGGGCATTTTTTCTTCACTTTCTTTCTTTCTTTCCAAATTCTTAATCTGTTTCAATGATCTACCACATCCTCCCCTTTGCTTTCCGAGGTTTTCTCGACTGCCAACCCTTATTTCTGTGTTATATATATATATATATATATATATATATATATATATATATATATATATATATATATATATATATATATATATATATATATATATATATATATATATATATATATATATATATATATATATATATTTATATATAGCGAACGAGGGGGCTTCGAAGATGGCCACCAGATTTAAATAAGACTTTGGAAGAGGAAGCGGCCGCAGGCCTGCGACAACGTTTAGAAACGTTGGTAGAGTTCCCAAGCCGCCATCTTCACCAAAGTTCCCGAGAAGGTGGTGGGGAAACAGCCCCGCTGATAGCGTAGTGGTCATCGCACCATACGCATATTCTGAAGTTCGTGGGATCGGATCCCCCCTGGCGGGCATGTATTTCACCACTTTCCGTCTCACAAAATTATTCACCTGTCTCTATGACCTACCGAATTCTACACTTTGCTTTCCAGGGTTTTCTTGACTGCCAACCCTTATTTCGGTCTTAATTCAACGAGCTCCTCATTCTGATCCGCTATATATATATATATATATATATATATATATATATATATATATATATATATATATATACTTTGATTGCGAGAAGGGCTGTCTTTGGTTGCCGTAGCAAATAGTGAAAAATGGGTATAGCTTCTAACAAAACTGTTTATTGGTCGACGTTTTGATCGGATGCCGATCTTTCTCAAGAAAACATTTCGTATTTCTGTGCACGTATTTATAAGCTCGTCGTCCAACGACGCCGAAAAAAGAGAGAAGGGGGATTTGGGGAGAGAGGTAGCAACAAACACGCTCTCGGCGAGGTGAGGTGAAGGTTTGCAAAAAAGAGAGAGAGAAAAAAAAAGACAAGAAAGAAAACGCAAAACACAAACAATCCTAAACATGCAGAAAAGAGAGAGGAGTACACAACTCTTTCAAAAAACATGTCCTCCATCGTTCGTCAGCTTGTAGAACGAGTGACAGGTAGCGCCCGCTTCAGAGGGGGGTCGCTCTGCTTAAGAAACGAAAGCGCAAACCAGTTACAGGGACGCTCTCACACCATCACTGGGAGGCATAGAATTCTAATGGTCACTGACCTTACGGGAAGAGTTTACAGGAAGCGGTCGCAGCCGCACACATATCTCAGTGACGCCAACCCTACAAAACAAACAGGCAGGCTCGTTAAGAGTGTAGGTACGATCTCCGCTCTGTGGCTCAAAGCATGCACGATTCTGCCTACCGACAGGACGGGCGAGCGCCATTCATCATTCTTAGCTCTATTCTTCTGCCCTGCCCGGGCAACCGACAGGGTCGTCCCTGACCATGAACCAGGGAGAAGGGGCTTAACTAATTCCCTAACCGCACGCGGGAGTCGCGCGGGTCCTTTGTTGGAGTAAACGGCGGCGGGCGCCTCGATGTTGTTTGTGGCATATGCCGCCTGTGAGGACACCCACGAAGGGAATAAATAAAATAAGAATAGCTTGATTACTTGTTTAAACAAAACAGAAACTTACAATTTAGATAGAGGATTATTCTGCAGCCAGATTATCAACAGCATGTATAGACGACATAATGCCCGGGCTAACATTCATTCCTTCCTTTACGGTGTTGAATTTGTACATAATGTAAGATTCACGTTGTTCGCGTTCTCTTGTAGTAGAAAATCCACTTTGTAAAAGTGTGACCCTGATGGAGTCGAACGGGTGGTTTTCGGAGTTAATATGTCGTGATAAGGGTAGATCCGGGAGTGAACGAACATGTGCGCGATGGTTGTTGAAGCGCATGCGGAATGCCGTGTCCGTCTGGTCAATGTATTGGATGCCACAAACACCGCACTCCAGAAGGTACACCACATTAGAAGAGTCGCAGTCGAGTGTCGCGTGAATTAGATGCTTGAAATTTGAGTTGGTGCTTTTTGCCACCGTTGTTGTCTGCATGTGTTTACATACGCGGCACCGTGCCTTTCCGCATGGTCGACACCCACCCTTGGGTGCCCTTTCAGTTTTGGCGTGTACAAGGTAATCTTTAATATTTTTGGGGCGCCTGTATACGACCCGAGGAGGGGTGGGGAAGATTTTAGAAAGCCGTTCACTCTGTTGTAGCATGTTGAAGTGCTTTTTCAAGATTTTGTTTATATTTGGGGAGTTGCCCCCGAACGTCAAAACTAGGTTGCCTCTCCCCTTCTGGTTTAGTTCCTTTTCATGGTGCAGCAACTCTTGGCGATCAAGGTTGACCGCTTTGCAAATAGCGTCGTTGACTATGGGTGGCGGGTATTGTTGCTTCGCGAGTACATTGCGCAAGTTTTCTGCGTTTGCCTCGAAGTCCTGGGTGCGGGAACAAATTCTCCTAAATCGGTGGGCCTGCGAGTATGGGATACTCGTTTTGCAGTGGCGCGGATGACAACTGTCGAAGTGCAGATACTGCTGCCTATCGGTAGGTTTTTTGTACACGGTAGTGATCAGTTCTCCTTTGTCTGTATTTATATGCAAGTCAAGGAAATTGATTTCCGTGGTTGAATAGGTATAAGTGAATGCGATGATTGGATGGGCCTTGTTGAAACATTCGATGAAGTCGATTAAGTCCTCCTCCGTACCGGTCCAAATAAGGAATACATCGTCCAGAAAGCGTTTATAAAAGAATGGCTTGATTTCACGGGTTGATAGAAATTTTGTTTCGAGATCGTTCATGAATATATTAGCGTAGTTGGGTGCCATTCGAGTACCCATCGCAGTGCCGTTTATTTGTAGGTAATACTGATTGTGGAATTCAAAGCTATTTATTTCCAGCACTAGCTTGGTCAAAGTTTCAATGACTTGTGGGCTTGGCGACTCATGGTCCCGATGTATGCTATAGGATTCAACCAGAGCTTCAATCCCATCTCGGTGAGGTATATTTTTGTACAGAAAAGTTACATCTAGAGTTACAAGGAAGGCGCCATCAGGAATTTTTATGCTGTCGATTTCCCGTAGGAAGTGGTTAGTAATCACGAAGATACGACGAATGGGTAGCGGGTATTTGCTTAATCAGGGAGTCGATGTAGCTTGATATTGGTTCGGTGAGAGTGCCTCTTCCCGAAATTATTGGTCTACCAGGGTTCCCTTCTTTATGAACTTTAGGCAGCATGTAAAACCTTCCTGGCGTTGCGTGTGCTGCTGTAAGTGCTTTACAGAGGCGTGGCTCTATTTCCCCAGATGTCTGCGCTCGTTGGAGAAATTGGTAAGCAAGACGGGCCTGCACCCATTTTCTAGCTTTACAAATCATCTCGCGATGCAGATACCTCTGTCCAGAAGTAACCGCATGTTGCCTTGGGCTATCCCTTCGTAGTCCTGAAATGTATCAATCATGACGTTGAAGAATACGTTTGTGCGAATGGGGAGTGTGACACCTTCGTCGTCAATCAGGCGCAAAGCCATTTCGCGTCGGTGTTCAATGTTTTTTTCGATGGCTCGCTTTGTGGAAAATGTGATCGTCGATTCCTGCAAGTCAATAACAGCACCATTTGCTTGTAAAAAGTCCATCCCAAGGATGAAGTCTCTTGAGCATTTGGGTAGGTGGACGAAGGTGCCGATGTACGTGAACCCTTTGATTTTAATTCGAGCACTCCACATACCCACAGGACTAATCAGGTGACCTCTCGCTGTGCGAATCTCGAGGCCAGTGTAAGGCGTCGGCACCTTCTTCAGTCCGGTGGCGAAAGACTTAGTTATGACGGAATGGTCCGCCCAGAGTCGGCCAACACAGTCATCTCGCGCCCATCAATTTCTACGAAGACATCGCACGCTACATGTTGGGTGGTAGAGCTCCCGGTCTCCGCCTGGTCGCTTGCCTCTCGCCGTACTCGTCTACGGCGCAGTGGACGTTCTTCAGAAAAGTCGACGCCAGCGGCCTCACCTCCCGAAGCCGCTGAATTCAGTTTTCCCGGCCTTTAGGGCTGCGCGATGGACGGTCAGAAGAACTGGGGGGCGAAGCGTGGACTCCAGCATCGGCGTTGCATGGGCGATGCGAACGGTACTCTTGGCGTCGCGGTGGGAAAACGTTGCGGCGTTTAGCGAGGTAGTATTCGATCTCTTGCGGGTGCTCACTATTCCTCGAAAGCGGAGCATTTGGTGCAAATCCTCGCAAGCCAATACGGCGATAGGGGCAAGCGCGTTAGACATGCCTTTCTTCTCCACAGTGGAAACAGAGTGGTCTGCGGTCAGGAGTGTGCCACAGATCACTTTTCCGAGTTTGTGTTGTCCGGCAGATATAGCAGGCTGCTGCGAGGCCTGCGGTTGAGCGGTGGCGTTGGCGCAGTGGTGGCGATGGTCGGCGGCGAGCGGTGATGTTATTGCTGAACAGCAGCTGCGTATGAGAATTTTGCTTTCTCCCGCTGTGGCTCCTCTGTTTGCTCAGATTTACTAAGCGCTTGCGAGACTTCTTCGCGTATCATTTCGGTGATAGACACCGTCGGTGCTGAAGACTGCTGCTGGCGTAATGCCTGCAGCTCCTTTCGCACAAGTTTCCTCACCAGTTCCTGCAAATCGCGGCAGTTCTCGAACCCTGTCATGCAGCTTTCATTGGAGACCATGGCTTCGGTTTTGCAGTACCGCTTCGCACTACGCTGAAGTGCGCCTTCAGTTGTCGTTGCCTCGCTGACGAATTCGGCAACCGTTCTTGGGGGATTCCGCATCAGCCCGGCCAAGATGTCGTGCTTGACGCTGCGCATAAGGTGACGTACCTTCTTGTCGTCCGTCATGGCGAGATCTGCGTGCCTAAAAAGACGGACCATATCCTCGGTGTACATAGTAACACTCGCGTTCTGGCGCTGATTTCGTAATTGAAGATCAGCCTCAGCTTTTCTGTGCGGCCGCTGCTCGTGAAAGTGGCTAGTAGGCCCTGACGAATCTCCTCGCACGAGAAAGTGTGGATTCATGGTTTTCAAACCACGTTCGCGCGCCTTCCTCAAGAGAGTAGTACACCTGTCGCCGCTAATTTTTATTGTCCAAGGCGTTGAACGTGGCGACCCGTTCGAAGTGGTCCAGCCAGTCTTCCACGTCTTCATAAGGCTTGCCGTAGAAGACTTTTTGTGTACGCGGCTGTTGCGCGACCTACTGGAGAGGGGCGTCAGTCATGTTTGTGTTCACAGTGCCGGGGTTGCCTCCAGTCATCTTGGTTGCCCGTTCAGGTAGAAGGCTGCACTCCACCGGCCGTCTGAGTAGGCGACAGCTGGTCCGCTGGTGAACGGGTGACTCTTCGATGTGAACCGGCCTGGATGATTGGGGTATCATGTAGCCAACACACTCCCCCACTCGTGTAATGATGGTTACATTTAAAAGGCAAACTGTGTTGATTAGACAACGCGAACAAGGCTAAGCCACGAGCTCTGGTTAACCTCAACCGTTCCATCGTCTTCTTCCTCTTTCTCTTCGTTCGGAGCGCACTGCTTGTCCTCTTCGTTGCTTTCCAGCCCCGCCTAACGGCCAAACTGGAAGGTACACCAACAAGATCCTGCCGGGAAGTTCAAACTGTACCACGGGAGCTGCTCCAATATGTATATATATATATATATATATATATATATATATAAATATATATATATATATATACATATATACATATTGTAATGAACCAGACCGATTCCTAGGATGCCATGTTTATTCTCTAGCAGAACGGGCTCGGCGTTTCTTCTTCCTTCGCTTTCAGAAGGCTGCCATCCTCGTTGCTGCGATGGTGGATTGGCCGCTGACTGCGCTTGCAGCTTTTCTTTCGCAAAGCGTCGTTCCCTAACACTCGGCCACACTACGATGGCGAGCACCAACGAGCTCTTGGCTTGGGGCCTTGACTTTGACAATAAGGTTAGCATGAAATTCAGCATAGCAACGGCGGAAGGGACGGTTGTACGTCTGTGCTCGGTGGAAATGTCTCATGTTCCCTTTCGTGTCATCCGTTATAGCTTGCACCAGGAATATGCTTTCCCTTGTTGCAAAGTAACCCACGGCGGCTTCAGGATTGGTCATGTTCTGTGGGCTTGCCCCACGGCTATTTTCTTGTTCTGTTTTTTGCTTGGTAAGTGATACTGCATTTGCTTCAGCGTTCTTGCATCCTGCAAGGTCGTCATCGTCGGCTTCAGCAACTGTCGATGAAACGTGCTGGTTTTTGACAGGTGAATCCTTCTGTGCTTGATTTGTTTCTTCATGCAGTTGGATCTTTCGCTGCTTCGTAGGTTTCCCTGGCACGTCTTTTTGTTCAGCTTCATCGGGTGGAGCCATTTCGATAGTCAAGCCGCGTCCTTGTGGGGACAACAATAGCTCTGTGAGCTTGTTGGAGTAGCACGTCGTTGCGGAGGCAAGGTGAACTTCCGCCGTAATCAGGGTGGTGTTGAAGTGCTCCAGAGAACTTCCAGAGGTCTTGTTGTCCTCGTTCGAGGGTGGGAGCGTCGGGATGCCCGCAAAATGGTACGATCCGCCCTCGCATAAAGGACTCGGGGCGACGGACGTGAGTATCGATGCAATGGGACGCTGCTTCAGCGTACGGGGGTTGAGCGACGGTTCTGATTGGCTCTCTGGGATCGCACGCTTCTGCGACCTGACGCAAGTCGAAGGTGGCTCACGGAGAACACCCGCCTGCTGATTCACGCAGGAAACCATCGGCGGCTCAGTTCAGTCTTCAGTGACGGTCAGGCACGTAGCGGTGGTCCCGTCCTCAGCCTTTTGTGACGTATTGCTCGCCTTCAGTTCAAAGCCAGCAGACCATTCCAGGGACTGCACCAACGTCTGCACGTAAGGCTGCGGGGACCACGGCGCGGTGCTATGCTGCAATTCTGCTGCCTGGCGGATAAACACTTCAGGGCTCTCTTCCGGCGGCTGCGCGGTCAGGACTGCAGCACAACCGGGGTCGGACAGGCAATCTATGATATACTGTCTCGCAAAAGGAGACACCCAGGTGAAGTCACAGTCTGCGAGCAGGCGCAGCTTTTCGTAGATGTAAGTTCTGAGATTTTCGCCGGGGCCTTGGCGACGGCTACGCATTTTCATAAAGCGAGCCTCATAGCTGACACTCCAGTTGCCGAATGCAGCGACTAACGCTCGACTCCAGCTCTCCTAGTTGGAATGGGAGTGACCTTCGTGCAGGTGCCATGCTCGAGCAGCATCGCGCAAGTCGTTCGTTTGCAAGTAACAATTTGGTGTAGTCGGGCCAGGCGTCGTCGGTAGCAAGGGCGTCGATTATCTTTATCCAGCAAACAGCATCGTCCTGGAAACATAGGAATACCGGGATGACCGTGACGATGGGTGACGGAAACAGGCTAGGAAGGACGTCGCGAAGCTTCCCCCACATCTCTGTGACGGCCTGAACAGCCCAAGAAGGGTGGCTGGATTTCACATCACCGGTCGTCATTATGAGGGTACGTCACTGTCGGCGGAAAATCTAAAGACAGAAACCACGGCACCAACAGAGGAACCCACGGCGAGTCCAGAAGACGTCGTCCGCTGTGAAAGCTACGCCCAAGACTGGATCGCTTGGGTGGTGGGTGTTACCTCCGTTCAGTGCTCGTGCTGAGACCGTGGCCCCACCGATGAGCTCGGGCAGCAGGGCTGGAAGGCTTGCCAGTCCTTGGCCGCTGCTGAGGGCCGTCCCGGTGGCTGGATCGCCGTGAGTGAGAGCACGCCAGGAGGCTGGGTCGCCTCGGGGTTCAAGACTGGTTGGGTGCGCCACTTGTAATGAACCACACCGAGTTCTAGAACGTCATGTTTATTCTCTGGCAGAACGAGCTCCGCGCTTCTTCTTCCTTCTATTCCAGTCGGCCTCCGTCCTCGTTGCCCAGTTTCTTGCCTTTACACTATATATATATATATATATATATATATATATATATATATATATATATATATATATATATATATATATATATGCATAAATATTGCTACGCAGCCAAGGACCACAAGTTGTCTTGCAGGAGGAACCATTTTATACAGAAGCGGCGAAGCAGCGGGCAACAAAGTGACTTGCGCAGGCGAGTGTCGTTGAGCCGAATGTCGCGGCGTCGGCTCCGCGGGCAATCATCTTTCGGTGAGAGTGTTTCTGGAACCATCGATACACTTCCAGAACATTGTAGATCATAGAAGATTATTCTGGGCTAGCGATGTAAGGCGAAACAGTCTGCTTAACTTAATGAGATAGCCCGTGTGGCATAAAAGTAAAGAATAGAACACGCGCTTCGCTTGGGACACAGATAACAGAGGCGGGAGCGGCCGGGCAATAAAAACAAATAAATAAAAAACCCGTGCAGGGTTCGCGGCATTATTCCCCTCTAAGAGTGCATCGATCCGACGCTAAAATAAAACGACATACCGAACAAACACAACAACAAAACAAGAACAAAAAAAGTCTGTCATCTTGTGAAGTTCGGTTTGAGGCGAACCACGTGGACGACTTCAGGTCGCGCGGGGCGTCGTGATGTGCGGGAATCACGATCGGGGATCACTTCGTAGGTAAGTTGGCCAACACGTCGTAGAATCTTGTAAGGTCCAAAATACCGTTGCAGAAGCTTCTCACTCAGGCCGAGTCGTCGGTTCGGTGTCCAAACCCACACGCGATTCCCTAGTTGGTACTCGGCGTCTCGGCGTCGGAGGTTGTTGCGGCCGGCATCCACCAGCTGCTGGTCTGTTATAGGAACTCGAGCGAGCTGGCGGGCCTTCTCCGCACGTCGAAGGTAATCTTGGACGTCCGCGTTGAGGTCGTTGTCTTCTACATGCGAAAGGATAGCGTCTAGCATCGTAGTCGGCCGTCTTCCGTACACCAGCTCGAACGGTGTGATCTGCACAGTCTCCTGGGTCGCTGTGTTGTATGCAAACGTGACAAACGGGAGGGAGGACTTCGTCCCATGTCTTATGTTCAACGTCCACGTACATAGACAGGATATCCGCGATCCTGTTGTTCAGACGTTCCATAAGTCCGTTCTATTGGAGTGGTACGCCGTCGTTCTTCGGTGATTCGTGTTGCTGTAACGTAAGATTCCTTGCATCAGCTCCACACTGAAGGCCGTTCGGCGGTTCGTGATTAGGACTTCAGGGCTCCATGTCGCAGCACAACTTGGTTAATAAAGAACTGCGCGACTTCTTGTGCTGTGCCCCTCGGAAGAGCGGCCGTCTCTGAGTAGCGCGTCGTGTAGTCTATCGCTACGACAATACACTTGTTCTCGGATATAACGTAGGGAACTGGCCCACAAGGGTCATTCCAATCAGTTGGAAGGGCCTCGATGGGACAGCGATTGGCTGCAAAAGTCCAGGGGGTCTCCACGGCGGCGTTTTATGTCGCTGGCAGTAATGGCAGCTCCAGACGTAATGGGTGACGTCAGAGGTAAGGCGGGGACAGTAGTACCTCGCCTTGATTTTTCCAATAGTGCGAGCTGTGCCGAGATGTCCGGAAGACGGTTCGTCATGGCACGCTTCCAAAATTACGTCACGAAGGTCCGCGGGGATCACAAGAAGGTAATTCGCTCTTGTTCCGGGGCTGAAATTCTTCTTCACGAGGACGGAGGTTCTCAGGCTGAATGCTGGTAAGCTGCGTTTGAAGGGCCTAGGAACGGTAACGTTGCATCCGTCGAGGTAGTCGATTATGATGCGTAAGTCTGGGTCGGCACGCTGCTGGGCGGCTAGGTCGCTCTCCGACACGATTCCGAAGAACGCGCTGTCTTCATCAGAGTCTTGTAATGTTTGGTCGACGGGGCGCAGGACAGGCTGTCAGCGTCGGAGTGTTTCCTGCCGGATTTAGAAACCACTTTAACGTCGAACTCCTGCATGGCAAGCTCAACCGCCAAAGACGGCAAGAGGGGTCCTTCAAATTGGCGATTCAGCAGAGCGCGTGGTGGTCTGTCACAACCTTAAATGCTCTTCCATACACGTATAGGCGGAATTATGAAATCGCCCTTATAATAGCGAGGCACTCTTTGTCAGAGGCAGTGTAGTTCTTCTACTCCTTCGACAGATCGCGGCTGGATTAGGCGATTACCTTTTCGCAACCGCTTTGCTTTTGGACGGACAAGGACAGCACCAAAGCCTGTATGCGTCGGTGTGCATTTCCGTGTTCATTTCACCGGCGTTCGTGTGCATTTCCGTTTCAGCGTTTTCGTTGAAATGAGCGTGCACGGGCGGGCTTTGCAGGCGTCTTTGCAGCTCGCAGAATGCTTTTAAGTGCGAATGCACTTCTTAAGCGAGCCTGAAGCGTCCGCCGCTGTCCGCATAGCAACAGCAGCGGGTGCGCACGCTCCTCGTCTTCCTTGGCAACGGTGGGAGATGGGCGCGCGCTGCCTGGCCGCTGACATGGCACATACCCACGTGGGGGATTGGCCAGGAATCTCCTCGTCTTCCTTGGCAACGGGGGGAGATGGGCGCGCGCTGCCTGGCCGCTGACATGGCACATACCCACGTGGAGGACTAGCCAGGAATCGGGCGTGAGAAGGGCTAATGCACCCGCTTAAAGGAGTACTGACACGAAATTTCAAAGCTGAGATCCGCTCTAGCAATCAAGTACAACGACAATACAAATAGGTGTCTGTGCATGGCACATACCCACGTGGGGGATTGGCCAGGAATCGGGCGTGAGAAGGGCTAATGCACCCGCTTAAAGGAGTACTGGCACGAAATTTCAAAGTTGAGATCCGCTCTAGCAATCACGTACAACGACAACACACATAGGTGTCTGTGAATAAATGCACCTTTCTTCCTTTGTAGTTGTGTGTGTGTGTGTGATCTCTCTTTCGCGAACATTACCGAACCGCGCAAATTCAACTCGTGCATTCGCACTTTCACATTTTTCCCCTCGGGGAAATGCGGGGAATTTTTTTCTTGCTCGTGCTTCCAGGTTAAAGGGGTGCTATCTTTCGTCAAGTGCGTGAGTGGCTATGCAATGCGTGTGAAGTTTTCGAAGAAGCGCCGGTAGTATGCGCCCAACCAAAGAAATCTTCGCACGCCCTGCTTGTCTTTTTGCCTGGGGAGTCCGCAAATGCTAAAATGACAAACGGCACTTTTCAGGCTTCAGCGTTAACCCCGACGTACGAATGGCCTCGAGTACAGACTCCAACCTTGAAAGGTGTTCGTCGAAAGTCCAGGCGATTACCACAACGTCGTCGATGTATACGAGGCAGGTGTGCCACTTATGGCCAGCTAGAACCGCGTCCATGACTCTTTGAAACGTCGCTGGTGCTGTGCACAGCGCAGACGACATCACCTTGAACTCGTATAGGCCGTCCGTATTTATAAATGCGGTCTTCTCTCGGCCTCTCTCGTCCACTTCAATTCGCAAGTAGCCGGTCTTCAGGTCCATCGATGAGAAGTACTTCGCATGGTAGACGTGTTCGAGGGCGTCGTCGATTCGCAGGAGGGGGTACACGTCCTTTTTGGTGATTTTGTTGAGTAACCGGTAGTCAACGCAAAATTCTAATGTGCCGTCTTTTTTCTTCAACAGTACGAACGCCACAGCCCACGAGCCTTTCGATGGCTGTATAATGTCGTCGCTGAGCATGTCATCGACTTGAGTCCTGATGGCTTCCCGCTCGTGGGAAGAGACGCGGTACGGTGACTGTAGGGTAGGTCGGCCTCCATCTTTGATAATTATTCGCTGCTTCGCTAGATGTGTCTGACGTAGTTTTTTCGCTGGAAAAAAAATTTGGTATAGCGACGCAGCAAAGCCGATAATTTGTTTTGTTGTCCAAGGGGTAGCGCTTGATTCATGTCGGAGGTCCCCGGAAGCTTGAAGGTTTCTACGGGTTTGCGTACAAAGTTGGCAACCGCGATCACGTTACTTTCTTCTTGCGTTTGTTCGAGCAATGCAATTGCCGCGCCCTTGTTTAATTGTGTGTACTCCTCGGTGAAAGTATTAACCAAAACGTGGGATTGGTGTTCCCTGAAGCGCGCGATGCCTCTTGCGACAGACACACAACGGTCAAGAAGAAACCTTTGATCATTGTCTACGATAGCGTCGACGTCAGGAGCACCATCTTCACAGTACACTCCGGTCGTCTCGCTTGCGCAGGGTGGCAGGGTGACGTGATCATCGTCAATTCTTACAGCAGCATGGTGTTCGGGGTTCGGTTCCAGTGTCGTGGAGTGATGGGGGAAAAGTTAGAGACTTGGTCGGCTGATCGATTATTGCACTGTTGTCTATCAAAAAGTCCATTCCAAGAATTACGTCGCGGGAGCAGTTAGGCAGAACGACGAACGCCGCAGGGCACTTTGTGCCGTCTATGGTGACGCGCGATGTGCACGTTCCACTTGGTGTCACGAGGTGGCCTCCTGCGCTGCGTATTTGCGGACCCTCGCATCTGGTCATAATTTACTTTCCTCACCTTAGACGCAAATGATCCGCTCATGACTCAGTAGTGGGCTCCCGTGCCTATGAGGGCGACTAGATCAAAACCGTAGATGAACACCATCACGTTAGATGCCGCCTTCCTCGAGTTCCGGGTGCGTTGTGCCGTCGTATCTCCACTTGTACGTGTTGACAGTCGGGCACTATGCGTCGTCGTCTTCGTCGTATTCTCAGCGGCAGGTTCGGCCATGTCGGGTACGCGTCGCCCTGTTTTGCTGTTGTCGGGTTCGGAAGTCACGTTAGGGTTAGATCGGGTCGTCGGGCTGAGGGCATGTAATGAATCATTGTCTTCGGTGACTCGCTGCGTTATTGGAAGGTTTTCATTTTTCCGCGGTCCAGCAACTTTACCCCCAAAAGTTGCTGCTTTTAGTTTCCCCTGCGTGGGCTGGGGGACCTTCCAAGTAAAAAGTCAGCACTGCTGCGGTGGATTGGCGACTGGTACGGGTAGGGCGGCGGTTAACGGTTGAATCGGGCTGGTGCTCGGTTGGTGCTGGAGAGGTAGTATTCGATCTCAGTAGGGCGCTGGCCGGGTCGGGGGCGTGGTTCGTTGACGGAGAAGCCTCGCAAACCGAGCCTATTGTAGGGGCAGCGACGTTAGATGTGGTAGGCCTCTCCGCAGTGGTAGCACAGTGGACGATTATCGGAGGTTAGCCACACCTTGGTCTTCCTTGGGGCGGGGGTTTGCACTGCAGGTGGTCGGGCCGGCGACAGAGGGTGACGGTATGAATCCTCGTGACGGTAGGGCTTAGGTGGGTGAGGCCGGCGAACAGCAGCCGCATAGGACATGGCTTGCGCCTCGTGGGGTGCTTCTGACATCGTTGAGGTACCCAGCGCTTGCTGCACTTCTTCCCTAATCACATCGGTAAGGGAAGCCACTTGCGGCGTCGGCGGTGTTGGGAGAAGTTTCCTGAGTTCCTCCCTCACATTGTGCGAATAGTCTCAGGTAGGCTGTCTGCCAGAATCGGTCTGCTGTCGACGTAATTCGCAATGGCCGTGCCAACAAAGTTGCGGTCTTACTGCTTAGTACGCATTTCAAGAGCCTTATCAATTGTGCTGGCTTCGGTCATAAATTTGGCGACGGTTTTGGGCGGGTTGCCGACAAGTCCAGCCAACAATTCCTCCTTCACACCACGCATTAAGAAGCGTAACTTCTTTTCTTCCGTCATTTCGGGGTCCGCACGGCGAAATAGTTGCTTCATCTCCACAACGAAGATCATGAACCCTTCGTTGGGGCGTTGCGTGCGCGTTTCCAACAAAAGGGCGGCTCGTTCTTTCCGTACAACGGTGGCGAATGTTTTGAAAAAGTCCCTCCTAAAGAGAGCTCTGTCGGTTGAGAAGCTTTCATGGATTTCAAACCACGTTAGGGCCCTATCTTCTAAGTAAAAGAAAACATGGCGGAACGTTATTTCGTCATCCCACCTGTTAAAGATGCGGACGCGCTCCACTTTCTCTAATCAGTCTTTAGGGTCTTTTCTGGGGGATCCGTGGAACGATGGTGGTTCCTGGGGCTGTTAAAGAACGGGGGTAGTGCTGGTCATGGTGCCTGCGTTGATCATGGCGGTGGTCACGACGTCTTCTTTCTTCACTTTATCTGGAAGGAGCCCAAACTCCGGCTGAAGACCTTGCTGTAGGCGGTTGGCACGAGTAGGACTTTCTTGTCGACTTGACGAGGGCGTAGGGTGCATTTACCCATCACCACCACCAGATGTCACGCAGCCAAGGAAGAAGCAGTTGTCTTGCAGGAGAAGCAAGTTTATTGAAGCGAACTTTGGCTTCCCCAACAACTCAAAAGAATACAGAGGCGGCGAAGCAGCGGTCAACAAATTGACTAGCGCAGGCGAGCGTCTTCGAGCCGAATGCCGCGGTGTCTGCTCTGCGGGCATTTATCTTTCGGCGCGAGTGTTTCTGGAACCGTCTATTCATATCAAGGACATTGTAGATCATAGAAGATTATTCTGGGCTAGCGGTGTTGGGGCGAAACAGTCTGCTTGTCTAAATGATATAGCCTGTGCGGCAGAAAAATAAAAATTACAACACGCGATCATGTTGGACACAAATAACATAGCCGGGAGTGACCGGGCATTAAAAACAAACAATAACTAAACAAACCCGTACATTTTTTGCGGCAATATATTGTGTTTGTCTGACTTACTGGGTAAGATGTTTCTCGTTCCTTTTTATTTATTGGGAGTACACAGATCAAGTACTCCAACTCACACAATAACCTCCCACAACTCACAAATATCCCTTTCTCACAAGCACTGGCCCTCAACAATCGTTTTGCAGCAGGTATTGAGACAATTACGTTTTCATTACAACACTAACCTATTGTCTGCAGGACGGTGAAGCCACCACGAACAAAAGGTACACTCCAATTTTCATTGATTATTGCCCAGCAAACAGGCCTTATAGAAGAAAAAATATTCCGCTGCACCCATATTACTGTATGCCTCCTCATGACTGACACACTTCTAAGGCAATAGTAGGGGTATTTTTTTACCTGAACTGGTGCAGGTAAGAGTATTGTCGTGCAGCTCAGTGCAGAGTGCTACTGGGGGTACCAATTAGTAAAATATTGAACATATACTGCACTGCTCCCACGAGTACAGCAAGGTCAGGTAAAAAAATACCTCCAGTTACAGCGGATGGCGCTTGTGGGAAACAAAAAGAACGCCCAATGCTGGCTAGAGCTTCTGCCTTCCGCCCGTATGGACCATGTTCACTCCCAGCTGTGGTTTCACTCGCGCAATCTTGTCAAACGCAAACCTGCCGGGAAAGAAGGCCGGCGGGGAGGATTTTGTGCAACGGTTGCATGAGAACCCATTTCCATCTTGTTCAGTTGTCAAAATTGACCTCTTTATGTATAATAATTTCCGCTACCTGCGGAGCTTTCGACAGAAACCCAGCGCAGATGACGTCGCTCAGGCTTCAGATTTAATTACGCGTAAGCCATACAATAACTTGTTTAATGAGGCAACATTTGATTTTCCTCCTTTGCGGTGAGGCGAGGGTAGATTATAAAGCTCGTAGTAGAACAGTGAACAGTGCAAGTCCGTCCTTTTTAGCCGCTGAGAAAAAGGAAGGTAAACTGAGCATAGATCCCTGGAAGACTAAAATGCTTGCTTACCACCTCGAAGTTGGCTGTTTTTTGTAACATAAACTGGAAATATAAAAAGTTTTTTTTTCGTAATCACATTGACAGCTGATCCTTCTTACCACAACAATGAACTTGCAAGGCAGCAGAGTTCGATACATATCCTGCAACATCAGCTCGGCATCGTTTGTCCAGCAGGTCAATGTGCTCATTTGGGTGCCGTGAATCAAATTGAAAGCTTTAGCTTTCAATTTGCAATATATTTAGCTTTGAACGTGGCAATATATTTATACTCCTTACATGTAGTGCAGCTTTCGCAATATGCAGCGCATGTTTAGGACTCATTGAGGTTGCTCTCAGAAGGTGGAATATATAACCACTTGGGTGAAACACGACCCTTTCATTTGCTTCGCTTAGCAGAAAACATTTTCGAGCTGCAAAGAAGGTAAAGAAAGATTGGCGCGTGCATCACAAAGACTTCAATCTTTCGCTACCCTTGCCTATAATCTTCAATATCTTGGCCACGTCGGTAAATTTAAATTTAAATTTAAAATATTTAAATTTATATTAAATTATATAAATATAAATTTAAATATTTAAATTTAAAATTTAAAATTTAAATTTAAATATAAATCTTAAATTCTGAAAATCGCGGTATGTTAGGGCAGAAAAGTAGGCATTACAGAGGGTATTAGGGTCATTGAGTTTGTGTTGTTGAGAATGTGGATATAACTGCGATAGGCATACGTGTCATTGGTTTCATATGGTTTAATCAGCCGCTGATTCAGGTACATCAAAAAGACACACCATTGTAGTGGCAAGTACTTCGACCCAAACAGCCATGTCGGATGGTTTTACACCACCAGCCCAAGGTCAACATTTTTGCACTTTCTAGACCTGCATTTGCAGACAACTTCTACGCGCATCGAGACAGCATGGTGCGTGCGCCGGACTAGTGAATTACAGGACAGAGCCCGAAGGAGATGCGGCCACGAGACGGAAAACGAAGATGCCGGAAGCTCCTCTCGAATAATTTGTCAGTGTATTGGACAAAACCGCCAGTTCGTCGCCCGTGCACAGGCATGACTGCCAGTGGAGCGATAACACAATCACAATGACCCCGTGCAATCTGTGCCAGAGCGGAACAAAGTATTTAAGTAATCGGGCCTTCGTGTCAACTTCCTCTTGTGTTTCGTTCAGTCTTGAGAGGGTCGGTGAAGCAGCTCGTCCTTCCTGTTCCAAACCGGCTGCTTCCGACTGTTTTGCAGTGAATGTTTAAGAGGTTTCTCACCGTCTACGTGCCGTGCCCCCAGAATTCTACGGAAAATATTTTACCATCAAAATAGTGCGCAGTTCTGCGTACAATGTATATGTTTCGAGCAAAAGGTTTGTTAAAATATCTATCCCAAGTGGAATAAGGTGCCACCACCATACCCGGTAACACTCCATTTATTTCCCGAAAGTGTCCAATGCAGCACTGTATCGGCTCGACGGATTAAACTCTTTTCTGTGGAAATGAAACGGGTCTGCTCCACCATTCTGCAGTTTTAAAACAGTTATGCGTATTTTTCGTAACATTCAATTATTATACACATATTTCTTCAAGTTCGATAGCAGCTCGTATGTTTTCACGATACGCATTCAAAAGAGGCGAAGGCAGGGTGCTTTCTTGACGGCCTCTACCTCCCTTCGGGAAGCATATCTGTACCCATACACGTACTGAAGGGACACAAACAGGCTAACATTTCGTGGTTTCATAGTAAATGCCTTGAATGGTATCTGCTCTTTAAAGCCCAGTATGTAAGAGAGCTCGGGAGTTATCAGGACGCATGGCTTGATAAACAACTAAAAGCTTACTGTAGAGAAATATGACCAGAGTCTGCTTGCAATGTGGTAACCGCGTCGATTAGCGCGGCAGTCAGCCTCCCCCCAACGCTCCTCTTTTTCTCCTCCTACTGTCACCCCCTGCCTACGCTTGTTTATATCTCATCATACTCCCTGCGCCACCAAGTTGGTTAGGAGCTAGCTGGCCGTGGCGAGGGCAGGGGCGACGTCCGGTCCCCACTACAACCCGTTTTGAGACTTCTTCAGCGGCGCATGATTTCACAGCAGCGATACTTGCAGGATGGCCCGGGAATACAGTGGAGCATTTTACTGCTCATCTCGGTGCCATCGATTTCTGTAAACAGCCGTGTCAAGGCGACATCCGGGGTGGAAAGGTAACAGCGAATGCGGACGGTCAAATATGCAGAGTTCAGGTTGCGAGCGTACTGGCATTGCCATTGCGTCGACGTCTGATTAGCCTTCCGTGAAGTAATTGCTCTGTTCCCGCGACACGTCCGCTTTCTCAGCGAACCACGGGACTTCCCTCTCGTCGAACCTCTTAACAGTGTAGAAAGACGCGTCCTGCATCGACTTGTGCTTGTTGAAGAAGGGGTAGTCACTATCGAAACCTTTGTCCTGCTTAGCAAAGTGGATGCCTCTCCACCGGGCTTGGACGAGGGCGCCTAAAGCTCACTTCCGGCGTCGAAGCTCACTCACAGAGCGTCGGTGAAGCAGATGCTTCGTCGTCCCCTTAAGCGAGTTACCTTCTGCACGAATCGCCTGTTCGTTGCTGGATCAAATGAAAATATCTTCGACTCAAAACCGGGTCGCTGAACGAGAGATGCGTCGCCGACGTAATGGTCGCAAACGCGAAGGTCGAATATATCAAAACAAGAGTCGCATCATCGGGGCTAGGGCCGTGGCATAACGGGTTAAACGTATCCAGAGCGCAAGTCAATTCGTCGATGCTAATGAGGCGGAATGGCTCTCGTGACGCCTCAGAAATGCGAATCACGTTTGTGATGCCACCGTCCATCTGGGGCCAGTGAGACATCTCCAAAGCCGAAGTCTGAAGCTTATCGATAAAACTAGAGTCAAGGCCGGGTTCCTGATCGGTCTCCACGACGATAATCGCATCAGCGACGCCGAGCAGCCGCGAGTGTTCTTGAGACTTTCTTAGTACGGAGATCACGGAAACACTATGGTTGGGCCCTCGCTGAAGCCGCTCTCCCGGGCTAGCCCCTCGGGCGCTTGCTCGGTCTGCCGGAAAGACGCAGCCCCTCCGTAGTCGTTGTCCGGTGTAACTACCCGTGCTCCAGTCATTTCCCGGAGGGGCGGCACGTCACCCGGGACAATGGGCCGCCGGGCATCCTCGGAAGCGAGCAAATAGTTGAGCTTGAGGTACAGGTGGTACACCTGGCCACGTGAAGTTGAAGGAAGGGGCTTACAGAAGAGCCTTCGCTCGCAGAGACGCGTACCCGCGTTCACGGGCGCAGATACGCTCGTCGTAATCGATCGCTTCTAAAACGTCAGCATCAAATTCTTCGTTGTTCAGGTTCTCCTGAACGTGAGCGTGCAGTTTGTGAAGGCTCACCTGGTCATGCAAGATGAGTTCGAGGACATTTTGTCTGTCAACGGCCGTTGCTGCCTCGCTCCGCAGCAAGGCCTCGATGACTGTCATGGTTCCCGACACCGTAGCTCGCAGGACATCGCGGCGAATACGAAGAGCGTCCATGGCACCAGTCGATGAAGCAAGACGCTTCGGTTTCGAATAACTAGGGAACAACGACGGGCTGGGCTCGAGCCGAAAGAGGCGGCGGCCGAGGGCAAGGCTTCCAGGATAAAGTACGAAGGAATCCAAACCTGACGTGCATCGGAGCTCTGCGCTGTCGAACGTAGATCCGCTCGTGTGCGGTTTCCTAGGTATCAGGGCGCCAGAAAATGTGTAGCGAAATACCAGCCTATGCCTTCCGATACGGTGATGGAGTCGATTGGCGAGGCCGTCAGCACCTCTGATCCTCCTTTTCCTCTCCTCCTACTGCCGCCGCCTGCCTGCGCTTTTTTATTTCTGAACACCGTACTTGTGTGGAGACTGTTGTTGAGAGATTTTGATGATGTGTGATTGATGATGTGTACAGAAACAGATGCTGATTCGCAGTAACTCGTGCGAACGAAAAGTTCATGTGACTCATTAAGAAACGATGTAAGGTTTTCACGTGATGTCAATCACCAGAAGACAGGCGATTCCACCTTGTATTTACTGCTCGATTCCACAAAACTGCTTTGGTACTCAGAAGAGTTTATAAATATTTGCGAACAAGCGTGCGGCTATACCGGGCTGCGCGATAAGTGCGAAATAACCCCTATGAATACTGAGAAAGTATAACTGTTCACTTATTATCCGGAGAACAGGATTCAGCGGATCAATATGTGAAAGGTTCAGCGAAAGCAAAACAGGTGTTCGCAAAAAAGCTCTTCAGTAGGTTGAGGTTTCGCTACGCATGCAACATAATTGAATACTTTATGTTTTGAGTTACAAGAAGAAAGGGCGATTTGTCCAGCGAAATGGAAAAGCGTCCGTGTTCACGAGATTTCGGCCTACGTTAAACATCCCGAAGTGGTCAAAATATTCCAGAGTCCTCGACTACATCGCCTCATCACCTGCGTTGCGTGGGCGCCTTTAATCGTACGAACAAAAAAACAATCAATCAATCAATCAATCAATCAATCAATCAATCAATAAATCAGTCGGTCAATCACTCAATCAACTAATCAATCAATATTATTGACCTTTTTTCATTTATTTATTTATTTATTACATCCTGAAATGCCCCTGGGGAGGGGTAATAAATGAGGTGGTCAATCTTCTAGAAGGATCATGCATTCGATGGGTCACTTAAAATTGCCGGCATCGGAGTGGTGAATGGTTTCAATGGGGAGATCGTTCCAGTCTATGGCTGTTTGAATAAAGAAAGAATGAAGATGCGCAGAAGTGTGGGCTTGTGGTGGGTAAACTGCTTTTGGGTGGTTCATGCGGCATGAGTCGCGGTGAGCATGCGTAATGATGGACTTACCAAGGGACGAGCGATAGAATTTATGGTACAGACATATGCGGGCACTTTTGCGTCTTGTTGCGAGCTTCGGTAGGTTAGCTAGGGACTTTAGGTCGGTCACACTGGTGTGGTATAAGTAGGCAGTAAAAATAAACCGGGCTGCACAATTGTGCACTGATTCAATGCACGATGAAAGATTAGATTGATGAAGGTACCAAACTGCACATGCGTACTTCAGTTTGGGTCGCAAAAGAGTAGCATATGCTAGTACTTTACCTGCGGCTGGGGCGAGTTTGAGGGTACGTCGTAAGTTGCCCAGTACCCGGTTAGCTTCGTTTGTTATGTGTGAAATGTGGACAGACCATGACAGGTTTTCATAAAAGGTAATGCCCAAATGCTCATATAAAGAAATGGATGATATAACTGACTCATTCAGGAGGTAGTTATGTAATGGATACGTCTGGCGGCAATGAGCGATGTTTTCTTAACATTTATGGTCATTAGCCCTTTCTCGCACCATTCCGTATGAGAGTTCAATTCGACTAAAGGATGTCAACATCATTATCGCTATTATTGGGAAGATAAATAATACAATCATCTGGCAATAAGCCTTACGTTAGAGAGAATGTTACATGGCAGGTGAATAAAATAAATTGGGAAAAGAAGAGGGCCAAGAACAGTGCCTTTTGGCACTACAGAAACCACGGGCGACATAGGCGAGGAGAAATTGTTAGTTAGCACGAATTCATTATGGTTAGTTAAGAAGGATTTCAACCAGTCAAGAACAAGGGGATTAAGACATAGGCACGCAAGTTTTTGGAACAACCGCTTATGAGAAACATTGTTGAAAGCCTTTTCGAAGTCAAAAAACAGGACATCTACAGGTACATAACATCAAAATTTGTACTGATATCGTTAAAAATTGTGCTATAAGTGTGTGACATGAGAGTCCTTTTAAAAAGCCGTGTTGGTTCGGGTGAAAGAAGTGATTGCTGGTGAAGAATTTTACCACGTGAGAATAAATGACGTGTTCCACTAGATTAGAACATATACAGGTGACAGATATAGGTCGGTAGTTAGTAGGGAAGATAATATTTAGTACCTTGGAGTTAATACCATCAACACCAGCTGAGGAGGTTAATTTGATAGACTAGATGAGTTTCATATTTCTGCTAGGTTGAAACGTAATGTCTGGCATAACGGTATGGTTGAGGTCTTGGCAGAAAGGAGGATTACCGTCGGGTTCTTCAGTAAAATTGGAACAAAAGGTAGTATTCAGAGTATGGGCAACGAGTCGGTCGGGTAAAGGGAGGTTAATTTCGTCACAAAGTGATATATATGGGCTTGCGCGGCTTAGGAATTAGTGTTTTCCAAAGTTGACGGGGGTTATTACAAAGCATTTAAGGCAAGGTCGTTGAGGAGAAAGCGCGCTTTGTTTTAACAGCGAATGCTTCAAAATCTTTTTCTGCTGTACGGTAATTAGACCAGGCATGCTCAGATTTCTCCTTTTTCACAATCCGATAAAATAATTCTTTTTTGTTATTAAGGCGTTTTTGTCTAGCATTAAACCACGGAGATGATGGGCATTCAACTATTGATATGGTAGGAACAGGATTTTCAATTAGTTGTTGCATTTTATTTTTGAAAAGTGATCAGTTTTTTTTTTCAATCGAACGAGTAGGGGAATTTGTTAACAATGCAGAGCAGAATTTGGTTAGTTCGTCATTGATAGCATCGTAGTTGCCTCTGTCATAGAAGGTTAGCTTTTTCTTTGTTTTTATCTGGGGAGGTACTTGTGCCTGATACGAAGCTGCGAGGATCGCATGATCCCCGATGCGTGGTAAGTGCGTGCGGCTTAATAAGTTATCTGGGTGGGATGCGAACACTAGATCTAATATGTTGGAAGAGATGGCTCTTTGTCTTGTTGGTGAATCAACAAGTTGGGATAAACCAAATGTTAAGCAAATGTTAACAAACTCCGATTCTACATTTTTTACACATCGTTGATGATAGGTGAGACCAAGTTATGGAAGAGAAGTTAAAATCGCGAAGAAGAAGAAGAACTGGGACGTTTTGTAGGATTGGCTTAAATATTTCAGTGATTCGTGCAGGTCCGTCACAAAAGAACTACCTGCATCGTGTGAATGGTAGCAGACACTGATGTTTAGAGGAGGATGCCCTAGGTGATATAAAAAGAATTTCAGAAGTGCAAGTGATATCAATATGATAGCACTGTAGCTCGTGATGTGCGGCTATCAATACGCCTCTGCCACGTTTGTTGACAGGGTCCCGTCTAAATACATCAAAGTTAGGAAAAATGGGCATGAGTTGCGAATCGTTAATGTCTGGGATTACCCATGTTTCGGTTAGTATGAATAAGTTGCAATCCATTGTATCGATAAGATTTTACAGTGAGTCTCGCTTGGGCAAGAGGCTTGTGATATTGGTATATATGAATGACAGGGGCGTGCGGCACAAAACGGGACGAACGGGTATTTGCTAGCTAGGAAGAACGTGGGACTCGGAAGAAGGCGTCACCAATTGTTAGTTGGTCGTGCCGAAGTTTAAATGTATTCTGTTGCGATTTTCCGAATTCAACAAGTTGTTTTCGGGTAAGCCGTGTTTTTTGGGAGTAGTCCTGCGAAATGGCATGGACAGTGATTTCTAGTTTAAGATGCGACAGCATCTCTTGCTCTGAGGCATGTCCCTCCTGCGTCGGCGTCGGCGGCGTCCCCACGCCACCTGCGCATGCGCAACTCTCCTCCGCTCTTCTCTTCGACGGCTGTGCTCAACACTCTCACTCCGTCTCATGATCATAAACATTATTCCTAATATATATAAACGACCTCCCAGAATGTCTACGTTTCAGAAATTGTTTGCTTTATGAGGTTAATACAACCGTCTAGGCTGACAACAAATCGCCAAACGTAAAACTTCATTCATAAATCATGATCTAAGCAACCTTTCCTACCGGTGCACAGAAAAAAAACATTGCATATACCCTACGAAAACCCATTTTGTAATCTTTCACTCGCAGCTGCGCACAATTGAACTAACATCCCAGTTACTGTTAAAAACCATGTCATTCATCCCTCATCAGATGTGATGTTCCTAGGCGTGCTGCTGGACGAGCACCTAAAATTCAATCTGCACACTAAACTCTTATCTAAAAAAATCGGATTAGGGATACGGGTACTTATCAAATCACGTCGCTATTTTCCGCGTTACATCATGATCTCTCTTTATCACGCTTTCATTCATAGCCATTTGCAATACTTCGTGTCTACATGGCGTAGCACAAACGCCACTCATCTTGCGCATGTGCAACATTTACAAACCGAAGCATTACGGCTCATTACGTTTAGTCCTTTCATGGCTCCCGCGAAACTGATTTTTCGCAGCTTAAATATTCTGCCCCTGATTAGTTTTTTTCAGCAAAACGTAACCACAATGCTTTACAGTGCTCGTGCCCAGGAAATATTAATTGACAGCCTAACAGCTACTGCTCTACTTGATCACAACAACACGCGGTTTTCCGAAAATACAAATTATGGTCAATTTACGGCTTACTTGGGCATTTATCTATATAACCGCTTCCCTAACCATATAAAATCGTCTCGCACGTCAACGCTGTTCAGTAGAAGGGTGAAGCAATATTTTATTACGCTCTTATTACAGACAGATGGATAAATTCACACGATTCCTCAAATATTATGTTTTATAAGTTTCTGGGTGATTGGTCATTGCATCATTATGCTTGTTTGTACGCCGTTTTTTCTCCTCTACTTTGAGTTGAGAGTTAACTTCTTAATTAGGATCTGGGTATGCTGATGACTGTATTGTTGGAAATTATATGACGCATATTATTCTTGTAAAACGTCCGATCTTATTTGTTTATGAAGTGTTTTTTTGTAGTAATCAGGTTGCTTTATTTATAAATGTATAATTGTCGCTGCTTTCAAATGTAACAATGGTTGATATGTTTTCATGGGAGGTCCCCTGGACAGTTCATACGAACTTCGGGACTTTCTCCTGTATTGCGTGTGAACAATAAACAATAAACAGCTGCGTGCACGCACTTCACTTGCTTCGCTTCGCTCCCGTCGCGCAAGTGCGCGCATGCGCGACTCTCCTCCGCTGTCTCCTCTCCTTCAGGCGCTGTGAATATAAAGCGGATAGCGTGCTGCGGCGGTTAAGTAGGCGCTCGCTATCGTTCGACTTCGCGCCAGTTTGCTTGACGACAACGTGAATGACTTGATTCTTCTGTTGAAGACGTGATGGAAGCGATGGTCCTTTCAGCGAGTATGAGAACACTCGCATGTGATGGAAATGCATCATACGCGTTCACAACACGTTTCACTGATTTAGAGCATCAACCCAACGGAAACAACAATTGAACCCCCCCTGCGTCGCATCACACCAGGGTTCCCTCGCGGGAAGATGGGCGTACTTTTTCTCACAGACGACAAAGCACGCTCTTTCATTTTATAGTTAGCAAATTTTACAATGATCGGCCGCTTTCTGTCGGGGTTAAATGCTCCCAGTCTATGTGCGCGTGCTGTCTGATGGTTGGATGGGACTGCCAAGATGGGTTGTGGAGATTTCTGTCACAAGCTTTTCTCACCGTTCCCATGTTTCTTTATCGCTATCATTTGCACCGTAAATCAGAAGGTTTCAATTGCGGGATCTGTCTTCCAGATCATCTATTCTCGATGCTAGGTAAGTAAGTCGTTTAGTGTTCTGGTCAGCAGCGGCTTCAATGTTTTTTACTTTGGCTTTTATCTTAAGTAGGGAGGAACAGTCCGCTTCGACTTTGGTAAGATGGTTTCGGATATATTCAAAAGCTTGTCACTTTATGATAATTTGAGGTGAATGGCTTTCATTTCGTTTAGTAGGGTAGCTTGTGTAGACCTAATAGCATCTAGGGCAGATATTTACTGCGTTCAAAGCACTATTGACAACCACGGTGTTGTGGGCTTCCAGACCACGTTTCCGTCTACGCACACTAAGCCACAACAGCAGAAGCAGCATTAAGCAGGTTATTAGGGAATGCGGCGAGCTGGACAAAGACAGTTAAACATTCAAACCGCACTATCTTCGCACATACGCAGACTGGAGTAGGTCACAGAAAAACCAATAGGCAAGGGACATGTTCCTCTGGTCTTTCGCGAAAGAAACCTTTTTAATCGACTTCAGATATTCCGTCCGCGGGGCGGACCTAAAGACACCACCAAGCCGCATGTCCATCTTCTTGGAAAGGTAATTTCACCAAAATGAGCTCCACTAAGTGCCACGCATGCGGGGCTGATGTGTAAAACTACCCCACGCGATTTACGAAGATTTTTTGTTTTTTCTCTTCTACTCTTCTTGTTCCCCAAAAGGCGCGTTCGACGTCTTCTTAATGAATAAATTGAATAATAATTTCTCTAGTGTTCGAAAAAAAAATGTGTTACTGGCCAAGCTACACACCATATCAGACCTGGGTTCTGCAATTATAGTGTATATCCTCTTTCCTGCTCTGCTTCTTTCTTCCTCACGTGTTTCATATCGAGGCAGACGCGTTGTGTCAAAATGATCACGGGCTAGCTACGCACGGAACTGCTACTCGTAGCTATGACGCCTGTGTTTCACATCTTTTAGGTGGCCTTCCCAAGTCATACAATGCATTTATTTATTTGGTATTAGATCCACCACTTTTTCTTCAATGGAGCATTTCTTTCATCTTCTCTAAATTTTTCGGTCACTACTTCATGGTCTTAGGTTCGTCCAGCTCCTACTTTGTTTCCTTCACCGGTGCAGATTTTTAACCGCCTTCAGTAATGCCAAACATAGGCTGACACCTTTCCAACAGCCAACTGTGCAATCCAGCGCACTGAATAAGAGCCTTTACATTTTATAACATCCAAATGTATCCTTGCAGTACAAGACGAACCAGCTAACACAGGCAACAAGCTCATGCACGGAATAAACCAACAGTCGCCTCAATACCGAAATGCCAAGAAAAAGTAGTCGCTGTGGTGGTGACCCCGTAAGCTCTCACATCGCAAGTTCGTGCAAGCACAGTTCTTGGCGTGTGGATGAACTGGGAACATGGCTCGGGCGTGCCGATGGGGAAAGACGGCAGAAGAAGCAGCCTCGGTCACGTACATGCTGCACGCTAGCCCACATCCGGAGAAAGCGCAAGGGTACGAAGCGGGGACGGGTGGCAGAAGCTTGGGAAGCCTCGATAGGAGGGCTCATGGCCAGGACCCACCGATTTTCGACATCGTGGCACACGGGCCTATTTCAGTCGTCGGTACAACCGTCCATGCTCACCATCAAAGCTTGCGGGGAGCCAATTTCAACGGAGCTGGTTTTCAGGGGCCAGCGTGTAAGCGAAATTTCCCTGGCCTGTCCATCGAGGATTCGGGTGCAATGCCGCACTGCTACTCCTGACAGCTCGCTAAGGTCGAGAGCCATGCTCAGGTCAGCGTTCACCGTGGCGAGAGGGAGGCAGCCCTCCCCTTTCTTTCAGAAAGGGGTCGTCACCGACGTTGCTAGTTCGGAACTGGATCCACGCATTCGACGCGAGGTTCAGTAAACAGTACATGTGTTGAAAGATGTCACAAGCCTGCCGACAGAAGTTCGCGGTCAGTCATCATCACCACCAGGAGGCTGCGTGTCGTACGTGGGTTGGAGGGTAGCCCGACCCGCCGACATTCCCGAATGTGGGGCAAATCGTGCCACTGCAAATGTTTACCCTGTACCAATCGTGACAGCATCCAATGTCTATAACAGCTTTTTCTACCATAAATTAGGAATGTTTGCATTATGTTGGAATGGCCAAGAATGTCACGTACAACAGCAAAAGTCTTCTTACAGCACAATTCTAGGTCAGGTTTTCTGCATGTCTATTATATATAAAAGATTTTGCAGATTCTTACTGGAAACAATTGAGTAAAAACAAGAACAACATTTGCAAATATTTTTTTCAGAAATCAGTAAGTACTGTTTTAAACTGTTAATACACAATATTGAATAAAAAGTTAAAAAGGCAACAACGTACCTATAAAACACCAAAATAAATCAACAATTACTTTTACCTGCCAGAGACATAAACCGTACAAACCTAAATACACTAAAACATGTTAGAACTTTACCACGTTGGCGATAATGCCTGTAAGATATATTCCTTAGAATATGTGATGCTTTGTTTTATTAGTCATAGCGTTCGGTATAGTTTGAGCACACCAATAAATATTTTTGTACGGTTTTCTCAGATCGGTTTATACGAAGTTACTAATTTTGTAGGTAACTAGGATGCGTTCGTATCTGAAATATGCGCGACTGGTGGTCTGTACCCCAAAAGCACTAATAATTTGATTGTAGTGGTGACAACCTTAAATACTGCTCGCTGCATTATAATCATCGTAAAATACATCGTATCTATATTAAAAGTTGTGGGTTTACTGGAGCGTCATTTCGGGCCAATCGAGATATCAAACATGCTTTCAAGCCTGGGTCATCACGGCTTGTCAACACAGGTCTCAGTTCTAGCGAGACAAACTCATCAACAATAAATGCAGGAAGCCAAACTTGTTCTACCGAGTCCATGGCTTCTTCCTACAAGTGGGGATCCGGAAGTGTCGAGCCTGTCAATTCTGCAGTGACATAATTGCATTCGGACGTGCCACGATGGAGTTCTAGTATAGCTACTGTCAGGTTGGTATCTCTAGTTTGAAGCCACATTCTGCGCGAACCCCGCCAGAATAAAGCCTCTCTAGCTCTCCATTTTTTGGGAGTCGCTTCCTGTGGACCTCTGCTTTGTGCTCACCACGCCACCACTCCGCGAACCCCTATTGGCAAATTTTCGCACCCCCGTGATCATGCATGGCCACTTCAGGAACAGCATGTTTCGGCATGCAGCAAAAGGGGTTCCCGCATATTCAGCGCAGATTCCGTCAGACCATGTTACCCTCCGCACCATCAGCATCTTCCACTGGCGCGGTCATCGTTCTGAAATATCATACCTTCAGTGTAGCATTTGCAACACATCCCAGCAGAATTCACACCGATAACATCGCGGACTCGAACTGGCAATAGCCCTCCTCGCACACTTCATCTATGCCACAGAAATGCACATGTGAACGGGAAACCATGGAGGCGTTGACAGTGTTTGCAAATTTGTTTGTACGAGTGCCGCCATTTACGTCGGCGGTAATAGGCGCCCTAGTCTTATCCAAGGAACTTCGCACCAGGACGCTTCAACCTCAGTGCGATACTTCACAGCAAATGGGAGTTGAAAACTTTCCATCACTTCGAGTTATTGATAAATTTGCTCTCACGCTACAAACGTGCGTGGGGCTGCGTGCCTCATTCGGCAGGCTCAAACCTTTTCACTCCCCTCCCATCACATTCTTCACAGCATCAATCAGTGCCCTGGTCATCCTTCCTGTCCCAACTGTTCTTCCTACACATCCATCCCTCATCCTTATTGGGACTGCACCCCGCCATCACTTGACCCATCCTTCACCCCCATCACCTCCTGGGAGCTCTGGTTGTCTCCCCCGCCGACAGTAAACATCCAGGCTTCCAGGAAGCTCTCTACAAACACGTGCACCGAATCCGCACGGACATTCAGGAGTACTACGTGAATCCGGTGAATTGAACTTTGAAATTATGACCTGGACTTAGGTCCTGTGGAAAATAAAGCTTGTTCTCTCTCTCTAGCTTCCTGGTTATCTCATTTGTAGAGAAAAGGCTCAGGTAAGCGGTGCTCCCGAGTTGGAATCCTCAACCACGACGAAGTTTTTTTCAACTGCGAAGTTTCTAAGAAAGCTGTATAGCTTTCCTTGGTACCGGTATTGCTGCATTTAGGAGGACGCCAAATCTCCTTCGCACAGCAAATGCCGTGGGTCAGTGATGAGACCTCAAACGACGCACCCACGATTTGCCGTGACACTGCCTTTTGGTGTCTTTCAAGACACCAGAGCAGCTTACTGTTCCGAAGAAGACGTCTTCAGCAGCAACGACATTAGGAATCCAACCCTCCCCGCACGGTGCCCCTTGAGTAATCTTGGTGACGGTATTGGCAACAATGCGTACCCCGAGCCCCCAACATAAGCAGTGACCTACCGTGGTGATGTGTGTTTAAGGTGAAGGATCGAAACATCAAATAGTGGCCATCGTTGCCCAGGTGAAGCTCCGACGGATGAGCTAGCGGTTCGTCTACAAGGCCGGAAGCTCCCGGGACCTTTTCAGCTATTTGGGCAAGGCTGACGAAGGAAGTACCCCCGTCCCCTGCTTCTTTTACATGCCATATGGTAAATGGAAAGCCCCCCACCCCAAATCATGATCAGCCACTGAGAAGGGGCCGCACCCAAGATTCATGTCCGCCACTCCCAGCCCGTAGTTTTCCAAGGCTCTTTAACTGCCCCCATTTTTGGTGTTGGAATGCACTTAACAAGAAAAGCCTCTTGCATCGCAGTCTGTGTTCCTACTATAAAACGTTTTAGAGGGCATCATTATGACAAATATAACACCAAAAAACACAGAACTGCTGAAATCCTAGTTGAAGCACACAACCAACAGCACGCCGAAATTCTCCTTGAACAAACCCGCATAGCTAATATTTAAATCAGGGTGACACCCCACCAGAGCCCGAACAGTACTCAAGGTGCCATTCTGAACTAGATCTCATGAATGAGACAGATGCTTACCTGTCCGAGGGCCTTCGAAATCAGGGCGTGAAAGCTGTGAGGCGCTTAACTATGAGGAAGGATGACAACGTAGTCTCGACCATGCACATTATCCTTACTTTCGAATGGTCCACAATACCAGAGTACGTAAATTCAGGTTCTGTACATTGTGATGTCCGGCCCTACATGCCAAACCCGCGGCGCTGCTTTAAGGGCCAACGGTTCGGGCAAGGAACCAACTCCTAGTGGGGCTGCCTGACCTGCGCAAAGTATTCCCAGCATGATCCCCATCTGACAATTGTCCATCACAAACCCTCACCTGCGCCAACTGCGAGTTACGCCAAGCGGCCTAATACCAAAAATGCGAAACGTTTATGCAGGAGAATGCAATTATAAATATGAAGGTCACTTAAACATCTCCTTCACAGAGGCGCAAAAAAGGTTCGCCTTTTTCCCTTTGCGGAGCTACGCCGGCGCAGCTCGCAGGGTGCAGGGCGCCGTCTGGCTTCGGTGGAAACCCAGTACCGCGAGTCGGACTTGGTTCCTCAGTGCTCTTCCCCCCCCACGGTTGGCCGGGCAGCCAAACCTGCGTCGGCACTGGTCGCTCAGCCAGCAGCGGCTGTGGTGGCAACCACGTCTGTTGGGAATGCGGCTGTTCCACCTGCCCAAAGCACATTCTAGGGCACGGAGAAGATAGAGACGAAGTCACCCGCGGTGGTTCTCAACCCGGACGCCGGGCTTCTGGCATCGAGGCCGCTCCTCGCGCCCTCGGCGGTCGCTGCTCGAAGGTAGGGCAACGGGAAAGGTGGCAAGTCCGGGGGGTCCAGTCCGCCGGGTACCACTTCCAAATCTAGAGATGACATGAAACTGGGACCATTCCTGTCTCTATCGCAGTAATGCGAGTGGGTCCCGCATTCTAAACCTCCAGAAAAGGTAAAAAATCTCTCTGAAGTGAGCAAGCAGGAGTGCGAGTCACACTCCAGTAGCCCTAATAAACATATAAGGGAAGAGAAATTATTGTTCAATAAAACTGCGGAGGCCTGCTAAATGATGTCGATAATGTATATGAGATCCTGCATGGTAATCAGCCTAGTGTAATGTCTGTAGATGAAACACCTTTGAATTTCAATCACACAAATTTCTGGAATAGTTCCATGGTGTTCAGAAAGGACAAGGATGGCTACACACACTCTCCGGGCGGTGTGGCCTTAATCAATCGGAAATTCTTAGCGTGCCTCCCTGTCACTCTGAACACTGTCTTTAAGGGTGTAGCAATTCGACCAATAACATTTAATGGGTTGATAATGGTATGCTCCATTTACATTCCTCCTGATCTTGCACTTTCGAGTTCTGACTTTGAGGCGCTGGTCGACCAGCTACCCGGACCATATATCCTAACAGGCTACCTTAGTGCACACAAATTTCTTTTGGGATCTTCTCGCATGGATGCCCGAGGTCGCCTTATGGAAAAATTCCTTACAGCTTGTGGAGCAGGCCTCTTCGACAAAGATAAACTCACATACGTTGACATAGTCCACAACACACCCTCATAACTTCACTTCGCTATTGGCTCCGTGTTTCTATTTCCTCTTCGAAAGTGGGGTGTGGACCCTGTCCGATATGCAAGTAACCATTTCCCCACTTCACTAACACATCCCCAATTCACTAACAACCATGCCGGAACTTTTTTCCTGCTTCTGAGCTTGTCGCATCTTTTGCTGGCACCGCCGGCATCAGTTACGTCACCTGAGCCACACAATTTAAACTGCCGACGAACACCATCGGACTTCAGTGGGCATGGGAGCAGTGCTTCAGGCACGATGGCTCACGAACGTAGTTTTCACCTTTTACAGGTTGGTTCAAAACCCTCCATTTACGCTGGGAAGTACAACAATGTCTGGTTGCCACTGTTCCCATGCCAACAAGTGCTGTGTGACTTGATTATTTAGTGTGTGGATCTTCGGTACCTAATGCTGTGCGCGGGAGACATTGAATCAAATCCTAGACCTAATAAACAGCAGCGTAATACAGGTGAGCCTTATAGTAAACCAGGGGAAGTTGACACTAGTTTGAGCGCCGTGGACGCTGCTAACCAGGGTTCAGCATCTTCTGCCGAGTATGGCGAAATGATTCGGCTACTAACAGGCTTGCAGACCAGTTTCGCAGTACAAACTTCAAAACAGCATGAACTCGCTATAGACATTGCAAAAAAATAAGGTAATCAAAACAGCATTAAACTGAAACTGGTTGATATTGGCCGACGACTATTATCTTAAAAAAAAAAACGGAAGCCATTGAAACTCTAGAAGCAGATAATAATGATACACGTGTTATGCTTAATATTGTCGCCGAACATTACAATGTTTTTTTGGCAAGGGCAGATGACCTGGAAGACAGGTCCTGGAGGAATAACTTGTTACTGCATGGAATACCTGACTACAAAAAAAATGGGAAGAAACAGACCAGAAAGTACTGAGCTTTTTATTACGGTGCTGCGACGAAAATTTTTCTGCTGACAGCATCGAGCATGCGCAAACACTCGGCTCGTTGGCAAAAGGGCGTTGCCGACCCGTTATTGTGAAATTTCTCAGCTTTAAAGTTAAAAAAAGGTGTAACCATAAAAAAAGAAAGAACGTAACCATATCGGATAATTTCTCAGTCGGCAAACGTTTGGCCAGAATCAAACTTTCGGAATTCGTTAAATCGCTGCCAGACTCCCCTTCTTTTAAACTGAGACATAACAAATTATTTATTAATAAAGCATGTTAGGTTTACGACTCCATAAATGCCACTATTGTAAAAGTACATGACCAGACTCATCCTACTGTGCCTAGTAACCCTGTTACACGATCTAACTCAAACGAAAGCCCTCCTCCGTCATAGCAGGGAGCTACGAATCGGCCAGAATGTTTTCTCAAATTATCTGTACTATATTTAAACACAAGAAGTGTTAAAAATAAGCGAGTTGCAGTTCACTCAATTATTGATACATACCGATCCGACATCGTGGTTTTCAGTGACACATGGCTGCATTGTAACATACTGGACACTGAAGTTTTGGAATCTTCGAACAATTTTAACTGGTACCGATGTGATCGCGTATCTAAAAGGGGCGGCGGTACACTAATCACAGTTAGCAAAAAAATTAAGTCAGCACCCATTCATATACCCACTTCCCTTGAAACGAAGTGGGTTTGCATTGACAGAACTACAAAAAAGATCGTTCTAAGAGTCTGTTATAGGCCCCCCAAGTAGCCTGCAACTTTTACCAGTGAACTTCATAATGTAATCAATATGGTCATCACCCGATTTCCACGGTCACCTGTATTTCTCTTAGGAGACTGCAATTTTCCGCACATAAATTTGTCGCCAAATGGAGCACCTTCGCATTGGTATTTAACGCTAGAAAGGGATTTTCTTGATATGTGCAGCTTTTTAACTTGAGTCCAGTAGTTAATGAGCCAACGAGAATAGCTGAAAATGTTGAAAATGTTCTTGATTTGGTCTTAACCACAGCTCCTGATTTGTGTTCTGACATAACTTATTTACCTGGTCTGAGTGATCACCTTTTTCAACATTTGTGCTTGGATGTGAAAGCCCAACTCTCCAAAAATAAAACAAAAGACATTTAAGATTATAAGCATGCAAATTTTGACGCTATAAATGCTCAATTATGTTTATTTCTTGACGCTTTCCTTGATGAGTTTGATAATAGCTCTGTTCAGGAGAACTAGGAAATGTGTGTTAACAAAGTGCGAAAGTTCTCCGAACAACACATACCATTATGACGTGTTTTTCTCAAACACCAGTGCTTTGTGGTACAATCGGAGAATGCGCAGGTTATCTAACAGAAAGAAAAGACTTTACCGCGCGGCAAAAGCTTCCCCATCGGAACAACGTTTGCAGGCTTATCGAACAGCGGCTGATGCTTACACTAATGCTGTCAGCACAGCCAAAAATTTTTTTCACAGAAGTACGCTGCCCTCTCTGCTTTTAGAAGAGACAAAAAAGTTCTGAAATTTTATAAACCCGAGTGAATAACGCCTGGTTTGTCTTGCCAGCGCCAATGGCGAAGCGATTGCAGATAATGACTGTCCCACTGTGTTAAACACCTCGTTCGCATTGAACTTTTCTTGTTCCGATTCTTCCGATATTCAATTGTTTAATGCTTATGATTACCCGGACACGCTTCCCATAACAGTGAATTCATTTGGCGTTTAGAAAATTATAGGCTCTTTAAAGACTTATTCTGCTGCTGGTGTCGATGGAATTAACGCGAAAGTTTTGAAAAGTACTTGCACCTACTCATCAATAGTTCTTTCAAATATTTTTCAACAGCCTTTGCATTAAGGAGTTCTTCCAGATGATTGGATAATTGGGAAAGTCGTTCCAGCATTTAAATGTGGCAACAAACAGTCTCCTAATAATTACTGACCTATATCTCTCACAAGCATTCCTTGTAAAGTATTTGAACGTGTCATATTCTCTAACCTCGTTATTTTATTGATTCAAACTCATTTTTTACTGAAGCACAACACAGATTTCTTAAGCACTACTCCTGTGAAATGCAGCTTGTATCTTTTACACACAAAATACACGCCATCCTTAATAACAATTCCACTGTAGATTGCATATTTTTGGACGTTTCAAAGGCATTCGGCAAAGTATGTCATAAATTACTGCTCCATAAAATCAGTTGCTTTAATATAAATCATCACCTTTTAAAATGGATCGAATGCTTCTTACTCAATCGACAGCAGTTTGTTACAGTGAACAACTATGACTCACCCTCAATTACTGTCACTTCTGGAGTTCCCCAAGGCTGTGTGCTTGGCCCATTATTACTCCTTATATATGTTAACGACCTTCCCAACTGTGTCAAATTCAATATCCACTTGTACGCTGATGACCGCCTTCTTTTTCGAGAAATCACCCGTAACAATGACATGCATGCACTACAATCAGACGTAGATAACATTTCCACCTGGTACGATAATTGGCTTATGAATTTAAATATCGCGAAATGTAAGGCAATGCGGATAACACGTACATCGAGCGCTATACCTTCTTATTTCATTAAAGGACACCAATTGGGAGTAGTAAACAATTATAGATATCTTGGGGTCCACATATCCGACAATTTACCTTGGAATGTTCATATTGATCACATTAATAATAACGCTAACCGGACCTTAGAATACAATAGGCGAAACTTTGATCTGGCCCCCTCCTTCCTAAAGTTACTTTATAAAACACTAGTTAGAACCAAACTTGAATACGAAGCCGCGATATGGGACCTAGACCAAACATACTTAACCAATAGACTTGAAATGGTTCAGAATAACTCTGCTCGTTTTATTCTTTCCAATTTTCATCGCACCGCCAGTATATCATCTAAGAAAGCTAGCCTCAATTTACCTGATTTAGTTACCCGTCGCAAAATAAAAATACTTTGCTTATTCCAAAAAATATTTCATAATCCCACATTAGGCAACAACCTAATTTCTCCACCAAACTACGTATTATCACGTTATGATTATTTCCAGAAAATTGCCATCCCTATGAGTCAGACGCGTTCGTACGCATATTCATTCATTCCACGAACATCACGCGACTGTAACGGCATTGCGGCAGCAACTGCGACTATTGTAAGCAATTACGCTTTCAAATCCGTTATCAGCAATCAGAACCACTCGAATAAATAAGAAAAAATTCTTTCCTCTTTGAGTTGGCTTGATGTTTCCCGTAAAAGCAATGTTGGCTTCTTCTTGTAGTTTTTGACCCTTTGTGCACAGAACTTGTGAACTTTTTTTATGTTGTGTTCTCGGGCAACTCTTCCTTTTTGTTTGTTTGCTTCATATACACTGCAAGCTGTACGTGTACGTGAATCTTACAACCCACTCCTTTCTATAATGCTTCGGACCTGATGGCGCCTGTAAATAAATAAATCAATCAATAAATAAATATATAGGTAAAGGCCCACACAGTCCTTCCCAGAAGAGGTTCAATGAAAGAAGAGCTAACTGAAAGATATTTACAGGGACATTCAAACTACACTACACAACCATAACACCTACACAGTGAAGACGCTTCCCAACTACTCATGCTGCGCATCCCAGATGCCGCCTCCGGTACCCCACGCAATCAGAGCCGGCGTGGTGATATTAGGGCTAAAGCGGGTGCGACAGGCCCCCACAAGGCATGGGGTATCCTTCATCGGTATCCAACGTCGAGTAACCTCCTGTTGTTCAAACTGGCAAAAGTGTTCAGAAAATGGGTGCGGCGTGAGCCAAAACGAGATAGTTGTTGCTCATTCATACCATTCATTACCTCACACACTGACACACCGAAAGTCTCGACACGTACACGCAAACTCAAAGGACATCAGATGCATGGCCTGGCCCTGGTCAGTAGAAGAGGGGACACACTGAAAGACCAGGCTAGCGCACTCGCGCAGCACTTCCAACGCGTGTTCAATTCAGCACACTACACCATCACTTTCATGAAACAAACTCCCAGCCGAAAAGAAGCCCTTACATTACTACGAAAGATCAGCCATATCCTATAACTCCGAGTTCTAATTTCATGAGCTGAGGACCGCTCTGAGCATTTGAGGGCTGCTCTGAGCTACAGGCCCAGGGAACATCACATATACAATGATACAGCAGTTGTACGCAGGTACTCTTGTTACGCTCCATCACCTTTACAACAAGATATGGCTTTCGGGGCACATTCCACAGTCTTGGAGGAAGGCCATAGTTGTAGCATTCTTGAAAGGGGTGAAGGGCCCTTTTACTCCAGAAAGCTATATTCCTGGCGCCCTCACAAGGTGCCTGTGCAAGCTTCTCAAGAAGATGATGAACAGAAGACTCGTGTACTTCTTGGAGTGCAACGGCCTTCTCGAGAGCGGCCAGGCAGGGTTCTGTCTGGGGTGATCTAGGAACAACCGACTTGCCGATCTGGAATGATATATCAAAGATGCCCTCATGCATAAAACGTTTTATCTTACGGTGTTTATCGACGTCGAGAAAGTCTGTGACACCGCCTGGCGGTACAGCATCTTTAGTCACCTAAAGTAAATCGGCGTTTCGGGCAAGATGTTGAGCATTCTCTGTAGTTATATGTCGGCGAGAATCTTTCCTGTGAGTTCGTTCTGTACTGTCAAGGTTCATGTTGCAAGAAAATTGCGTGCCACAAGGTGGTGTGTTCAGCTGTACTCTTTTAATAGTTAGGATGAACTCTCTGGAATGGCATTGCCACCTACAATCTCTAATTCTCTGCACGTAGATGACGTAGATATTTCCTTTAAATTATGTAATATATCAATTTGAGGACCTCAAGTCCAGCTCGGGGTAATGAAAGTTTGCGGCTGGGTAGAGAATAATTACTTTAATTCTTAATCCTGAAAAGAGATGCTGTGTTCTGTTCTGTAGACGGCATGGGGTCCACCCGGACCCAGACATAACTCTTAACGCCGGATCCATTCCTGTAAGCAATGAGCACATATTTTTATATATTTTATTCGACGAAAAGCTTACATTCATTTCTCATTTGAAGCAGCTGAAATGCACATGCCTAAAAACAACCAACATTCTTAATGTCCTCTCACACCAATCTTACGGGGCAGACAAATAACTAGGGCTGCGCCTTTACACAGCCTTGGCGGGTCTCGGCTACACTAAGTCGGTGTCGTAAAATGGTCGGCTACAAAAACAGCACTGACAATGTTCTACCCAGTGCTGCATTTTGGCCTTCACCTCTTAAGCCGCGCTTTCCTCACTAGCCCCGCCTACAGTGTATGTTGAGTCCCACAAATGGTGCGTAAGGCATTAGCGGGAGTATATTGACCCGCTGCATGCATCTAAGATTGTGGCTCTCACCAACCAGCCTGTTAATCCTATCATAACCAATACATCACAGTTGCAACAATTTTAAACAGGCCTTATATTTTCTTATGTTTCTATCTCAGTGTGAGAGAGGAGGTTTCTGCGCCCCTCAGACACAAAAAGACGCCCATCTCTAATTTCATTCCACCATGGCATCTACGTCCTTTATCGTGAAACCTGTCATTAACGCAAGTATAAAGATAGGAAACCGAACAGTTATATTCTCCTGCACTTGCAGTTCTTCCATGGCAAGTACAGGAGAGCAGAATTTTTCAGGGGCGAGTCTGAAACTGCTTCTGCTGTGTCGCGTGCAGCACACAGAGCAACTATTAGCGTAATAAAACAATAAATTTTTATACAGTATTTAAATGGCGGGAGCGTATGTCATCTTACTCGTTTAGAATCACATCTTCAAACATAAAATTTCCAAGTCCATCGAGTAAACAGATTCTGAAAGCGTTGTGCAGGCACAGTCATCAGGAAGGGCATTTACAACTATGTTGTCAATGGTCTTTTAAAAATTACAATGACTGCATATGCTTGAAATTTAAAGATAACTATATGCTGGTTACCAAGTCACTGTGGGATCCCTGGAAATGAGACCCCCGTTGAAATGGCTGGTGCTGCTGCTCACATGACCACAGTTGATATAACAGTATTTTACGACGACCCAAAAGCACACATCAGACGACAGTTTCGTAACACATGACAATTGCACTGGAGTAAACAAACAGACAACAAACTACACGTAATAAAAACACAATTGGGACGCTACACAACTAACTCACACAACAGATACACTGAAGTCGCCAAGGCCAGGCTGGCGATAGGCCATACACATGTTACGCACTCCCACCTGCTCACTGGATCTTCGCCACCCATGTGTAGCACGTGCGGAAGGGACCAATATGTAGCCCACATACGAATCACATGCAAGGCACTTCACACAACACGACAGAAACATTTTCCTGTATTTCACCGAGGACATATTCCAGTGCACCCCTAGTACTTTATAGCGGACGAACCAATCTTTTCTAGTCACTGTGTTCTTAAGTTTTTTCCTGACGCAAAGTTTCTCCAGCTGTTGTCATATCCGGTATAATCATTCTGGCCCTATACACAAGCCATCCTTATTGTCTTTTGTTCTAGTCTCATCAACCATAAAATAACTTCTTTTCTGTCCCTCTTTACCCTTCTTGTCCTTGGGCATGAAACATCAACCATTATTATCACTCCATCCCTCGGATTGGCCTGATGATTCGCTAAGAACTAAGGGAGCCGGAAGATACTGAACATGCAGAGCTGAAAGTACTAGAACGGGTGACTCCATGACACCTTTTTATGAATAAAGGTGATGTTTGCATTCTTCAAAGTTTCCGGTACACTTGCAGTGATTAGGCATTGCGTAAAAAAGTTTGCCAGTTTTTCAAGTACAATTTATACGCAATACTTCAAGTGGTCTGCTGGTATTTGGCCCTCACCAGGTGCTTTGGCCGCTTTCATTTCTTTCAAAGCCTTCCTTACTTCTTCGGTCGTTACTGATAGGATGTCTGTCTCCTCTGAACTGCTTTATCGCTCGGAATTATCCTGGATGTCTTGGCTACTGTACAGATTCCCATAGAACTACACGGCTACTGTGACTATTTTATTCATAATTATTACTACATTGCTTTGCTTGTCTTTAAGTGCATACATATGGCTTTCGCCACTCCAAGAAGACACTTCACTGCTTTTAGGCAATAGGTTCCGTATCAACAAAAATACTGCAAGTTTGATGCCAGTGCTGGCTAGTTTATTGAAGTAAAACCGCCTGGTAATAACAACCAGGCAGGTGTTCCTTCCTAGGAAAAGCGAGGTGTGTGACCCTTTATCATATTCAAGAGTTTCAGTTATATTACCTAACATCAGAAGCCTTCTTTACAAATATGTTTGCTTATCTTCCGCTATACATACATGCGACACACAAATATTTGTATTGACTGATACATCGGTCCACGTGCGTGTGAAGGATTCAGAATTTTTTCAAGAAGCAGGTCATTTTGCAATCAATCGTTCTTGTCAAAGTGAGCGTCGTGGATGGGGTGTGTTGTTAACGATAACGAGAAACACAACCTGGTCTTGCACACGTTACCAGCACATTAAAAGTTTTCGAGCATTTCTCACTACTGGCCATCACAAAATAATGCTATGTGCCACGTAGTTGTCGGCAACATTTCTTAACGAACTGCACGACGCTATAAACCAGATCGTAACACGTTTCCCCAATTATCTCCTATTTCTACTCGGGGACTTTTACTTTTTGAATATGAAATAAACTACACAACCAGCCCCCGTAGCTGCTTTTTTCAACACCACCTTCAGTGTTTTTGAACTTTTTCTCTAGCTTATCTTTACAGAATTGGTAGATCAAGCAAATCGAATATCATCCCGGTTGGCAAACACGCTTCACCCAATCCTAACTACATGGCCCGATTTCGCTTTCACTAAAACATATGTACCTAGTATTAGCGATCATTTTCTTCTCAGTTGTATAGTAATTCATCATCCCCAAAAGATTTGAAGAGCAAAAAAGTAATTCGTGACTACGAAAAATGGAATTTCCAGGCTATTATTCAGGATTTATTCTTGTTTCTTGACACTTCTGTAAAACTTTGATGATCGTTCTGTCCAAACTAACTGGGACCTGTTTTCTAGTAAAGTGCATGATCTACCAGAAACATTCGTACCGAAAAGCACAGTTACATGTAATCCTCGCGCCCCATAGTTCAGCGCTCATCTCAAAAGGCTGTGTAAGCGAAAGAAGCGCCTTTATCGATAGTCCCGAAAATAGCCAACTGATTCACAACGGGACCCTTAGAGACTAGCATGGCACGCTTGCATATCTGCCCAAAATGCTGCTACATCGACATTGATATCCCAAGCCTTGCCATCTATGCCTAATACTAACATTAGAAAGTTTAGAAGACACATCCCGTAATTCAATTTCTTTGAGTGACTGCACCTGTGCTGATGAATACATTCACAAAAAACATTTGTGCTGCTTACAAGAAGTTTATTCAACCTTACAAAAGGATGAAGTTTTCAAAGCAGAATTATACAGACGAGGATCCTATAGTCAAGACTGCACTGGGCCCTCGGGCAATTAATTAATCGAAGAATAAAAGAGACTGAAAGCAGCTAAAATACAGTGGCATATAGAGCTATATTTATTGCAGAGTGGAACTATAATTTATGAAAAAAACCATGATAATACAGCAAATGCAAAATAAGTAGTAATTTAGGGCCGACTTTGCGAGGGGAAAACAAAAAAGACAAATAAAATAGCAGCTAATGCAATGTGATAGATGTCAAACTTAGTCATATACAGAAGAACGCTAAGCAATTTTTACTACACGGAACAAATTAAACCGCGCATCTAAGTGCAATTTCTAAACACCTCATGCCGCAAGTAATAAAAGCAGACAAAAATCATTCACTCAGTATGAAACACACATTCAAGCAAAAAGGAAAACAACAAATTTAAGTGAAATGTAACAAATTAGGAAAAACCCAGTGCAGCAGTACAAACATTGATTTCGCGAGATAAGCAATACGCAAAAGTTAGCGGCTAATACTAGAAAAATACACAAAAAACTTCACAATGAATAATATGTACCATTCAGCACTCTAGAAGATACTTTAAAGATGCCATTTAAATGATCATAAAGATGAGAGATTTAATTCATACCGGCAGGTTATTCAAGTTTGCAATAGCTAAAATATCCAAATTCATTTTACCGTAGGTAGTGCAAAACTAAACCGAGCAAATGATTTCAACTAGCAGCGAACCTCGTACTGTTAAAATTAGTCAGATATTTTAAACCAATAAACTGCAAAAGAAGTGTATTGGTTATCAGTTTATATAACAATATAGCTAGGTTATATTGGAAGAGTTTTTGAGCCAACAAAAATTCTTCTGATGAACTACGAAAGCGTCAGCATAAACTGCACTCTTACGGATAATGCGGATGGCTTGCTTCTGGATATTTTAAATATATGATATGTAAGAAATATACGTCTTACCCCAAGCAACAATACCCAACATCAAATGGCTGTCAATGAAAGCAAAAGAGAGAGACAGAAGTGCTCCATATAAAAGAACCTGTTGAGCCATAATAGGTGCTTTAATACCAAAGGCACTCTTTTGCCTTAGGTGGTTGAAATGAGTGCGTCATTTGAGATGGATATCGAGATGAATGCTAAGGGAAGTGACATAAGAGACAGGAATTGAGTCGGTGCCAAGCGATACTTCTGGTAAAAATGGGACGTGCATCTGTTCCGGGATAAAAGCATAAATTTAGTTTTCGAGGGGTGTATATTGAGATTATTAATGTGTCACCAATCCATAGCTTTTCTTAACACATCATGCAGTGAAGAAATGAGGTACAGGAGTGATTTTTGAGCCCATGACATTGTGGTGCCGTCGCGCAAAGAACACAATGAGGTTATTGAAGATGATACGCTAAGTCAATTATTGATTTCATTGATTGATTGTGGGATTTAACGCGCCGACGCAACGGAGGCGGTGAGGCGTGCCGTAGTGGAGGGCTAAGGATGAATTTTGACCACCTGGGGATCTTTAACGTTCGCCGAAGTCTAGAACACACGGGCGTTTTTGCTTTTCTCCTCCATCAGAAAAGCAACCGTAGTGGCCGGAAATCTAACCCGCGACCTCGTGCTCAGCAGCGCAACGCCTTAGCTACTGAGCCACCGCGGCGGGTCGCTAAGTCGTTTATATAAAATATGAAAAATTAAGGACCCAGAATGAACCCTTTGCGGACGACCTAATTGGTTATTTTTGTATTAAAAAGTTTGTCGCCAAGTTGGCTTTGCAAAAAAAGTAAGTGCGGGACCCATTATGCTGTATAAGCCAAATTTTTAAAACAAAGTATTATGGTTAATAGTGTCAAAAGCCTTAGTAAACTCAAGAAACACTGAGCCTACAAGCAAGCCAAAGTCTATTGATTTTCTAATATTATCTCTTAGAGATAGAAGCGCAAGGTCGAAGCACGAAATTTAAATTTATATCGCTTCAGGAGGTATGATCTTTTTAGGGTAGCTATTCAATCGATTTACGAACAACAGCTCAATAATCTTGCTACCACTTGAGAGAATAGAAAAAGGTCTGTAGTTAGAAATTAGTAGTCTGTCGCCCTTCTTGAACACGGAAATAATTTTTGCAGTCTTTAAAATTTCCGGAAATATGCCACTTTTGAAAATAAGATTGACTATTTGGCAAAGCGTACTTTGCAAAGCGTATTGCACAAAGAATGAACTTTCAGCACAGACACAAAATTTTTCTGCAATGCCCTCTCTAATAATTCCAGCGCCAGGTGGGGCAAAGTTTATTGGTGGTAATAAACACCACTCTTCTCCAGGTTAAGATTTATTAGACTCGAAGTTTTCGAAAAATACACGTTTAATTCGTTTTAACGCAGCAGCAAAAATACTCCAACAATAACCTAAAACATCTCGCACTTGCTGCAAATTAGTAGAACGTATCGTAATCAAAAAGTTAGTTTTTACATCAGCAGAGCACGGTTTTAGTTAATCACTGTCATCTAAAACACAGTTAAAATCCCTTACTCTGAAGTTACATCGCATTTTGACCAATCATCAAAAGCTTACTGAGCTGATTTACACTTTTTTAGTTAATTGGGCAACGTGTGCCCCAAAAAACTACTGTATAAACTAAGCCAACTAAAACTTGACGACACCATCATGAAGTGGATTCATTTTCGGATTGTGGACCCCTAACGGGGCACCTTGACGAATCTTGGTGACGGTATTGGAAACACCGCGTACCCCGAGCCCCATATATAAGTTGTGATCAACAGTGAAAATATGTTTTAAGGTGATGGTTAGAAACCTGAAACGGGGGCCGTCGGAGCCCAGGTCAAGCTCCGGGGGATGGCCTCCCTGTCTGCTTACCAAGCAGGGAGCTCCGGGACCTCTCATACATCAGGCTACGGTTTGAGAAGAAAGTACCTCCGTCCCCTGCTTTTTTCTATGCTGTATGGAAAATTCAAAGCCTCACCCCAAACGTGATCGGTACCTAAAAAGGGGTCACACCGAAGTATCTTTTCCCCCATTGTCATCCTTTGAGTTTCCTGAACCGGAAAACTACTCTCGAATTCTTGTTATGGAATCTCATGATACAGCCCATTCTCTTGCAACGACATCAGTTTTCTGCATTGCTAAATACCTTCAAGGCATTATTAGAAAATCTTACAAGGCTAAAAGCAAAGAACTGGTGAGGTCCTTGTCGAGGTAAACAACAAGCAGCAGGCCAATAATCTTCTTGCTCAGACACGAGTGGGTGATCTGGACATCAGGGTCACACCCCACCGGAGCATCAACAGCTCCCAAGGTGTGATCTCTAAACCAGATCTGCTGAATGAAACAGATGCAGATCTCCTTGCGGAATTGAAGGATCAGGGCATCACGGCCGTGCGGAGCATCAATATCCGCAGAGAGGATAAGGAAATTCCATCCAAGCACGTATTCGTGACAATCAACCGATCTAAACTTCCTGAACACATCAGTGCAGGCTTTATTCGATGTGCAGTTCGTCCCTACACACCAACCCCACGCCGCTCCTGCAAGTGCCAGTGATTCGGCCATAATACAAACTCCCGCCGCGGCAAAATAACCTGTGCCAACTGTGCCGCATAGGACCACCCACCACGCTGACAACTGCAACTCTGCTACTTCAACTTGTGCTTAATGCGGAGGCCGACACGCAGGTTTCTCCAGGGAGTCCTAGAAATTTCAACTCGAAAAGAAAATATACAACGTAATAGTGACAGGCATCGCCTACACAGAGGCGCAGAAGAGGTTCGGCTCTTTTCCTCTTGGGAGGTACGCCGATGCAGCTCGCCGGGGGGCGGAGCGGCATCTGGTTTCGGCCGGGACATGGTACCGCGAGTTGGACTTCGTCCAGCCGGCGTCCCCCCCCCCCCCCCCCCGGGCTGCCTCTGGCAGTCCAAGCGGCGTCTGCACCGATCGCTGAGCCAGCAGCGGCTGTGGTTGCACCACGTCGGTTGGGTATGCCGCTGCATCCACCAATTCCTTTTCACATAACCCTAAGCATACGTGAGCCTTGGATGGGATGGACACAGAGGCACTCGCGGCAGTTCCCACCTCCTTCGCGCAGCCTCTGCCACCTGGTGTGCTCCTGACGCCCTCGGCGGTCGCGGCTCCAACGAAGAACACCGGGAAGGGTGGCGTCGATCCGTTCTGGCGTGCACCACAGCGGAAGGAACGGGCTGGGGCGTCCAGTTCAGTAGAGAACTTCAAAAAACCTGTTTAATAGTCTAAGCCCCGAAAGACCTTACATCAATATTCACACTCCAGCAGCTCTGACACCTAATAATGGGAAGAGAAGATATTGTTCAATAAAATTGGAGAGGCCTTCTGAATATTCTTGACTACATTTACTTGGTTCTGCATGCTAATCAGCCAAGTGTTATGTGCGTACAGAAAACACTTCTGAATTCTAACAAACAAATGTCTTGAATTGTTACCTGGTATACAGAAAGGACAGGGATGGCTGCACACACTCTTTGGATGGTGTGGCAATAACCGCCAGGAAATCCTTAGCCTGCAACCCTGTCACTATGAATACTGTCCTTGAAGCTGTAGCAATTTGAACAATAATATTTAATATGTCAATAACGGTATGCTCCATTTACATTCGTGCTTATCTTGCGCTTTCGAACTCTGACTACCCGAACCATATATCCGAACAGGCGACCTTAAGGCACGCAATTCTTTTTGGGGCTCGTCTCGCACGGATTCCTGAGTCCACCTGATCGAGATGTTTTTATATTCTCTGGAGCGCGCCTTTTCAACAAGAAACAGCTTATATACCACAAAAAAGGACACAACACATTCTCATATCTTGACTTGGCTATTGGCTCCGCAGTTCGCTTCCCTCTTCTCGAGTGGGGTGTGGGCAAAGACCCATATGGTAGTGACCACTTCCCTACTTCACCCCCAGTCCAACTTCCCAAAACAGGTTCAATGAAGCAAGAGCTACCTGGAATACGTTTACAGAGATATCCCAACTATACCACACATCCTAAGGACACCTACACGTTAAAGAAGCTACCCAACTGCTCACGGCGCACATCCTCGACGCCGCCGAAAAGTCCATTCCCCATACATCTGGTGTCCCGTGCAACCAACGGAGGCGGTGCTGGAATCAGGACTGTAGGCGGGCGCGAGTGGCCCAGAACAAGGGGTGGGGTATCCTCAGTCGCTACCCCACGTCGGGTAACCTTATTTCGTTCAAACAGACAAAAGCGTTCAGAAAACGGGTGCGCCATGTGGTAAAACGAGATAGTTGGCGCTCATCCATAGCAGCTATTCACTCATACACTGACACACACAGTCTCGGCACGTACACGAAAACTCAAAGAACATCAGACACACAGCATGCCCTGGTCAGTACAACGAGGGGCACACTAGAAGACCAGGCTAACGCACACGCAAAAGACTTCCAATATGTGTCTAGCTCAGCACACTACACTAGCACCTTCATGCAACTCGAAACAACTGCAGCGAAAAAGCCCATACATGGCAAAGATAAATAAAAAATTCTCAGAACTCTGAATTCACACTCTATGAGATGAGGGCTGCCCTGGGCACTTGAAAACCTTCAGCTCCAGGCTCAGATAAGTTACTTACACCATGACACAACACCTACACCCAGACACAATTGAAACACCCTTACACATATATAGTAAAATGTGGCTTTCGGGGCATACTCCCCGCTCTTGGAGGGAGGCCATAGTAGTTAGTAGTGGCTTTCCTAAAGGAAGAGAAGGACCCTTCTCCTGCCAGTTATTTTCCCATTGCATGACAAGCTGCCTGTGTAAGCTCTTCGAGACGATTATAAACAGGAGACTTGTGTACTTCTTAGAGTATAATGGTCTTCTCGAGAGCAGCCAGGCAGACTTCAGGGCGGGGCTATCTACAAATGATCAACTGGTTGCATTACAGTGTTATTTCAAAGATGCTGTCCTCCACAAGCAGTACTGTATGACAGTATTCTTGGATCTTGAAAAAGCGCACGATACTGCGTGGTGGTACGGCATCCTAAGAGACATGAATTCCTTCGGCATGCAGGGTAACATGCTGAACACACTTGCCAGCTAATTGTCTGAAAGTACGTTTCGCTTGCGAGTTGAAACTGCACTCTCCATCTTTCATGTGCAGGAAAATGGCGTGCGCAAGGTGTAGTTATGAGTTGCACTCAGTTTATTGTAAGAAGGAATTCACTCAGAAAGGCATTGCCACACAATTTTCTGCTCAATCTATGTAGAATGTGCAATTATCCTTTGGGACTTGTACCCTTTAGGTCTGTGCCTTTAGGTCTTGAAACACATCTTGCACACATGTAGATAAAAAAAGAGTTCCCATAAGTACAATTCTTCAGCACTTCTTGTATTTGCAGCAGAAGTATCAGTGTTCTTTATTTTATACGGATGCCTATAAAACTGCCACCTCTGTGCCTTGCGTGGCGCATGGGCTCGGACTAAATGTCACTAGATCTCTGAGTAATAATACTAGTATCTTTGTGGCAGAGGCTTATGGTGTACTTCTTGTTGTTAATCAGATACTTCAAAGCCACATCCCACAATCCATTATCTATACAGATTCCCTCAGTGTTGTGCGCGCATTGTCTAAACGAAGTCTTCGAAATATCAAGTTGTATATCTGATCTTCATGGGTAATAAATCTGTGTATGTCCGCAAATTTAACCTTCCCTGGTTCCCTGGCCGCAGTGGTATAGGCGGGAACCAAGGCACGGATCGAATGGCTGCTGCTGCCACACTCTTGAATACAGTAGATATACCCACACTAACCTACAACGACGCCAATCCACACATGAGACAACAATTTCGCAAAAATGGCAAACACACAGGATTGAACCAACAGACAAGTTACACGTAATAAAACCACACTTGGGACCATATACCACCGACACACGCAACAGATACAAAAACGTTGCCTTGGCTAGATTACGGATGGGGCACACACACGCAACGCACTCGCACCTGCTCACTGGGTCTACAAGACCTCTGTGCAGCAGGTGCATAGAGGCTCTATCAGTGATCCACATCATCGTACAATGCAAGGGACTAGAAACAACACGACACTCACACTTCGCACAACTATACAGACAACACATTTCGCTACACCCATCGTAGTTTTTACGGGACGACCGGATAATAACTCCCAAGTGTACTTTTAAGTTGATTAGCGATGTTCACTTTTTACACCTCATCACTTACCATGCATGTTGACACCGTTACCATTTATACCAATCATCTACATTGTCTTTTATGTAATTTCACATTTATTTGTACCTAAATGTTTCGCGTTTCCTATCACTTTGTTCTGATATAATAGTTTTTCATTGGCGCTCCTTGCCTTTAGTCGGTGTTGCGCAATAAAACTCCAACCACAACCACCACCACCACCATCATCATCATCGTCATCATCATCATCATCGGGGTCGTCATCACTCTGATTGTCGTGTATTTCGTCCTCTGATTCACAGTAGCTGAGATAGTTTGACGCGTCACCCGTTGTAGTACTCTCAGCTCGACAAGTTCAAGGTCTTCCGACTCCTTTGGTTCTTAGCTAATCAGCAGGTCAATCCGAGAGATGGATTGATAATGATGGTTGATGTTTAATTCGCAAGGGCAAGTCGGGTAAAGAGGGTGAGGAAAGAAGTTATTTAATGGTTGATTAGACTATAAATACTAAATTCTGGGAGTAAAAGTAAAAGTCATGCAAAACAAAAGGCAATGTAGATGGCTGATGTATAGAGCCAGAATGATTACATGCGATATGACAAGATCTGCAGAAATTTTAGGTCAGCTAACAACTTAAGAACCCATTGACCCCAAAGCATTAGTTTCTCAGCTAAAAAGTATGATGAGTGCACTAGAATGTGCCGTCTGTGTAATTCAGGGAAGTGTTTGTGTCGTGTTGTGTCAAGTGCCTTGCATGTGATTAGCATGTGGGCACGGGATAGGTCTACAAACATATTGAGTGGCGCAAATACACAACACACAAGAAAGAAGACTGTCCGTGTCTTCTTTCTTCTGTGTTGTGCATTTGCGTCTCGATGTATGTTTGTAGACATCAACCAATACGCCCAGAAACACGTTCTCTTGAATGGATAGGGGTCTCACACGCCCGGTACACATGTGTCGCGAAGATCCAGTGAGCAGGTGGGAGTGCGTTACATGTGTGTGGCCTATCCGCAGCCTGGTCAGGGCGAGTTCAGTGTATCTGTTGTGTGAGTATGTCGTGTAGCGTCCCAATTGTTGTTTTATTGCTTGTAGTTTGTTGTCTCTGTAGTTGCAGTTTGTGTAGTCTGTGTATTTATAGTGTAATTGCAATGTGTTACTGAGCTGTTGTCTGATTTGTGTCGTTAGGTCAGTGCAAGGTACTGTTGTTAGGTCAACTGTGGTGATGAGAGCAGCAGCACAAGACATTTCATCGGCTGCCTTATTGCAGGGATTACACAGTCCCCCTGTACACAGCATATAGTTATTTGAAGATTAGCGGCTTATGCTGTCATTAGCATCTTGAAAAGAGCCTTGATCGCACAGTTTTTAGATGACCTTTCTGATGACAGTGCCTGTACAACCCTTAGGGAATCTGTGTTCACGTTGTCCTTTTAAATATTATGTAAATATTATGTTGATGATTTAAAACGAGTAAGATACCATATGCTTCTGCCGTGTATATAGTGTTAACAAAATTTATTGTTTTGCTAACTCTTAAATTTGGTCCGTGCGCTTCAAAAGAGACAGTACAAGAAGTTTTGAACATGTATCTGTAGAATTATATGCACCTCCACTTGCCCTGCTGGAACAGGAAGTGCTGCAAAATCACACTCCTGGGTACCGTATTTTTCTCTACTATTGTAAGTGATAGTTCGCGTGATATAGGACGTAAACGCCATGGTGTAAATAAATGATGGGTGGGTGTATTGTGCGTGTCTGAAAGAAGGACCTTGAGCCTAGAAGCCTCCTTCCAATCTCTGAGAGAGAAAGATAAGAAGGTAGATGGCCTGTTTAAAAAAAGTTGTAAATTTGATGTATTCTTCATGATATGAATAAAAGGATGGTTGGTGACAGATACGATCTTACAAGTATATAGCAAGTCAACATACTCCAGGTGATGCCCTAGGCACCATTTGTTACAATCGACATACAGGCTCTCGACAGCGCTATTGCGGAAACTGCCGCATGAGAGGTGAAGGCCTAGATGCAACAGTGTGTCGAGCATTTTATGGGTGGTTTTGGTCACTGACCCATACACGACACTGGCGTAGTGTAGCCGAGACCCCAAAAAGGCTTTTATAAAGGCACAGCGCGAGTTCTTTGTATGCCCCTTAAGATTGGCGTGAGAGGCCCTTAAGAATGTTCATTGGTTTTTGGAATTTGCATTTGAGCTGGTTTATATGGGGAATGAATGTATGTTTTTCATCGTATAAAATACCTAAAACCGTGTGCTCCTTGTTCAAAGGAATACGCACGTTCTCAATTTTGATGTCTTGGACCGGGTTGACGCCACGCTTCCTGGAGAACACAACACAAGAGCTTTTTCTGGGATTCAGTTTAAAACCACTCCTGTCAGCCCAGCAGGAATGTTTGTTGACACCAAGCTGTACCTAAACTTCGCAGGTTGACATATTACATAATTGAAATGATATTTGGACGACATCTAGGTATATGAGATAAGAAATTTTAGGTTGCAATGCCTTTCCAAGGAGTTCATCCTAATTATAAAAAGAATGCAGCTCAACACTTCACCTTGTGGCACGCCGTTTTCTTGCACGTGAACCTTTGAGAGTACACCACCGATTCTCACGCGAAAGGTTCTCTCCGAAAAGTTACAAACAAGGGTGTTTACATGTTTTTGAAGACACCAAATGACATAAGGTTACTAAGAATGCCGTAACGCGAAATGGTGTCATAGGTCTTCTCGATGTCGAAAAACACTGTATTACAGAACCGTTTATGCACGAAGGCAACCTTTATATATGATTCAAGTTCAACGAATTTATCATTCCTGGATCGCCCCGCCCTGAAGCCTGTCTGGCAGTTTCAGAGAAGAACTATATACCCAAGAAAGTTCTTCAGGCGCCTGCTGACCATCTTCTCAAATAGCTTGCAAAGGGAGCCTGTCAGGGTGATGGGAGGATAACTTAAGGGGGACGAAGGGTCCCCCCAATCGTTTAGAAAAGCCACTACAATGACCTCCATCCAAGAACTTGGAGACTGCCTCGAAAGCTACATTTTATTGTATAAATGTACGAGTTGTACAAGGCTGCCTGCAGGTAAGTGCTGCATTATTGTATATGTGATGTCTGGGCCTGGAGTTGAGGATTTACAGGTATTCAGAGCACCCGTAACATCATGAAGCGAGAACTCGGAGTTATGGGACGTGGTTGATGTCTCATGATCAGGTGAAGGCTTCTTTTCGGCCGAGTGTTTGTGCTTCATGATAGTGTTTCATCTATTTCCTCTCAGGGCCGCAAGGCGTTACAGAGAGATTTAGCTTGCTGAACTGGGCACGTTTTGCAAGTGTTGTGCGAGTGTATTAGCCTCGTCTTCCAGTGTGTCCCGGGTTGCACTAACTAGGGGCAGGCTGTGTGTCGGTTGTCCGTTTAGTTTGCGTATTCGGGTCTAGAATTTGTGAGTGTCGGTGTATGAGTTTATGAATGCGATGAATAACGCCAACTCTCTCGTTTTGCCTCACGTCGCAGATGATTCGCATCGCCTTTCCCTTTTGAACAATAAAAGCTGTCCCCACGTGGGGTAGCGACAGAGGATAGTCCACGCCTTGTTCTGGACCTCTCGCGCCCGGCTACAGTCGGCATTCCGCAACGGCCTCCTCTGGTTGCGCAGGGCACCAGAAGGGTAGCGAATGGACTTTTAGGTGGCGTCGAGGATGTGCGCCCTTAAGAGTTGGGAAGCTTCTTTAATGTGTTGGTGTCTTTTGGCTGTGTAGTCTAGTTCGGATGTCTCGATCAATGTATTCCATTCAAATCTTGCTTTATTGAAACTTTTCTGGAAGATTGACGGCATGGGCCTTTACCTATATATGTTACTAAGCTGGGGAAGTTGTAACTACCATATGGGTCAGTGCCCAAACTGCGCTGGAGATAAGGAAAGGGAACTGTGGAGCCAATAACCAAGAAAAGCATGCTATACAGGATCTTAAAACTTTTCTATCAGACGACCTCGGGCATCCGCTCGGGAAGAGCTCCAAACAGAGTTGTGCTTATTAAGGTCGCCAGTTACGGTGTATAGTTCGGGTAGCTGTTCAACCTGCATCTCGAAGTCGGAGCACGGAAGTGCGAAATTGGGAGAAATGTAAATTGGCATACCCTTATCAACCTAAGAAATATTACTGTGCGTACCGCGGCAGCTTCAATGAACGTGTTCAGCGTGATAGAGTGGCATGCTAATGGTTTTACAGCGATTATTGCAACACCACCCGAAGATTGCGTGCAGCCATCCCTATTCTTTGTGAATACCATATACCTATTAAGGAAATTCGCAGGATTACAATTTACATATTTTTTTCGACACACATTGCACTTCGCTGGTGAGCATGCTGGATTTCGTATACATCGTCAAGATTATTAAGAAGGCCTCTGCAGGTACATTCAACAATATATTTTTCTCTCCGAATTTTGGTGGGCAGGAGTTCCTGAAGTGCGTCTATTTACCAAGGGTCTATCGGGGCTGGCACTCTTGGAAGGGTTTTTTTCACCTTCTCTAGAGGTTCCCCCGGACTTGGCACCCTTTGCGTTGGGCTTCGCTCGAGCCGCTTCGCCCAGGCCGTCAGGAGCCCCCCGGGTGGCACAGGCGGTGCTGCCGGGATAGAAACTGCTGCGGTTTCCTCCATCTCCACTTTTTCCGGGCCCTCGCGTGCGCTGCTGGAGAGTGAAGAGGAGGAAAGAGTGGGTGCAGCAGGATCCCCACCGGACGTGGATTCCACCACAGCTGCTGCTGGCTCAGCGAGAGGTGCGGAGGCGGGTTGGGCTTGAAGACGCACGCCAGGGGGGGCGGCGGCGGGATCAAGTCCCACTCTCGGTACGCGGTCCCCGCCGAAACCAGACGCCGCTCTGCCCCCCGGCAAGCTGTGTCAGCGTACCTCCCCAGGGGGAAAGAGGCGAACCTCTATCGCGCCCCTGGGAAGGTGATGTTTTCGGTTACCTTTATGTTAGAGATTTTTTTTCTCAAGATGAAACTTTTCACAATTGCGAGAGTATGCTGCGTGTGGACCCTGGCAATTCGGGCAGGTGAGGTTGGTTGCAGTGCATTTGTCGGACAGATGAACATGCTGGGCACATTTGGCACATGTTCTGCCGCGACAGGAGTTGGTACCGTTCCCGATCCACTGGCATTGGAAACAGCGCCGCGGGTTCGGGATGTATGGCCGGACAGAACAATGGATGAAACCTGCGTTGATATGCTCGGGCGGTGTGAAGCGGCCAAAAGTAAGTATCAGGTGTTTGGTGTATATTTCTTTGTTTTCTCTCATAATGAGGATTCACCTTACTGCTGTCATGCCTTGATCTTTTAGGCCTTCGAGCAGACCGGTCTCTGTCTCGGTTAAAAAGTCTGACTCAGATATCACATCCTGGCAGCTGTTAAGGCTGCAATGTGGTGTGACAGTGATATCCAGGTCTGCCATGCGGGTTTGTCTGATGAGAGGTGTGGTTTTGTTGCTGCGTGTTGACTTTGTAGGCGACCGAGCCCACGTTTATTGTGGTTGCGTTGGCTGTGCCATGAACACGACGAGGCGCGTAGAACGCGGGGGCCGTTCCAGAGGTGTGCCGAGTGCCGAGTGTGTTGCGTTCCAGCTGGCCAATCTGGTGATGATGGTGGCGCTTAGGATGATGATGGTGGCGCTACAGGGCTCGCCCCTTGCGTGAAGTGCGATAAAGTAACAAATTTAAATGACAATGCACGAAAATGCACTATGCACTATGTACAGGTATGTACAATTTGTCCGTTGTCAGGGAGAGTCCGTAGGCAGTCCGTGGTCATGTGGCTGGGTTCGACTAGCGGCACGGTCCTGGTCGTTGGCGAGGTAGCGTCCAGTATGTGAATTTCCCTAGGGGGGCCTAGCCTGGGAGTGGCGCCGAGGCCGTAGGCGGAAACGAGCGTCCTGCTGGGTGGAAACTGCTAGCAGTGCCCAGAGGAGAGAGTGATGTCCCACAAACGAGTGCACTCTCCGGGCTACAAGGTGGTCCAAACAAACGGGTCCAGATGGCTTGCGGGTATAGGGCGACTCCGTTCTGCTGCCAGCTCTGTTGTTCCACAGACCACGGCAGCATGTGCGAAGGGAGTGACGCAGTCAACACCGCGTTCGTCTACGGATGCGTGAACCTTGGGCCATTGACCATTGTGATAGCTCCAAGCGACGTTGCTTATGTGTGAAGGCCCTAGAGGCACCCAGAAGGGTGGTGAATGCTCTGGGAAATCGAACGCGTTGCTGTCGTAGGGGGCGGGCAAAAAGTGGTCTCCGCTGATCTTCTGACTCCCGCACTGTCATGAAAGGAGCGAGTTGACGTAGAGCGACAAGTCGGTCGCAAGGTGCATGACATTTGTGTGGTCTAATGCGGCGTTGATGGCTCGAAGCAGAAGACGCGGCTCCCGCCAGCAAAACAACAGGCAAGAGTGCACGTGGTGGGTGGTTCGGACGCCGACTGCGGTCTTCTTTATTCTGGTCTGCCTGCCCCGTCAACGTTTTGGTCACAGGTAGTTGGAGGGTGTCCATCTTTGCTCGTTGAGAGCCTACTAGCCGAGATGCTTCCTTGGAGGAGTCGCGCTGCTTCTGTCGTATATGCCATTCAGGTGGCTGCGTTGCGGAGCACACGTTGTGGAGTGGTGTCAGGGAAGGGCTCACAGTGGGCTTAGATGGGGGTGGCGTCAACCGTGGAGTGAGGGAGGTCGCCGCCTCTGTGCTCTGCGGATTACCGGCGCCTTCATGTGGTGTGGTAGTAGTGGACAAAGCAGGCGGTGGTTGGTGGGCGCCCGTGATTTCGTTGGCCTCCAGTACTCTCGTGGAAGGTGCTGCCGGGAGCTCGAGATACGTGCCCATGATCGCAGACCCGTCACCCAGGGAGGGTTCGGGTACATGGGCCGAGGGCGGTGTCGGAGGAGGACTGATGGTGGTAACGGCACCACGTTCTGTCGGGACTGTCTTCTGCCGGGTTTTCATGCCTTAGTGGTTGAGGACAGTGTCTTTTAAGTTGTCATACGCACTGGGGCCTGGGGTCGGCAGCTGGATCTGCTCAATGAGGTCAGCAGGTAGCTTCTGTAGTGTCAAGAGGTACCTGGTTTCCGGGGAGCAGATGTCATTTAAGTAGAAATGGCTCTCCAAGATAACGAACCTTGCAGAGTGGTTTGAGATTACATCAAATGGAATCATCAAGGGAAGGTCGGGTAGGGCGGGGAACGTTCTTCGCGTGCCGTCGTCCGCATTGTGTCTGGGGAAGCAGCGTCTCGAAGCCATTGCGAAGCCGCTTGTCGGGTCACCAAATTGTAGGCGGCCTATGAGGCGGTGCGGCCGAGCCCACGTTTATTGTGGTGGCGTTGGCTGTGCCATGAACACGACGAAGCGCGTAGAACGCGGGGGCCGTTCCAGAGGTGTGCCGAGTGTGTTGCGTGCCAGCTGGCCAATCTGGTGATGATTATGGTGGCGCTTAAGAAGATGATGATGGTGGCGCTACAACCTCACTAAGACGTCACCAGTTCTAGTTCTTTAGCATTTTATGTTCTGCCAAGGATAGATTCACGAAAAGTGGAAACGAGGAATACGATTTGTGAAGAAATGGGCTTGGATTTGTCAACAGAATCAACTATAAAAAGCGGGGGCAGTGTCCGGTTTCATGGTGTTGATGACATGAAAAGGTGGGAAAAATACTTTCGTGAGGACTCTTTTCCGTGTCCGATCATGTATGGACGGGGATTTTTCATTTACCATAGGGGAAGGAAAAAGCAGGTTACGGGGTACTTTTTTCGCTCGTGTTAGACTGGTACCGAAAGAGGTCTCTCAGCTCCCTGCCTGTTAGACAGACAGGAATCCCATCCGCTGAAGCTTGACCTGGACTCCAACGGCCACCGTTAGAGAGTTCTAATCTTCACCTTAAAAATACATAACCACGGAAGGTTACAGCTTATGTTGGAGGCTCGGGGTCAGCGGTGTCACCAATACCGTCACCAAGATTATTTAAGGTGCCTCGTGCGGGGATTGGGCTTTTCTCATTCTCAACCACCAATAGTTGCTTTCACACTTGGCATGGCAGTAGCTCAACGATGCGGTTCCGGAACACGTTTGTGTTTCTTATTCACATGGCAACGGGACATCAAGTGTCAGTGATCGAAGCATCGCCTACTTTGGACACGCTGAAGGGGCCGCTGCCTATGCCGTGGACAGCTGGATTTGAACTGATCACCGAGCTCATGTCCCCTCCCAACTTCTATCCCAGCGCTACCACCGGTAACGCGATTCTATGGCCACCGCGCCGTAACCATCACAGGGGTATATAAAAAGGCGAACTCAAGCGGCCTCCTCTAGTGGACATCGCAACGGCAAAAGGATGTGGTTCACGAACCCTTTCGTGTTTCTTATCCTGGTGAACAAACGAGTCGAAAAAATGTTTTCAAAGTTACGGTGTTTGTTCATGGTGGGGTGCCCCCGGTCTGTTTGACATGTTTTGCAAACAGTCTGCATCAGGTTATTTCTATTGCTTTTGAGTGCGACATTAAACAACACCCAGCCATGATGGATTGTCTATCTAAGCTAAGGTGAAGGCTATTGCTTAGGATATCGCAGAAATAAAGAAGCCAAAATGTTCTAGTAACGAGAATAGTAAAGCTTTAATAGAAGCCTCAGAAGATCACCTTCTTATAAAAACAATTGTGTGGATGCATGTAAAAAGTTTCCAAGCTAGACATTGAGATGATGAAGAAAAAATTGGACGACTTGAAAAACCATAGCCGTCGATAGAATTTGATTATCTACAGTGTGCTGTAACAACAAGAAGAAACTACAGCAATGTTGACGGAAATAGTCGGGAAGAAATATTCAACAATATTTAAGATGTACGAACGCAGGATTTGAAGTATTCACTGTTTGGGCCACCCGAAACCAGAAGGGGAGAAAACAGCCGGCCGATACTACTGAAGCTGGTTGATTAGCGTCACAAAGACGTGATATTCAAAGAACGTACTAAACTTGAAGGTTCTTACTTTTCCATTAGCGAAGACTTCTCGCGCTATATGCGTAACACCAGTAAGAATAACTCGGATAAAACAAAAGAAAACTTTGATCGAAAAAATTGTCCGTCATAATAGACAATGTGTGAATAAATAACCGTTCATTCCCTTGGAATGACTAGACAGGCGACCTCGTTCGACTTAGAAAAAAAGAAAGCCAACCCAAACTGGTCAAACTGCGGCGGCGCAGCAATCTTAATGCCTGCGGGTTGTTTGATGAAGTGCACTGGCTGGAAGCACTCATTTTGCCATGCAAAACTCACGTAGTGACAATTACTGAACCCCGGCTCTATCCGAGCATATCTGAACAAGAATTTGTAAGACCGAACTACACGATTATGCGCAATCACAGGGGCTCTAGAGAAGAGGGCATGGCAATGATCTTTAAGCAAGGCATCAATTCCTCTGTTATGAGTGACGTGCAAAATATAGAGGTTGTATGATCTAAGATACACTTAGTTCTCTCACGATTTTCTTATGGTTGGAGCAATCTTCAGAACCCCTAATGCTGATAATGATTATCTGGCTCATTATTCGCCAACATGCACAAGCATGTGCTAGGTAGCAAAATAGTCGTCACGGAACTTCCACTTACCTGGAAGAAATTGGAACTCTGTGACTGCAAGGGACGCCAGAGAAAATGTGTTATTTCAGGTGATGTTTTCGTTTATTCTCGAGAAAGTGTTTGAAAAACTACTTGTATTCATTGAGTGCCCTGTTCAATCCCGGACCTTGTCTTAGTTAGCGAGCATTTGCTCGCCATTAAAATAAACCTTGAATTTTCGATTAGGTATCTATTCACCTCCCTGTTCTTTGTACATTGCCGACTGCATTTGTTTTTCACTCACGAGGGCGTGAACGTCGCGTTATTCCACTCCAAAATACACATGACAATCTGTGCACGAATTTCCCGATTACTAAAAACTCGGTGAGAGTGAAAGGTCCATCATCGATGACGTGTGCTATCATTTATTATTCACGTTGTTCACTGCCTCAAAAAATTTTTCCCATAGTAGTAAAAAACACAACAAAAGAAAGACACGAATTATTGAGCAAAAGTTCCTATTAAATGCAGAATCAAGAGATTAAGAATATCCAAAAAATCTCGTTTCAGTTCTAATTAGCGGGCGTAATTACGTTTTATGACGTTGCCTTTAAAACACAAAAATTGTGACAGAAATACCTTTCGAGCGTGATATTGCACGGTTTTTTTTTCAACACTCCACTCTTAAAGTCTTACCAATAGATGCACACTTCGCAAAATCGTAATTCCGAGCCGTCCGACCTAAAGGCAGAACAAAAAGTGAAGAGTTTAACGATTACTGTCGAACTGTTTCCACCATCGATAATAGTCAACCTAAGCCATCTTCAATAAAGCGGGATCATCACTTGTTGGGGAAGCTGTCAATTTTGAATCTGGTGTAATATCTCTATAAATAAATTTGACTGAGGAGAAAAGTACACCCCAAGACACAATTTCTAACACTTATAAAAAGTACGCAAAGCTTATTATTATTATCAACCTACCCCACTTCTCTTTGCAGAATTACACCGGGCATTCTCGGCTACATAATCGCAACACATAAATTAGGGATGCCCTATGCCCATCAAATGGGACGCCTATCACCCTTTTTTCAACATGCTCGTAAATTCTTGAGGATATCCTAACAAATTTTCTCAATGAAACCATTGAAACAAATAGCCTGCTTTTTCTGAACAAGAAGGGTTTAGAATGGGGCTATTTTATACCGCAACGCTTATTTGAACTATACTTTATCAGGCGAGTAAATGAACAATAAAAAACTGACGTGATATTTAGAGAGTTCTCGAATGCGTTTGATCACGTCTCCAATCTAAAACTAATCTCTAAACTAACCCGTGTTTTATGTTATGGCCGCCGCCTTCAATGGATCCATAATTACCCTTTTGACCGTTCCAATTATTTCCAAGATGGCGACTCTGCGTCTAAAATTGTAAAAATTATTTCGGGCGTGCCTCAAGGCTGTGTTCTGGCTCCGTTGTTGTTTTTCGATATTTCTAAAGATATAACCGATTATATATATGTAAACACTGGTTGTTAGCAGAAGGCTCGATTGTTTATTTGAAAATAAAAGGATAAATGAATAGCTGCACTCAACAACTCAATTATAAAGAAGCTCAATGATGCAGCAACTGGGGAATGCAAATAAACTTAAAAAAAATGCTTATATGACGGTGACACGCAAGGGCGAAAATTTATTTTTTTTATGTCAAAATGCTGACTTGTTTGTTAAATCACTGGGTTAATATGACTATTTGGAAGTAATAGTACGTCTAATCTTAGCTGGACTGTATATCTGAAGCATATTGCATCTAAAACCTACAACAAGCTTTTCTTTTTGTAGCGTACTTTCAATGCAGCCACATACAAAAAATACTCCCACTTATAACACTCCCATACGCCCAGTTATGGAGTATGCTAGAGCTGCATAGTCCCCGAAATCAAAAGGTGAACATTGCTTTATTTCAAAGCATGTAACGTATGGCTGTGCGTTTCATCTTTAACCGGTACAGGTGTAGTGACTTTCCAAGTGAAATGTTACACCGTGCGGGCCTTAGTTAACTGAAAAATCATGCCAAATGATACCGTTTGAAGCTTTTCTATTGATCTGATCACAATGCCCTAAAGATAAACCCCGATATCTACATTCCAACCAATAAAACCCGTTCTAGGCGATATAAACATACACACACACTTGAAGAATACGTTTCCAATAACGACCCCTTCTTCTTTTCTTTCCTAACCCACCCAACCAGAGAGTGAAATTTATTAGATCACGCCATAACTGGACAAACAACAGCAAACAAATTCACTTTTCTTGATGAAATCGCTGTCTTTTCTTGATAGCACTTTTGCTGTGTTACGCCATCATTTTGCGTGGACGTGTGAAATTTGGGTAGCTTTTCAGGAAGTACTAACCTTTGTTCACTGTTTACCATTTTTTGCCCACACATTGTGGTACATAATGTCTTTCTTGCTGCAAAATAAATTTTTACTTCGTATCAACCTTCACTACACTTTTTCTTCACTATTGTGAGAAAAACTGTTGTTATGATATCTTTGAGCATGCCTGCTTCTGTAAAAATCCCAGAAGAGATTGACACTATGAATAAATAAACAAATAAAATAAATGATAAAAATTATACTTCCTACATGGCTAGCGCCTATCCTGGGTTTTCTTCAGATGCGCTCCTTTTTAACGTACTTGGAGTCTAATAACACTGTACAAGAGAGCAGAAGCGTTCCTTTCCTTCATGTGAAAACTTCACGATAGTTTTAATCATCCACTTGATCACCTACAGAGTGAAATCGCAATGAATACAGGCGTGGATGTTGAAATCACTGGAGCCTAACAAAAAGTCCTCAAAGCGCCTAGGCGGTGTTCCAGTAATTTAAAAGCTGTACACGTCAGTTCAGAAGCTTATTTGAGACAGGTTCGTTGCTTTACGGCCTCTAAAATGCGCAAAGTGCTTGTCAACGATAGAGATGACCGAGGCCGCGAAGGCCACGTCCGTGTTGCAAAATAGACAAAACAGAATAAGGCGACCTGGCAAGAAACTTATCAGTGTCAAGGCTGCTGTACCACCTTATTCTGCCCGTACCAAACACAATTATAAACAGTGAGAAGTTCCACTTCGCGAGTGCCGCAATGTGAAATGTTGCGAACTGCTGTTTCTTAGAAAAAAGAATGCGTATAAGCATTGAGTTTTAAAAGTAGATTTAAAACTCACTTCCGCTCTAAACAAGCCAATCCGCAACGATTCAAAAGCGAGTTCTTTTAAGTAGCATCAACAGAAAACCCCAAACCACATAGTTTCGATAAAAGTTTTCAAGCAGTTCGTACGAAGAATTGATTCAAAGCGGACCGGTTTTCAGCCGTTTATTCCCGCTAGGAGTAGGGAAGGGGTAGGGAAGAAAGCAGACGCCTTTACCTCGGCTACACCGAATACTGTTCTTCACCACGGTTTGCCCCTTGGTAGTACCACAGCTTTAAGTTTTACTTGTGCCTCAGTGACAAACACTCACGTCAACGACAGCAGCGAGTGACGTTAGCACTTTACTACGATTCAGAATGGCTTTGTGGCCCAACGCCACCTTAACTCTAGTTTAAATGAGCGGCCATGCCAAATAGGCAGCGCTTCGGCGAGGGCCGTGCATTGGAGCAATTCCTGCCCAACGGACGGCCGTTCAGAACGTGGACTCTACAGAGCCAGAGCAGCGTATGCAACCTGCCAAAATGGGCGATGCCTCAGTGCAGGATTCTTAACCTTCCGGAGATCCCACCAAGCTTTAGAAAATCTGACCGCTGGAACCGCCTCAACGTGAAGACGACGCAAATCCGAGGGAGTATTTGATCGTATTGCACAGCCTTCGCAAGCTCAGCGAGATAAAGCAAAGAGCCAGTGAGCATCCCACGGCCAACCAGGACTGGGCACGTCTTCCTTGTTTTAGTGTTTTACTGCACACATTCAACGACTTTCACATGGCGAAACTCCCTGTGCAAACTGTGTCAGATTTTTTCAACAGTACTGCTACCAAGCCTAGCCATACCGGCATAGCTACCCTTAAAAAACGGCATTCCTGTTCAGCTTTATAAAGAGGAGGAAAACGACTCGTCTTTCCCACGTAATGAAGTTGCCCGTGTCGAGCACAAATGACTTTCTGCATGGGAAAGTGGAAATGGTACTGCTCAGGAGCAACAAACAGACAAGCAATGTCTTGAGCACAGTCGAAGGTGGAGAGTCAGACTCGCACATTAAGAATGAATTATCTAAAGAAAGAATCACCATCCTGGATGTCAAAACAATGCTAGACAGCAACAGAGTAGCCATCACATTCGCTACATCCAAGCTTCGGAGAGTCGTCAGGTACCCTTACTGGCTCATCAAGGTCTACTCTTGACAAACCTAGAACCCCTGTTTGTTTTGATTGCCACCACACAGGGCAGATGCTTCGCCATTGCCCTACCCAAGAGTTTTTAAATCTTTCAGCAATGAGCAGGATGTTATGGGGTATGCGGACTATGAAGAACGAAGTTTCAGCTCTGTCAGCGAGCAGCCTCCCGAATTTCGAATCAGTCCCTTGCGCCCATCAAGGAGCCAATACCGGAAGCCTCACAGCCAACCCTAGAAAGAAGGCCAGAAACGCACCTTTAATGATACACGTGTTCTCTCAAGCAGCCGCACACGTGGAAACACCAAGGGTGAATGCCATCTGGAAGCAAGCAACCCTAAGAATGCTACAACTAGATGGTTAAAAGTCGTCGCAGACACCTGTACAAACCCTTCATACAGGGAACCACGAATCAAGGAATTATACAGTGTAATATTGCGAGGGCCGACATAAATATCCTCACAGGAATTCAACCTGAACACCCAAACAACAGCGCTCGTACAGCAACTCTGTGACAACTACAAATCATGTGCAAATTGCCGCCCGAGAAACGCACCAGCGAAAATCCCTGCCGAAGATATGCTCAACGGCGCCGCCTTTACCATAACAACCGGTGACGCCAACAACCTCATGCAACCAAAGCCGCAGGCTGTAGAAAACGCGTTGTCCAAGCAAGATAAAAATTAAGTGGAAGCCCCATTCGCGCAGCTTGAAAAGTTGCATCTAATGCAGTAATCTGAATCTACTTTCATAGCTCAACATCTGCATCAAATTAAATAAAAAGCTTGCCACAATTGACACAGTTGATGCGATTCTCGGCTACCTAACGTCGATGTTCCAAGCCATTTCGGGTCAACTAAAATTCGTCACCCTCAAATTCCGGAATAAAGAAAAGGAACGCAGCCCAAGTAGCTCTCCTGCTTAATAATGGCGAGTCGACTGCCAATGTCATCAATTTGACATCATATATTCTGACTAGCTTCGGACGTAACTACCCCGAAATTCTCCAATGAAACTGCCGTAGCCTACCTACCAAAGTACCTGACCTAATTGTTGGTTTCCCTGTATAACAAACCCCGGCAAAAGCGCCCTATTGCCCTTCTGCAACAAGAAACAATATGCACATCATAGAGCATGAAAAGATACACCGGTTACTGAAATCCAGCGATAACGCACAAATCCAAAGACACCCCCGGTGCCAATATGCACTGTATATAAAATGACATCACCAGCTGCCAAATCGCCACTTCAAGTTGTAGCTCGGAGAATAAAGGTATTGTTGCCGCTTGGACACTACTACCGTTTAAATAGGCCGAGACTGCACTCGCATCCTCACATCTTTCTACGTGATACCCAAGACTGGGAAGTCAACTGTGGCCACCTTTGCAAGAATCTCCGACTGGCAGAACAAATTCTGCGCTGGCTACATTGGTGGATACCTAATGCCCGACAATGGAACTGGAAGTGCCTGATAACCTCACCCCGACATAACGCATTCCAAGCAACTAGGGAAACATAAGGCTTCACACATGAAAATGGTGTTTAAACACCCACACGAATAGGCCTCGAGGAAAATCAGTCATACGCAATCCCTGACCCAATCTTGACTGATGACTGGCCTCTGCACGATTGAAAGGTATCGTCTAATACATGGTGAAATGACCCGTATTCTATTTGGGTGACAGTTGACAATCCCTACCAAAGCCCATACCGGGAAACTTTATTACCACAAATTCGGAAACATTTCGAGATGTGGCAATAGACAAGAATAACAACGCGTCGACTCCTGACTTTGCCGCAAGGATTACTTCAACTCCGAGCACCACCACAGAAACAACCATTTTGGAAGAAAACACCCTTGAAACCGACAGCCATATATCTCATTAACCTTTGCAGAACGCATGACGAGTTTCGGCATCGTTTCAAAAGCAGAGGATTGTTCTGCATCGTTGCAAAACTACCGTGACGTCAAAAAACGTTGATTGATACATAAAGAGATGAACTAGTGTGAGAGGAAACTTGCCAACACAGTGTGGTTGGTACGCTGCGAGTGTTTTGACAAGGCGACGTCCACACTTAAACTCTGGAACATGTTTCCTGTTCTGAACGGTAAGAAAAAGTGTTGCTCAAACCTCAACAAAATTGCCCTCTCAACTGCCTTGCCATTCGAAGGATTAAAAACCTCACAGCCAAAACATTCTTCCAAGAATCCTTCAAAATTACTCAGTGTATTCTTCGTAGTAGATATCCGAGGAAAGCCGCAATCAAAGAAGACGGACCTGCGTGTCTCTTGGAAGGAACACTTCTTGGCAATGGTCTTGGTAACGGAGGAAACATTTCCACGGCGAAGGAGGCCAACAGCTTCCCCCGGCAATGATGGAGCAACGTGGTCCATGCTCCATAACAAGAACACTGCAAGTAAGGAACGCCTTCTCAGCCTTCTCAATGATAAACGGAAATCAATAAACCAACCTGCGTGTGTGATACATTCTGGGGTAAATCTAATACTGAAACAACCCAAACATTTAAACCGCATTCAAATGATAATACCAATATTCTTAACGTCCACAATTGAGAAGTTGATCCAACGGATGGCCACTAGCCGACTCACCCATTATTTAGAGCAGGCATGCACCATTTTCACCCTGTCCAAACCTGGTGCCACCCTAATATGAGAAGACATGACAGCCGATGGCTTTTACGGAGAGTTGTCATTGCCACGACAAGAGGAAGACCATCCGCTATTCGTAATATCCGGCTTCCAGGTGATACAAAAACAATTGACACAGTCATAAACTCCGCCATTCCCAAATAAAAAGGCACCCACTATCCCGGGTGCCTATTTACAACAACATCGCACGTTTTCATAAAACGCGGACTCTGGAGGTCAATTCTGGTAACCCTTTACCTATATCGTTTGGTTCCAATAAAGCCGTACCCCAAGGCTGCATCATTTCGCCTTTATTGTTTATTATTTTAATGCGAAAGCTAGCTTTGACAATTTATGCATGGAGTGGTGTGCCCATGACGACGTACGCTAATGACATCCCCATGTGTACAGGAAAATAGGACAATGCTGCAACTGAATAATCATGCAGAGAACTCCAGGCAACTCGTCGCAACCCTGAAAACCTCCTAACGTCATCCTGCATGAATAGATCCCCCACCAAGCGTTCGGGACTGAAAATAGGAGGCACTGCTTTCACCTATTTCTTTCTGCTCATCAATTTTGTGAACTGCAATATTGCTGGATCGATCTTCTCGGCGTTCCAATCAACAGCAAAGGGCACTTCACTACTTGCATTCAAGAACTACGGAAAAACTTGGATGCCAAAATACTCCTTTTAAAACAAATACGTAACACATTTGCAGGGGTAAGCCCGCAATTTTTTCGTATTGTGGGTAGAGCTATTCTTACATCCCGGATCACAGATGGCAGCACCTGCTTCAAGTTGACTCATACTGAACTGAAACAACATACCATCGTGCACCACAAGCTAATCAGAAGCATTAGCAGTCGTCCAAGACATACCAAGTCTGGTCACCTCTATAACTACGCTGAGCTGCCATTAATCGGATCCCTGAAAGAATACCCAACGGCATCCGTTAAGACCGTTGGACACTGACAACGCCGGATGAAATCTAATCTATTATGATGTGACCCGCAACATCAGCAGAGATCCGATCTGCACCAATCAGGCCATACCACCACTCACACGTGGGCTTCGCACTTCAGGCATGAACCTTGGTTTAGCAAGGAAAAGCGCAGACACAGACATCAAAAAGCCACTCTCTCTAGTCTATTTGGCTGCACAGACCAGTAACCACGCCATTTACACTGACGCATCTCTAAGAGAAACAGCCATAGCAAGAAGCACATGCCATAATTCTGACCCATCAATCTCGGAATTACAATCTCGACTGTATCTGAACTTGACTCTGCCTAAGCACGACTACAGCGACTGATCTATCTCAGGGCGTCCCCATCTTTTGGAATGAAACCCTTGGCACCAGAACAACCCACGCAACGAGGCCGAACATGACATGGCATCCTTTCCTTTAGATTACATGTCTTCTGAGTGACCCATCGCCTACTCTGTATGCAATCGGAGACGCAATTGCCAGGAAAATACATAATAAAATATCCAACAAACGCTGGAGTAGAGTAGACCACAACCTGACTAACCCATTCCTTTGAACTGTGGCAACACGAGGAAATAAAAACGCCTAGACAAAAAAACACATATATAAGGAACGCGTCAGCAGCAGACGGGCCAGCGGCAGCTATGACTGGCCAAACGCTCATAGTTCCAGGGAGCTCTGACTGCTCGCGCCAGGAGGCTCGTGCAGTGAGCCCTAGAGTGGTGCTTCGTCATTGTCGCTGCGTTGATGCTGCTACAGGAGTCCCCCCCCCTGTAATGGTGGAGCTGTGGGGAACGCCGAAAGGATACTTTTGGAGGTCGTCGTGTGGGTTTTGTTGTCTGTTGCGACTGGGGTGACCGGGAAGGGTGATCCGCACTTAATATTGTGGATTCATGTGGTTGTGTAGAGAGCGGCTTTTCAAATGAACGCTGGTTTGAGGCGATCAAGAGAAATAGTGTCCTGTCTGCCATCCCACTGCACGGTGAAATGCTTATCAGCACGCTGGATGACACGGGCGCTGAAGTGGTTTGCGCATGGCGTCACGGCGGGAAAAAACGTAGGGGGACATTGTAAGTTCGCTGGGAACATGGGCATCCGCACGCTGTTGACAGCGTGATGCGGGTGCACGAAGTAAGCGAAACGAACCTTGTAGTTTGGTCACGTAGTCGGTGGGATCAGGGCACGGTGATGATTCGGTATCAGTGAAAAACTCTTCCGGCAGGTGGAGCGACGCACCAAAGGCCATCTCTGCGGGCGTGCAGTGTAGATCCTGCTTCAAAGTAGCCCCAGACTCAGCAGAACCAACGGAAGGAAGGTGGACCAATGGGTAGCGTCCGGCTGTGCCCTGAGTGCCGTCTTGAGGGAGCCGTGAAAACGCTCAACAAGCCCGTTGGCAGCGGGGTGATACGCTGTGGTCCGAATGCGGCAAGTGCCAAGAAGAGTCAGAAGGTTCTTGAAGAGTGCCGAGTCGAAATGGCGACCTCGGTCGGGGGTGATAGTAGATGGGACACCATAGCGGGAAACCCAGTCGACAACGAAGGCGTTGGTGATGGTTTCACTACGGATGTCTGGAAGAGGGAACGCCTCGGGGAAATGTGTGAACCGATCCACGCAAGTTAGTAAGTATATGCTGTCTCTTGAAGGAGGCCATGACCTTAAAATGTCTACGTGCACTTTGTCAAAACGCTCATTTGGTTCCGTAAACAAGCCGAGAGCGGCCTTGGTGTGCCGGTTAACCTTTGACTGCTGGCATACGAGACAGCAGTGTGTTCTCTCGCGCACGTTTTTGTTGATGCCCAGCCAAACGAAACCCTGCGTCAGAAGATGTTGCGTGGCTCGTATTCTAGGGCGCGATAGTCTATGGAAGGCATCGAAAACAATGCGTCGGAAATTCGCTGGGACGAGTGTGCACGTGGTGCGCATGGAAACGTCGCAAAGCACCGGGACCGCACACGATAGTACGGGTACTTTAGAAAGGTGCAGCGCGCCGGGTTTTCTCCGAAAGGCTAATATATCGGAGTCATCTTGTTGCGCTGATGCGAGTGCGGTGAAGTCGATGGCAGCGATGTGTCGGGAACTGGAGATTGCGGCGACACGTGAGAGTGCATCCGCGGCAGTGTTGTCCTGCGCTTGCACGTGCCGTATGTCCGTTGTGAATTCTGCGTCAAAAAAACAGATGGCGGGTTTCACGGTGTGAAAATTTGGTGGAGTTCTACCGAATGGCGAAGGTCAGAGCTTTGTGGTCCGTCTGGATATTGAACTCTCGACGCTCCAAGAAGTGCCTGAAGTTACGTACAGCCATGCACATTGCAAGGATTTCTCTTCCGAAAGTGCTGTAGTGTGACTCCGCGGGTGACAACTTGCGGGAAAAGAAACAAGGGGTTGCCAGGCATTGTCCACAAACTGTTGCAGGGCAGCTCCGACTGCCGCGTCAGATGCATCGGCAAAGCGGAACTCCCGGTCTCGGAAGAACGGGAAGGTTTGCTTGGGACAGCTTGGTCTTGGCATTCTTGAAAGCGGTTAGCGGTTCTCGAGACCAAGTGAGTGCAGACGGTTTTGGTTTGTTTCCCGTAAGCATGACTGTCAGTGGGCTGAGGAGAGCAGCGCAGTTCGGGATGAAGCGGCAGTAAAAATTTAGGAGGCCAAGAAACTCGCGGAGTTTCCGTATGTAAGATGGCTGTGGAAAGTCTTCGATGGCCTGTACTTTTTAAGGCAAGGGGCGAATGCAATTCTTGTCTACACAGTGACCGAGCACATCGTGCACCTTCGCCAACTCTTCACTACCCTTGCCGAATATGGCCTTACCTTCAATAGAGCCAAGGGCGAGTTCGGTGCTCACGAGCTGGTCTTCATCGGCCGCTAGTGCAGTGAGCCCCAGTGTGGGGCTTCGTCGTCTTCGCTGCGTTGATGGTGCTACAGAACATTCCGCGGGCCTGCAAGTCCTAGGCTGCAAACAGCGGACTGACTATGCCATTATGCCGGTTATAAGAGGTGGGAATGGGGGCGACCCTTTGGCAAAAAAAGTCTGTATGGCTCATTAACCACACGACCAGGTTTCCGTCTATGCACCATAAGTCACAACAGCAGAAGTAGCGCTAAGCAGGCTATATGGGAAACCGGCGAGCTGGACAAACACAGTTGGAGACACAAACCGCATTATGTTCGCAAATAAAAAGACTGGATTAGGCCACAGAAAAACCAAATGTAAATGCACATGTCTCTCTAGTCTTTCGCGAAAGATGACAACCTTCTTCATGGACTCGAGGTAGTGCATTCGCGGAGCGGAGATAATGACACTCCCAAGAGACCAGTCGATCCTCTTGGAAAGGTAATTTCACCACAATTACCTCCACTAAGTGGCGTGCGTGAGGCGCGACAGCGTAGAACTAACCCATGCGACTTGCGAAGTGTTTTTTCTTTTTTTCTCTTCTACGCTGCCTCTACCCCAACACTGCACGTTCGACTTCTTCCATATGAATAAATTACGAATACTTTACTGCTCGAGGAAAAGTGTGTCGCCGACCAAGCTAACACCTCACCAGACCTCAGTTCTCTAATTCTAGAGTATATCCTCTTTCCTGCCCTGCTTCTTCCTTCCAACCATACTTCCTATCGAGGCAGACGCGTGGTGTCATAATGATCACTGGCTCGCTAGGCTTTGACGACTGCGTTTCACATATTTTAAGTGGCCTTCCCCAGTCATACAACGCATTTAATATTTGGGTATTAGATCCACCACTTCGCTTCAAGAGAGCGTTACGTTTATCTCCTCTAAATTTTTCGGTCTCTACTTCAAGGACGTAGGTTCATCCAGCTCGAACTTTTTGTTTCCTTCTCCTCTGCTGATTTTTCACTTTCTTTAGTCATGCCAAACAAAGGTTGATACCTTTACTACATCCAGCTGTGCAATCCAGTGCCCGGAATAAGGAGGCTTTACATTTTGTAACATTTAAATGTATCCTTAAAGCACACGACGAACCAGCTCACACAGGCACCGAGCTCATGCCCGGCACAGGGGAACGTTCGCCTCAGAACGGAAACGCCAAGTAGGAATAGCCTTTGCGTTGTTTACCCCTAAGCTATTACATTGCCAGTTCGTGCAAGCACTGTGCTTCGCGTGTGAGCGAACTGGGAACATTGCTCGGGCCTGCCGATGGGGAAAGGCGAACGGCACAAGCAGCAGCCTTGGTCAAGTGCATGTTACACGCTAGCCCTTGTCCAGACTATTGCGCAAGAGTTCGAGGCGTGGACGGGCGGAGGAAGTTTGGTGTCTCTCAATTGTAGGGCTCCCATGTCATGGCCAGGACCCCCGATTTTCGACATGTGGCACACCGGCCTAGTTAAGTCACCGGTGCCACCGTACATGCTCACCGTCTAATCGTTCGGGGCGCCCATTTCCCTGGAGCTGGTTACCGCGACCAGCGTGTCGGTCATTGCCGGAAAATTGTTCAATCAAAATTTCCCTGCCTTGTCCATCGAGGCTTCGGGCGTCATGCTGCGCAGCTACTCCTGACAGCTCAATAAGGTCGAAGACATACATGCTCAGGTGAGCGTTCCCCTTGGCAAGAGAGAGCCAACTCTAACTCTACCTCTTTATTTAGGAAAGGGTTCCTCACGAGCGTTGCTGCTGGGAACTAGATCCAGGCATTGGACGCGAGGTTGCCGTAGTTCCAGTCGCAGTACATGTGGTAAAAGATGCCCCAAGCCTGCTGACAGAAGCTCGCAATCAGCCACTGTCTTTGGGTCCTCCCTCAGGGGGAGTGCACCGCGACCTTCCGACGTCCGAATGTGGGCCAAATTGTGACACTGCCAATCTTTACCCCATTCCAATCGTGGCGACATCCAATTTGTATAATAGCCTTTTCGTCCATCTAGCCTAAATTAGGAATTTTGGCAGTCTGTTGGAATGGCCAAGAATGCCAGGTAAACAGCAAACGTGTTACTACAGCACAATTCTATGTCAGGTTTTCTGCGTGTATTTAAATGTAAAAAATTTTCAGATCCATAGTTTAAACATTTGAGTAAAAACAAAAAATACACTCGCAAATGTTTTTTTTTCAGAAATCAGTAAGTAATGCTTTCAATTCAATTCAATTTTATTCAGGGATGCATACATATTTACATATGGGTTGTAATACAGACGGAGGTCCCAAGATCGAAGCAGAACTCTTAATAAAAAAATTTGATAAAAAGTTAAAAAGGCAACACGGTACCTATAAAAGACAAAAATAAATCAACGATTACTTTTCTATCAAGATAAATAAACCTTACAAACCAAAATACACTAAAACACGGTGAAATAAAACTACGTGGGTGGTGTGACATACAAGATGCGTTTATAACAGTATTTTATGCTTAGTTTTATTATTCATAGCTTTAGGTACAGTTTTATCACGCCAATAAACATTTTAGTACTGTTTCTTTCCCATCGGTTATTTATTAATTTATTTATGACATACTGGAGACCCCACAAGGGGTCCAAGCAGGAGGGGCAAAATCACTGCAGTGTAACACACTGACAACATAGGGTAAAAATATAGCAACATAGGAAAAAGGAAAAGAACACACACACGCACACAAAGCGACATCACTTCAACTTTCCAAATGATCGATTTCATCTATGCAGCTGATAGCAGATATGGGCGGATCATTCAATTCAGATATGGTGAACGGAAAGAAAGAAAATTTGAACACGTTTTTCCTGGCACTGTAGGGGGTTAGTGATGCGCTCTGTCGATGCCGTGTACGTCGAGCTGTCAATGGTTGAATATACTGGTCAGGGTTAATTCCAAGTTTGTTGGTCTTGAGGTGGTGAAGAAATTTTTGTCTCTCTATTTTAGGACGTGTTTCCCGTGTTTAGATGCCATGTTCTTTCATCAGATTAGTGGGAGAGTCAGTCATGCGATACTTTGAGTACATAAATCGAACAGCCTTGCGCTGTATCATTTCCAGGGCAAGAATGTTTGTTTGCTTCTGCGGGTCCCAGACTGAGCATGCGTATTCAAGTTTTGGTCTTACAAATAGAGGTGTATGCGAGTAGTTTAATACTTGGCGGAGCCAATTTTGGTTTATGTCGAAGAAGGCAAAGTTTGCGAAATGAAGAAGTACAGATGTTAGAAACGTGTTCGTTCCAGCCTAATTTGTTTTTAATCATAACTGCAAGCTACTTATAAGCAATCACCTAGAAAAGCGGTTGTCCTGGAAGCTCGTACGAAAATGGCAAACTATGTTTCTTTTTGGTAATTTTCATAAAAACGATTTTTTCTGAATATAACTGCATATTCCACTTTGTGCACCTTGTATGAACGTTCAGAAGGTTTGAATTAAGGTTGATTTGGTCCTCGGGGCAAGTTATTTTGTTGAACAGAATGCAATCGTCCGCAAACAATCTGATTTGAACTGGGTGAGTGATTATATTAACAATATCATTGATATATATTAAAAACAATAACGGACCTAGTACACTGCCTCGCGGAACACCAGATGTTACAGGTAAAGATTTGAACAACCATTTTCAACACTGACATATTGCATGTGGTTGGATAGATAGGAAGAAATCAAGTTTGTTATGAACGCAGGAAGTCCGATTGACTGCAGTTTGCGCATAAGATGTGCGTTGGAAACAAGGTCAAAAGTTTTGCGGAAATCTAAGAAAATTACCTCTACCTGACCGGACTTGTCAAGGACGCTTGCAAAACTGTGAACAATAGAGGTTAGTTGGGTGACAGTAGAAAAACCTTTTCGGAAGCCATGCTGGAAGGGAGATATTAAACCGTTGTCGTTAAGAAATTTAATAATGTAGTTACTAAAATGTGCTCCAAAATTTTGCAACAAGATGACGTAATGGAAATGGGAAGATAATTGCCAGGAATCATGGAGCCGCCCTTTATAAACACAGGTGCAATACGTCCAGCTTTCCAGTCAGGAGGTAATACACAAAAAGTAATTAAGCATTGAAAACAGCTACAATAAAATGTGATTACATTTCAGCGTATCGAGAAAGGAACGCGTTCGGTATCCCATCAGGGCCAGTTGATGTCTTCGTTTTTAAGTAAACCAGCATTGAAATTACACCCGACATGGACAAATATTTGCTCTGCAAAGAGGAACAAGTTCAGGCATTGGCTCAGTAACTAAGGAAAAGACACTATGGAAATAGGTCTTGAAATGGTCAGCGATTTCCGCCTTCTCGACGAAGAGCGCGTCGCCATGACGCAATTTTTCGACGGGTTTTCTTTTGTTGGACAAGAAATTCCATAATTTTTGTGGGGCAGATTTAATTAGGTTGGGCAACTTGTGTTCAAAATATCTACGTTTAGCCGTTGCCATGGCTTGATTGAGGGCTACTTGGGTGGTTTTAATAATGTCACGAGACGACGCTCCTTGCTTCAGGCATTTTAATATCTTTTTCAAATGTATAATAACACGAGAGACCCAAGGGGTTTGTTTACACGTATTTTTCACCTTGTCTGGAACAAAATTATCAATACAATGCAAGCACAAGTGTTTGAATGTCTCCCACATTTGAAGGACATCAGAACCACGAAAGTTGCTCAGGTGTAGTTCTAAAAAATCTAATACAGTTTCATCCTGTCAACGAGAAAAATCTTTGATGCGCATACATTTATTTCGATCAGCGTTATACACAGTTTCAAAAGGGCATGTAAATGACAGAATACAGTGATCAGAAAGACCATTTTCAATGGAGACAGCAATTTTTTCAATTGAATTACTGACAAAAATAAGGTCAAGTATAGAAGCACAGGTAACGTAGATGCGTGTTGGATTGTTTACTACTTGGCGCAAATTATGACACATCATAATATTGAGATGGTATAAAGCATGCGGGGATTGTACGAGAATAGGGAAAGGAGCGTCCCAGTTAAGGCCGGGCAAATAAAATCGCCCACCAGGAATATGCTATCATGCTTAAATGATACCATGTGCTCGTGTAAGTCATGCAGAAACCGGGGAGGGGAATCAGGAGCACGATAAACAGCAAAAATAAGGAAGCAACGCCTACAGTAGGATATCTGTAGGCTAAGGCTTTCGTGATTGTCGATCTGATGCAAAAGTGTCGCATGAAGAGCACGTTTTACGAGGACGGCAACACCGCCCCCCTACGGTTTCTATCACGACGATACCCACCATAAGAGGGGGGAAATACAACGTTATCTGTGATTTCGTCACTGAGCCAAGTCTCTGTTATCACGACAATATGCGGGCTATTACCAGGAAGAATAGACTCCAATTGAGCGGCTTTATTTACGATGCTGTGTGCGTTAATGTTTAAAAGCCGAAGCTGCTTAGGGTTAGGGCGTTCCGGTCACAAATTTTGTTTACTTGGCTGGGAACTGACAATTTTGGTTCTTGAGTTTTTTAATCATCCCATACAAACCCGTCTCGATCGACAATAAGTTTGTCGTGCACTAAGCTAACTTTTTGTCCACGTTTCTTTTCAACTTTCGCGCTATCCCAAAGCAGCTTCCGTTTGCGGAGCGTTTCCTTTGAGTAATCGTTTTGAACCGATTTGTCTGTCCCTTTTAGCTTATGGGCATTCGAGATGATTTGCTGCTTTTCGTTATAATCTTGGAAATATACGATAACTGGCTGGTCACTCCCGGGCTTGCCAATCCTATGAATCCTACACACTGATTTGCATTCGATCTTCAGCTTGTTTGCGAAAACCTTAGTGAGCACTGTTTCTTTCAACATATCCTCGGTTTCTTCAGACTCAGCGGGAAGCCGAAAACTACCAAGTTGGAGCACCTGCTCCTGTGCTCAAGATCAGTAATTTGAGCTTCAAGCAAAGCTACTGTTTTCTGAAGGCCATCAATACTGGCAGTTCGTTTTTCCATTTCAGAAAACGCGTGTTCCGGTTGGAAATACTTTTTTCTAATTTCTCTTGTTGGGCCTTTATCGCAGCAATATCCGAAGATATTCTGGTTTGATCTTGTAGTAACTCCTTCAGCATATTCTACATTTCTGGCCCGGGGTTCAGCTCAACATCCCCGCACAAGAGTAATGAGCATGCGCAGTACACATTATAGGCAATACAGATGCACTGCTTGGGGCACGGCAGGACCAAAAGGCCCCGGCAGTCACTCTTAATTGCACAATAGCAGACACCCACCTGCGCAATGCAGAAGAATGGCGTTTTATGCCGCATGTCCGCTCCGGGTCCGCCGTGCCCACTGAAACTGAAGTTCTCGATGCAGTCCTTTATAGGGGAAGCAGGTGATGTCACATGACGCGAAGGGGGCGCATCAAGCACGACATCCGATAGGCAGCAACTGACGATGCGAGGCAGAAACGGTGGGTCCTGTTAGCACGTGTGGAATGTTGGTGCGTCGGCGGCAAGGCGAAGATCCGTTCTGGCAAGGCCTTGCAGGAAACCCTGCGCAATGCAGAGGAATGGCGTTTTATGCCGCATATCCGCTCCGGGTCCGTCATGCCCACACCGGAGTTATCCGAAGCTGCTGGTTTTGTGGGTTCCAATTCATGTGCCTAGGAGGCGTTTGTACCTTGGATATGCGCTACTGATGGTCTATACCCTAAAAGCACTCCTTAATTTTATAGTAGTGGCGACAACCTGAAATACTACTCGATGCATTATTATCATCGCTAAAGACACCATATCAACATTCTATGTGGTCGGTGTACTGGAGCGTCACTTTGGGCCACCCGATAAATCAAACATGTTTGCAAGCCTGGAGGGTGGCTCGTCACCACAGCTCACAGTTATAGGCAGACAAACGCATCAACAATAAGTGTAGGAAGCCATACCCATTATACAGAGCCCAAGGCTTCTTCTACAAGTGTGGCTCCAGAAGGTTCGCGCCTCTCACTCCTTCAGTGACACATTTGCATGCGAACGCGTCACGACGGAGTTCCAGTATGGCGATATGTGAGGTTGGGATTTCAAGTTCGAAGCCACATTCCGGCCAAGCAACGCCATAATAAATCTTCTCAAGCACTCCATCCCTTTGAAGTCGCTTTGTTTGGGCGTCTGCTTATTCCTCGCCATGCCACCACTCCGCGAACCCCATTTGGCCAATTTTCGCACGCCCGTGATCGTGTATTGCATTTTCTGGAACGGCGTGTTCAAGCATGCAGCGGAAGCGATACCCTTATATTCGGTGCAAGATTGCATTACAACATTTTACCCTCCGAACTATTACATCTTCCACTGGCACCGTCGTCGTGCCTAAACATTATTCCTCCAGTGCGGCATTTCCTACACATTTAACCGGACTTCACACCGACAACATCACGGACTCGCATTCGCCATAGCCCTCCTAGCACGGTTCATTCATGCCACGCAAAGGCACAGGTAAACGGGAAACCACCGATGCAGTGTAAAAGTTGCAAATTTGTTTGAAGGAGGGCAGCCATTTGCGTCGGTTGGGATGCGTGTCCTAGTCTTATCCAAGGAACTTCGCACCAGGACACATCAAGCTCAGTGCGAGATTTCGCAGCAGCGAGGAGTTAGACACGTGTGTTAAATCTCCCGCTGGCTATGCGCCAGTCATGATCATCATTGTGATTTACCGCGTCAGTAAAGTGATCGTCCCCGCAAAGGGAAGCCATGGCCCCGGTCTCTATTGTGTCGTTCTTCCGTAATATTTTCTGGTGCCGTTAAAATTGGAAGGACGAACGCACGCCACGAAGGATACCACCAACGTCCCCTCAGGCTTGAGGTTCCTAGAACCCCGCGATTTCGACTGTTGTTCCGCCGATCAGCCGCACCCCCCCCCACCCCTCAGCCGGAGGTCGGCATGGCTGGCCCTGACCACCCACATACGACTGACTGGAACCTTCAACGGGACGCAGATACGCCCCGTCACGTCCAGGGTACCATGCTTGGGAGCAACTGTCTGTCCCCCGAGTACCAAGCTGGTGACGACCTGGACGCCCTGCGTTCGTTGAGAAAGCTTCTTTTCGTTGCGCTTACGAGGCTACTTAAGGCAGCGACCGCGCTCCGGCAACCTCCCTCACCGTCTGCGTTGGACTTGGAGTTGGCTATCAACGAGCTCGAACCGAAGGATGTCAAACTGAAGAAGCTGAACGATATGGTAGATGAACTGCTGGAAGGAGACGAGTTCGAACACGATGGCTACGTGATTTTGCACTACCAGGAAAAGATATGCGGGGCACTCAATAGACTAAGGTCAACTTGAAACGATCGCAGGCAGCTGGCATTAGGTTTACCGGGAAGGGAACTTCACACCGTCCATACCACCCCTCTTACGTGGGCTCGTACACGTCGACTTCGCCAGTTGTCCTGCCGATGCTGTAGGTTTCAACTTTCAACGGTGAGCCACGTGGGTGCAAGGGGTATCGGTGCCGTGTCAAGACGACGGCCCACAGACACGTTCTAGATATTGCCAACGTGAGAGCCAGCACCGAGGCAGCGTCGAGCGTTCCATCAAAAAACAACTGTGAAGAACGCGAGGCCATGCCAGCCGCATACAAGGGCAACTCAGCTGCTTTCGTCCAAGTACACGACAGAACACGTGACGTAAATGACGGGAACAAAAGGATAGAGCCACTGCCGTGTGAGCATGAGTTGGAGTAGATCTTTTTGCCGACATCATGGAGGGTGAACCGCTACCGCACATTCGGGAAGGCCGCCTACTACCAATCGTAGACGTAATCCGGGAGGTTGCATCTAAACGCACATATGCGTACTTCTGGGTACCTGAAGACACGAAGGCTGAACAAGCTTTGCTGACCACTTCTCGCCCTTGTGCCAGGCCTGGTTGAAAAGGAGAAGATCCTTACTGGGACCTGACAACTATCAGGAAAATGCGCTCGTGAGGAATGCAGTTAGAGAAGAAAGCCCACGGCAGGTTCAAAATCGATATAGGAAAACCGTTCGACGCAGAGACATTCCATTTTGCACGCCGTCATCTTCAGGTCAATCGCAGCAAGACACTAGGACATGAAGTCTTTCAGGAAGCAGGGCGCACAGTTCGGTTGTGGTTCACGTCACCTTTTCGGTGGTTGGCTGCACTGAAATCGGCAAGACGGCGCAAACACTGCTGGAAGAGGAAGAGGAGACAGGGTTTGCCTGCAGCTATACAAGGATTGACCTCATGGAACGAAAAAAAAACTTTACTGTTGTCGACCTATTTTTATCTACTAGGAACTATCTTGCCGTCCGGGGGAATGTTAGATCCCCAGCCAGGTATACGTTCTGCGGAAGGGAAAACGTTGGAGCGTTAAAGCTGCGTTCAAGTACGTTCAAGCTGTGCCGCACGGCTGTCGTGTTCAAGACAAGCGATTAATCAGCGCGTAGTCATTGGAGCCCACTTGACGCTCAAGCTTTTGGATTAACTATGACAGTCACTGCGTGTGTATCATCCGAAGAGGCACGTACTAGAGGGCCATTATGGAATTTGGCCGATACGCGGTCGTGGGGCCAGCTGGAGAAGCTGTCGACTGGCCATCCAGTAGGGTTTGCTGTAGAGCGCCGCTACAGCGGCCGACACGAACGTTGCGCGCGCGGGAGGATGTTAAATCTCCCACTGGGTATGCGCCAGTCATGATCATCATCGTGATTTACCGTGTTAGTAAAGTGATCGTCCCCGCGAAGGGCAGCCATGGCCTCGTTGTCAATTGTATTGTTCTTCCGTAATAACCTGTCCATCACTTCCAGTTGTTGATAAATTCGCTCTCTCGATAAAAAACAGCTACACTCCTGGTTAGCTCAGTTGGTAGAGCGCTGCCTTTGGTTAAGCAGTGGTCCAGGGTTGAAATCCTGGACCTGGACTAATTTTCCTTCTACTGCAAAGTTTCTGAGAAACCTGCATATATTTCATTGGTACCAGTGTGGCTGCATTCCGTAGATGTCCAAATTTCCTTCGCACTGCAGATACCGCGCGTCAGTGGTGGGGCCTAAAATGATGCACCCGCAATCTGCCGTGACTCTGGCTTTTGGTCTCGTTGAAGACACAGGAGCAGCTAACTATTCCGAACAAGACGTCCTCAGTATCAACGACATTATGAGTCTATCCCTTCCCGCATGGGGCACCTCGAGTAATCTTGGTGGCGGTATTGGCGACGCCGCAGACTGTGAGCCTTCAACATTAGTTGTAACCTACCGTGATGTTGTATTTTTAAGGTGAATGGGGAGAACCTCAAACGGTGCCTATTGGAGCCCAGGTCAAGCTCCGGCGGATGAGCTCCCTGTTTGTTTACCAGGCCGGGAGCTTCCTGGACCTCTTCAGCTATCAGGGCAAGCCTGACGAAGAAAGTACCCCCGTCCCCTGCTTCTTTTACATGCGATATAGTAACTCGTAAACAACCCACCCCCCAATGATTATCGGCCCCCAAAAAGGCGTCACACCGAAGAGTCAATTCCACCGCTCCTAGCCCGCAATTTTCAAAAGCCCTATAGCTGCCCCCCTTTTTCGTGTTGGAATTCACAGAACAAGAAAAGCCTCTTACATCGCAGTCTGTTTTCCTAATATCAAAATTTCTGGAAGGCATCATTGGTGACAAATATAAGACAAAAACACAAAATTTGAGAAAAATAGTTGAAGTACACAACCAACAGCACGCCAATTACCTCCTTAAAAAAAACTCGCATAGCTAATCTTGAAATCTGCGTAACGCCCCATAGGAGCCTGTACAGTACTGAAGATGTGTTTACTGAACTAGACCTCATGAATGAGATATATGCTTACCTGCTGGAGGGCCTCAGAAATCAGGGCGTGACACCTGTGAGGCACATAACTATGAGGAGGAATGACAAAGTAGTCTCGACAAAGCACAATATCCTTACTTTCAACCGGTCCACACTCCCAGAGAACGTAAATGCAGGATTCATGCATAGTACATAAGTGGCAGCGATTCGGGCACGGAACCAACTCCTTCCTTGGCCGTCTGATGTGCGCAAAGTTTTCCCAGCGTGATCACCCAACTGGCAATTCTCCATCACAAACCCTCACCTGCACCAACTGCCAAGGACACCTCGCCCCGTAATTTCAAAAATGCGAAACGTTTAAGCAGGAGAAGGCGATGATAAATGTAAAGGTCACTAAAAACGTCACCTTTTCAGAGGTGCGAAAGAGGTTCGCCCCTTTCTCCTTGGGGTGGTACGCTGACGCCGCTCTCCGGGGGGCGTGAAATAAATTGCCCGGACGCTCAGACGCGAAAGGGAGAAACGGAGGAGTGCGAGGGGCAAAGGCGAAGGGCGCTTGGCTTTTCCGCCGTTGTGCACATTCCCTGCGCTCTGGAACCTGCCGGAGCCGCCGGAGCTGTGCTTGGCTGTGCCCTCTGCGCTAGCCTGTGCTCATGTTACGTGAAGTGTTTCATTCGGCATGTTGTATTTCGCTTTCTGCGACGGCCGCGCTGTGGATTGAACGCCTAATCATTCATATTCTAAAGAAGTTACGAGCGCTTCAACCGTGCCTGTGTTGGATTTCGCGTTCTCAACAGGTGTTTCCCGCCGCTTATGCACTTACGTGAAGCGGCAAGTGTTTGGATCAAGCCGGTCGTGGTTTGGGTCACGACAGCCGGTCGTGGTTTGGATACACAGTGTGGGCTACCGCATCCGCTCCTGATGCTCTTACGCGAAGTGCTTCAACCGTGCCTCTGTGCGTGATTACGCGTTCTCAGGCGTTGCCCGCTGCTGTAATTTCGAAGTGTCTCAACCGTTCGCCAATCGCCATGTATATGAACCGGTCGTTTCTCGAGCGTGTATATAGATCTACACCATTCACCCTGTGGTGATCGACCGCCGCTGTAAAAGTTATAAAGTCAACCTTTGTCAGGTGTTTCCCGCCGCTGTGGATTTCGAAGTGCCTCCTCAGCCGTTCGCAAATCGCCGCGTGGTTGGAACGGCTGTTTGTCAAACGTGGATCTGCACTGTTTACCCTACATGGAATCAGCTTAACCTTTGGCCCGAAAATTGCATTTTGTGCCCTGATTGTTTCTGCGATAGTGCAGACCACGGGTGCAGACAACCGTGTTGCTTCAGATATATTTTTTTTCTAGCGTTCCGTGCTGACGAGACGGAAATTGGAACTCCCTAAAGTTTCGTCAGGCGGAATGATAACTGGTCAGAGTCCTTCAGTGATTTACTATTGCTCTATTTCACGCCCTCGGCCGTTCGCAAATCGCCGCGTGGTTGGAACGGCTGTTTGTCAAACGTGGATCTGCACCGTTTACCCTACATCCCTACATGGAATCAGCTAAACCTTTGGCCCGAAAATTGCCCTGATTGTTTCTGCGATAGTGCAGACAACCGTGTTGCTTCAGATATATTTTTTTCTAGCGTTCCGTGCTGACGAGACGGCAATTGGAACTCCCTAAAGTTTCGTCAGGCGGAATGATAACTGGCCAGAGTCCTTCAGTGATTTACTATTGCTCACATGCGTTGCCTCCATCAGGCAGGATGACCTTCAATTGTGTTATTCAGTAAAGCTTGGGTGTTGGGCTAGTTGGTATAAAGACAGGATGAAAAGCAGAGCGCTGAAGTTTAAGACGACCACAGCTCTACGTTTCCTCATGTCTTCATTGTGGCCTTTGGTGTGTGCTTCCGTTGCTAAATGTGTTGTCTGGTGCTTAATCAAATTTCGCCCCCCGTTTTCTTTGGCTACAGCCACGGTAGCCATTGTTTTCACCTGTCGTGCAGTTCACATGGTGAGAGCAGAATTGCTTAAAAATGCTCACTTCTGGAAGCATATTTGGGAAACTGGTCATTATAATGCAATAGTCATCACATCAAAGGCTATGTGACAAACTTGCTAACACCCACACTTTGCAATTGGTCTGCTGTACGCTGAATTTGCACACGAGACACTCTTTTAAGAGCGAAATGTACATGCATGTGTTGCTGCAGGCCAGCTAACAGTGCTGAACTGGCTGTAAAAGTTGGTCTGCCAGAAAAACCACAATTTTTCAAAGCCTTTTCTTTTATTTATCGAACTGGCTTTTTCTCTTTCGCTTTTTGGAAACATATCAGGGCACGTCACAAAGCGCCCAGAGCAAGCCAAGCCCGACTATTCAGTTGTTACCGCCTTCTTAAAAACTTTTCTCATTGCCCTTCACTTTTCAAAGTTACGTTCTGTCATTCTGTTACATTCTACCTAATGCTACCTTGGTGTGGCGGCGTACAGCAAAATAGGCCACCCAGCCCCATCTCTTTGCTGGCAGGGCATTATGACATCGGCAAAGCTTCCCTAGGAACACCCGCAGTGGCACCACCTAAGAAAAGCTGCTACACGAACATGCCTGCGCCATTGATCAAAGCATTTCACAGCCGTCTTGTTTCCTGCTGATTGTGCTCATAATCCCCTGCTGTCACTAGCTGCTTTATCTGTATCCGCTAAGTCACTAGCTAGGTGCAGTACTACAGTCTCTAGTGCACCCACATGCATGCATTTTTGTGGCTGTGCTTGTAGGCAAGGCAAAACATTCTGATGAAATCGACACTGCAACAAAGCGTGGGATGAGGCATTATATTTTATGTTTGCTAGATGAGGTTTTTGTCTTTTAAGAAGCACAAGACCAGGAAAAGTTCTTGCACACGTGTATTCATATCCCTGCACCAGTGTTTGCTTCAGAAGAACGCTTCGACTAGTTCCACCAGTCTTGTCTTGACATCCGCAATTAGTAATGTCACAAGTTGTCGTGCAGAACAATATATGGGGCAGCCGTGCCTGTTTTCACGCCACTTTGGGAATTTTCATGCACTAATAAAGTACTGCTGCCGCAAGTGGCATATTATTTGTATTCACAACACTGTTATTACTGATGCTGGCCAACTTGCTTTTGCACTTTAGTGTCTCTTTAGGCGTCTGTATTGTACCGTAAATCTATTAGGTCCCTCCTGGGCAGATGTGCTGAACTATGCTCCTGTGGTATGTCGCTTTTGCATCCCAATATATTTACTTCCTTTTTCTCTCTTTTTAAGCATAGCAGCAACCTTTGAGGTGCAAAAAGTGTTGAAACATAAGAAAGTTCAGTGTAGTTCTTCGTGCTTGAAATGAGTGAGCTACATTCTGCGCATATTACACCTTGTGGCATTTCTGCTGCCCACAGGCCTGAAAGAAGGACACGACAAGTGCTTGACTTGCAACAAAGTTTATTTGTTTGCACCACAAAGATATGCAAGTACAAAACATCAAAAGCAAAAATCACAAGCAGGAGCTTGCGTCCTAGCCTTAAAAAGGTGGCATTATGCGAACCATAAAAACACAACTTCAGTCATATGCATACTCCTATCACTCAGTACATTCACATTAACAACTTCAGCAATTGTAGCAGCACCCACACAAACAAAGCACAGCAACATTTCTCACCAAGTGCATTGGCAAAAAAATTCACCTTCACAGTCTGTACAGATGATTAACAAGCAAAGCTGTGACATACAGTTGCTGTTTTATGTGTGATGCGTGGCCTACCCATTGAGCTGTGCTTCACAGAGTAGCTTGCTGCATGTGCGCTCTGCTGTGAGAGACACCTTAATGTTCCCTTTGATGTGGCATTCCCAAGTAGCACTGTCGGTAGGTGTGAGAGTGTAGCTGCGTCATCCATAAACCTATAAGCCAATCTCTGTCTTTGTCGAGAGTTCGACGGAATGCCATCTGGTCAGGTAAAGGCATTTGTATAAATGTTGCAACAAAATTGACGTTGCGGGATCCGTATGGATCCCTTGTTCATAATGGATTGATGGCTTAGCAGCAGGCTCCTAAGTAGCATTGAGCGCATGACGTAATGTACGGGAATACACATGGTTTAGAGTGCCAGATGATATGTTGATTGTGTTGCTTGTTGTCTGAGTTATTAGCGATTCAAGATTGAGCCTCGTTGCGAAATTCTTTCCTGGCGACCACTACATAATTCAGTCACAAATCTCCCATCAAAGAGCGAGCAGCCAAAAAATTGGCACTGCGTACATAACAAATTGGAAGAACTTCCGAGAAACCACCCCCGCTGATCGGATAACAGTCTCGAGGAATGGACTACCAAGCTCATTCAAGAGGCAAGAAAACACGCCAAGGAACTTTCCCTTACGCAGGATAACCCAGCCATCGATGCCCATCTCCTCCACCTCTGGGACGCCCGTAGAGGGCTAATCACGCGGTGGAAAAAGAACGACGAACCGCAAGCTGAAGATCCGCATTGCGGAAATTACGGCAGAAGCTGAAGTGTACGCGCGTGAGCTGAGCGAGCACAACTGGACGCAGTTCTGCAGCAAGCTGCAAGGAACGCTGGGAACCCGCCGCACATGGTAGCTGCTCCGTTCCCTTATGGGCCCCGGAGAATATAAGGCGGTCGCAGCAGACCAGCTTCACAGAATTACCCGGGCACAGAAGAAGACTTGTTGGACGAACTTATTAAGCAAGCCTTGGCGCCCCCACCTCACGTCCAACCCACCCAGGCACCTGACTACACAGGCGATCCGAATCCCAAAATGGACGAGCCGTTCTCCATTGCTGAAATCGAGGCGGCAGCGTACAACCTCGCCCGAAACACCACTCCGGGTCGAGACAAAATCCCTAATAAATTGCGAAACCTCGACCATGCCGTCCTAGAAAATCTTCTAGTCTACATCAATGAGTGCTGGCTGGCGGGTTCCTTGCCCCTACACTGGAAACACGCAGACGTCACTTTCATCCCCAAGCCCGGCAAACCCTTGAACTCCGAGAATCTGAGGCCTATTTCTCTGACCTCATGTGTTGGCAAATTGTTGGAACACCTGGTTTACAACCGGCTCTCGGCCCACGTTGAAGACAACGGCTACTTCCCTGACACGATGTACGGCCTCCGCCCACATCTGTCAACCCAAGACATACTACTTCAGCTTAAGGAGGAAGTGCTGGACGACTTTAATAGCCACAGCAAGCGGTCCATCTTGGCCCTTGACATTAAGGAGGCATTCGACAACGTTTCTCACCAAGCCATCCTTCAAGGCCTCGCATCTACAAACTGTGGCGAGCGCACATTCCAATACTTTGTCTCCTTTCTAACCCAGCACACAGCAACAGTGGGCATCGGGCACCGTCGATCCGACACATTTAAAACCCTGCCAAAGGGCACTCCGCAGGGGTTGGTAGTATCCCAAATACTATTCAACCTCATAATGAAAGAATTGCCACCCCTACTAAAAGCCATCCCGAATCTTCGCCACGCAATATACGCGGACGACCTAACGCTCTGGGTCCCCACTGGATCTCCGGGCGACCAGCAAGATGCACTTCAAGCAGCCATTCAGGTCACCCAACAATACCTGAAAGCCCAAGGACTCGATTGTGCCCCCGAAAAATCTGCCCTTCTAACCCTGTGCAAAAGGACATATAAGAAGCGTCCAGATCCCATACCATATCCAGAACTTACCATTAATGAGCAACGCGTCCCCAATGTCCCACTCCTACGAATATTAGGCCTCACCATACCAAAAGATGGCTCAGGCGCTCAGACTATCCTTCCCTTGCAACGGACTCTTGCAACGGACCAGCTCATTCACCTCATCTGCAGGATCTCCCATCAGTGACTTGGGCAACAAGAAGCTGCCACCCTGCGCATCATTCACGCCCTGCTTATTAGCCAGGTTACGCCACCGTATTTGGCCCTGAAACCCGCAGAGAAAGAAAAGCTAAACATCGCTATACGCCAGGCCTACGAGGCCGCCCTTGGACTGCCTCCAAAAATAGCAAAAAGACAACTTCTACAGCTCGGCGTCCATAATACATGGGAGGAACTGGAAGAAGCTCATCGCATCTCCCAATTCACGCGACTTAAGCTCACACCAACTGGCAGGGCTACCCTTACCCGGCTCGGCTACAGGCCTCCCCCAAAATGGGAACAGAGGCAACGCATCCCTCTAACCATCCGACAATACATCACAATTGCACCCATTCCCAGAAATATGCACCCCATCTATACCAAGGTACGCCGAGAAGCCCGGATACGAGCCCTTAGAAAACGCTTCCCCAACTCTCCCTGTACTCATTACACGGATGCCTCCCCATACCACCAACAACCGGAACATGCCGTGAGTGTCACCGGAGCCAACAGTGCAGAACTGACGGCCGCTACAGTACACACGACATCTATTGAGGCAGCAGAAGGACTTGCCATCGCTCTAGCCACCACCACTGGAAACAACTACTTCACTATAATCCGCCTGCCGCAACTTCCTGCTAGGTCGAATGACACCCACGGCCTTAAAAATTCTGCAAAGTGTGCACCAGCTCTCGGAAACGCACATCATCTGGACCCCCGGACATGAGTCCTTCGAGGGGAACGAGGCGGCACACGCCGCTGCCCGCATTCATACACCCCGGGCCGTTTCTCAAGAAGGCGAAGTCACGCAGCCCCTTCGCTCTCCCAAGCCCGCTACTCTGAATTCATACGCGGACATCCTCGCCCATTACCGCCACGAACGACGACGCTTCCCGCCACCACATCCCCATTTATCCAGAGCACAGGCGACTGCCTTTCCTCCATGCCATGTACCCCACCCTCTACTACTCAACGTGCAATTTCTGTCCCCAACCAGGCACCCTGTACCACATGGTATGGGAGTGTCAAAAAACAACATCTCTTACCCCAAATTCTCACCCAACGTACGAGCAGTGGGCGGACCAGCTGGCCAGCTCCGACCTCTCAGTCCAGCATATCCTGGTAAAGAGGGCTAGGGCAGCCAGCGCGGACCAGGGCTTCCCGTCTACAGGAGGCCCCCCACCTGGCGGGCACCTGAAGCTCGTCTTAATAAAGTTTATCCACTCTACTCCGTGGCTATGATGCGCGCGTGGTCCCACTCTATCTTGTGGCCCATCTTCTCGGCATGCTCTGCAAGTGCATTCGTCACGGTGTGGCCCTTGGTGACGTCATTTTTGTGCTGTTTAAGACGCCGGCAGAAATTTCCGCTTTCACCAACGTATACCGATTCGCAGTCGGTGCATGGGATTTTGTAGACCACACCAGGGAAACGTTGCCGAGGGAGGATCCTTTATGTTAAGCAAGTCACCATTGAGCTTGCTTGCTTGCACATGCGCGATCTGCACACCACGTTTTCTGAAGACACGAGCAAGGGAACCACTTCCAGGCAGTTCCTCCACAAGGACATGACATTAGTGTATCGCACGCCGTTCGATGTCACTTAGCTCTGCCCCTTGCTACGGTTTTGCCTGTCTAACACTTGCTTCTCGCACAAAAGCGAATTCTACAGGCAAGTTTTCGGTACTGCTATGGGAGCATCTATTTCAGTTACGACTGCAAATGTTACAATGGAAGCAATTTAAAACAAGCCATTCGAATTATTTTAGCCGATACCCAAAGTGTTCCTGAGATACTTTGATGACTGCTTCTGCGGTAAGGTGTACATCAGACAAACCAGCCGATGCGTAAATGACCGCCTCAGGGAACATGATCTTTCCATGAAGAATGGCACCGGGTCGCATTTGCCTCATCACTGCCGCGAGTGTGGCAAAGGATGCCTTCCGAGACTGACAGAGACAATCATTATCGGAAAGAGTCGTTACACCGTGGCGCAAGAACTGCGCGAAGCGTATTTTATCCAAAAAAAAACAGCGCAGGCTGTATCAGTGAAGCATCGCTATCCCTGTTTTCGAAGGAGTACCGGATCCTAGACAACATGCGATAAAAAGTTGTGATTGTTGTCTTCAGCTGTGGCTATTTTGTTTTTATAGTATCTTTTTCAGATCTATTATCCTTTGTGTATGTTTGTGCATTTGTAGACAAGCTGCTTATATCGCTGTCTTTCCTTGGAATAAATCAGTTGTTAGTAGCGCATCTGTCTCGTCGTTCTTCGTTTTTTCTGTCCTCGTTTGTAGCGCTCGATTTTCCTTAAGCAATGAACCAGCTAGCCCAACAGCATATTTTACTAAAAAAGCGGACCCTGATTTACAACGCTACTTGCCCGTACGATTTCGAAACAGAGCTTTTGTTATAGCCGACGCTTCAGCTATCACGTCTCTCTCTTTGAAGGAAACAAACCGCACGCCGGCTGCGATCAATCACTATTTTTACCACACATTATGTGCAAACAGCTTCGTGAATATCAACCCAGTATTTTTTGCCTTGCTGCCCATCGGGAAACGAATTATAAAACGGATCTAAAACGATAAGCCAGCTTCCACAGCTAAATGATGCACTAAAGCACGAAAACATTTCCTATCTGCCACTGTATTCTACTTTAACCAGAGACAGGTGCTGCTGAAAACATTTTACTTTCAAATGAACTAAATCTAACGCTCAAAGTAAATACTTCATTTGCGAATTGAACTTTTAAAAATCTAGTCTATTATTTAGGAGAGGAGAAGTTTCGTTAGTTTTCGCACTTGACGAAGACGACGGCCGATATTTGTGCTGATGTATTTGTTACTTAGAGAAAGGCTGATTTTGGCTCACTTAGCGAGTGAGGCAAAAGTCACACAAGCGTTTATAGCCGCGTGCACAACAACTCTATTTAGGTCGTCAAACTTTTGAAAAGGTCTAAAGGATGGAGGTGGTGTTGGGCCAGCCCAAATATGGCCCATATTGGACGCGGGATGCAAGCGGCCTAAAAGTTATAAAATATATTTTTTTTCTGTGGTAAATGCGATAAGAATGACAAATGTAAGGCATGTGCTCATTTCGCGCTCTTTTTATGTTTAAGTAAAAATTTTATTTTTAAGTAAAAAGAGGTTTGCTAACACCAAGACATTCGCAAGCGCGTGAATAGTTTGTAGGCTTCTCATCTTTCTTTTTTTTACATAAAAAAAAATGGCGGATACGCCTGCCTATGCGGTTAGTTTAAAGATGTGATGGCGACGGCGGTAAAGCGCGCTGGTGTAGCAGAGTGAGTTTTCACTATTCATTTAAGACTTGTAGTGCCATTCACACACCTCCGGAGAAAACATAACCCTAAATGAAGAGGCCCTCACAAGGGGCACGCTATTTGGTGCCTTCTGTCCCTTCTGTAGTCCGAGAGCTTTGGCGTGCGGCACCCCATCTCTGACGCTGAGGTTCAGGGCGTGAGGGCCGCTTGACCTCCTTGCTAGCCGAGCTCTTGGCCAGCAGGCACTCTACCTGGTCCCCGGTTGACCCCAGGGCGATGCCTGGCAATGCTTGTGGGCTGGACCTTGACGGTACAGCCGCACCTCCGGGCGCTGGTGAAGCCTGCCTTCATGGGCAGGCTCCCTCCTGGGGCTCCTTCCTGATCTTGTGCATCTGCCGCAGCAGCTGCTGAAGGGCAGTATCATAATATGGGTTGCCAGCAGCTAGGGAAGGCTGGTGCCACCACTCCTCGTAGATCTTCTGCAGCTCCGCAGTGTACTACGAAAAATTTGTTCAGGATATACCACAGATTTCCTCAAAATTAGTTGCATCTCCTATCTTTACTATTGTCTTCTTTGCACTGCTGAAGTAATAAGGGTGTTCCGTAGGTATTCAACTATGGGCCTACCGGGAAACCCATTAGGGCAGAAAAATGTTCACAGAACTCACCTTCCCCTGCCAAGCTTAGATAACCAGTTTGGATCAGAGAATACTACGCAGGTATATACAGATTAGTTTCACAAACATTAATGCATCATTGAACTAAAATAAAGCACAAGAAAAAGCTTTGTTTAGTGCCATGTTCAGTTACATAATAATGACTGATTGATTGGTTGACTGCGAGGTTTAAAGTACCGAAACTACACCTTGCTTATGAGGCGCGCTGTAGTGGAGACAGCTGGGGTTTAATTTTGGTCACCTAGGAACAGCTAGGAAGAGTTAACGTGCGCCGAAATCGCGACACACAGACGCTTTCGCTTTTCACTTCTATGAGGAAAATTGCTACCGCAGCCGGTATCGAACCCATGTCCTTGGGCTCAGCAGCACAACACCATAGCCACTTTAGTCTCACAGAACCCAAGCAACGCCTCTTCAAAATCCCAGGGTTCCTCAAAGCCTTACTTGAGAGCCCCTGACCTAGCGCTTTCGCAAGGCACCTTTTTATTCACAGGGCCTTAGTGGCATACAAGGACTATTCAGCGAAACACACAGAAAAAACATTAGGACCAGAATGTAAAATTTTACATCTCAAAAACTTGCACTGTGCAACTGACTATGTATCTAATGGTATGAGATTGGTTTCTGGCAGAGCCTGTTTAACACGTCTTCTCTTAAGCTGGGCTGAAGACTGTCCCACCTGGTGACGGCACCTAACACCAGCACAGTGCTGTTTAATGAAAGTTTATTCCTCCTCCTCTTAGCACCCTCCCTATGTCAGAAAGGGCCTCGGAAGACATACGACAGCCAGCATACAAAATTTCACACTAGCTGTGACATATGAATACTACTTCATTCTTGCTCCCCTTTACATGCATTGGAAAAACTTGTTCGTCTTGCTTCTGCTATGATGCTACGCAGTCATGTTGGATTGCCTTAATTTTTGGAGTGTCTTTTTTGGCATCCTGTAGCCTTCTTCTACTTAGCTCCTGCAATTGTACCTTCATAAAAATAAATTTTACTACAAGAGACCCCTGAAAAAATGCATGCACGGGGTTATAAAATGTGTAGCTCTTTCCAAAAGTGGAGTGTGTTGCTGAGAAACAGATCTTGTTCAGGTGTCTAGTTCCTACCTAGGTGTCCAGTAACTGGAGTAAGGGTCAAAATTATTAGGCTTTGCTAAAATAAATGCACGAGCACAAGCCACACCTCAACACCTCACGTTTGGTGACTGCTTCCAGTTGAGCCCTGGGCCTCCAGCTGTGGCTCGGTATCCATAGGCAGCTGCTGCTGTTCAGGCTCTGCTGCCACCGGTTGGCCTTGCCCTGTGGGTGTGCTGGTGCTGGCTTCTTGGGAGTTGTCCTGTGTTTGCTTTCCCAGTCAAGCTTCCCGAATGCCCCCTCCAGACATGCTGTGAACAGTTAGGAATAGTGAAAACTGACTGTGAATCAGATCGAATATTCTCAAATACGAATAGTAGAAACCAACCGCGAATTACATATATTCGAATGTAAATGGCAAAAGATTACTGCAAATGAATTATTTTCAAATGTGAATAGTGAAAATTCACTTCACATTGAATTTGATTCAAATTGCGCATTGCTCCCACGCCAGGCTGCTGTTAGCTGTGCCACGTATAAAGATGTATTATGAGCTGCACTGTTGTGGTGAATACCACACGCCCATTTATTCCTTCTAAGTGGAACAAAAATACTAGAGCAAAGGTATGTACTGGGACATATGAACGTCTGGGCCATAATTTAAAAGTAGTTTTACAAGCACAGGCTTTCACAGTCAGGCTGTGCCATCTTCATTAGGACAGGTGCATCAGACAAGTCTAGTTAAGTGCGCCGTGGCTGTGCTTGTGCTCATCGCTGCCTTTCTTCCAAATTAGAGAATTCAACACTGCAGAACAGAGTTTCTGCGATACCTTTCCGTCTACACTGCATGATAGCTTGCTTGAAGCTGAAAAGAGATACCACGTTTGCATAAACGTTGGCACAGGTCACATAAACGTAGCAATATATGGAGTGTGCTGGGGTACATAGCTACTTACAATGTTCAACGTGATTTGGTGCTCTTCTGTCCAGCTTAGTGAGGGGGCTCACTCCTTCGTCGCCATACTGCCCTCTCCGCCACCCGCAGAACCAGTGGTAGACGGTGCTGACTGGGGGATTTACAGCGCTGCTAGCGAGCAGGCCCTCACCGTGCTCCTGCCTTGCCAGGTTCGTTTTATGAGGAGCTAGTGCGGCTGCTGGGGTCGTATCATCTTGAAAGTAGCGGAAGAATGCGGCACTGGTGTGCGATGTGGGTTTTAGAAGGCAAAGCCCATCGGCGCAGTCGAGCCCGTGGTTGAGCACCTCTTGCAGCCTGATGACACCAGTCGGCGAGACTGGCCAGTTGAGGAATGGGTCGTTCTGCTGAGTTGCTTTTGTCACTTCCTAATTTTGACATCTACAAATGCTTAGCAGTAGTAGAATGCTTCTCGGCAGTTTCGTTCAAGCTTCTGTGCTGACACCTTCACTCCTTGTGGAACACAAATCTGTAAAAAGAGAATATCACAAATTATCTCAATTCTCAAAATATTATTTAAAGTTTGATATACAATGACTAACCTGCAATATATTTTTTACTTAAATTACAATTTTATGAAACACAAACGTGTTAAACGGTAATATTATGAATTATTTTAGTTGTGAGAATATTATTGAGAACCAGATATGCAATCTGTAACCTGCAAATGTTTTTTTTACTTCAATTACCCACTTCATCTGACAAGTTTCACAATCAGACAACTAAGAAATGCTGAAGTTTCAGGGTGATGCGCATACTGTATTAAAGATGTGCCTCCAAGTCATGTTCTGATCTACTTCGCGGAATAAGAAATTGTACAGGTTTAGCACTCGCCTTTCACTTAATTTTCCCATGTATGAAAAATGGCGTTTTAGGAAAATTTGTGTTGGTACCAAGCAAAAAAAAAACTTGCTCAATCGCTCACGAAATCGAAGCGGAACAGTTGCATGTTATGCTCTTGCATATAACACAATTCTCTCCAAAATAGGACATTTTGGTCCTATAGGACAATTCTCTCCACATTTCGGTTACGTTTAAATCTACTGAACACGTAATAACACGACACGATTAAAGCCTCTTTTAAAGCATTTTCAGTTGGTGTTTTTTTCCTCCTCAGCAAGGGGTGCCCCTTCATAGACCAGATAATTGGGTAAAAATCATTCATCTGTAGTAGTAGTAAAGTCATTTATTGGGATGGGACGGCCGGTTGGCCAGAGGGGGGAAATGGGAATAGCAGGGAGGGAGGATTAACACTACTTGAATCTTCAAGGGCCGTAGAGGATCTAATTGTCCATTGAGGATCTCATTGTCCAGTTTGAGGGACCAAATGGGTTGTAGGCCCCGGCTCACACTACTCGAGCCAGGCGCGCTCTCAAGGGAAAAAGTGCCTAGCGCGGCAAGGAATTGGGGGTCATGGTATGGGGGATTAACTGGTGAAGAACCATTTCGGAGTGCATTTTCGATAATATATCGATGGTCTGAGAATGCAGTGCAGTAAATGTTAAAAGCATGACACACATGCCTGACTTTTTATGCTCGGACCATACTATGAAGCATTATTTGTTTGTGAATTAGAATTGCATCACACATTATTCTGATATTGTTTAATCTTACGTAAGGAAAAATAAATTAATTTGAACATGAAGTGAAATGCGGATTGTTTTTGCACGGGTGCTTCAAATCGTGGTCAAAAAATCCCAGCACAACTCAATGTAATGTAATTTAAGCTATATGTTCTTTCACCTCGGCCAAGAGAACATACAACGACGAAGTTCAGCTGTTCTTCCTTGAAATTGAGCGTGAAAGACGGCGGCATCGATGATTGACCCGTGGCGTTGTTCAGCGTGACGGAAGCAAGTGTGATCAGTAGTAACCAGATTTTTAAGCCACCGCTACTGTAATAAATGCGTAGCAAAAAAAAAAAAACTCGCTGGTGTAGCTTCGCAACTGCAACTGATCAGTCTGTCTTGATTTTACCAGGTCGGGTAGGGGGTGATTTGGCAACGCCTCCGAGGACCTTGCCACAATAAATAAAGACACTACCGAAGAGCATCTATGGTAGTACCTCGTTGGGTTGGGGGCTGGGGGCCCCCAGTCAACGATCCACGACGCACGGTTACCTCTGTTCTGTGGTTGCCTTGCCCTAGTAGTCAGCCATGCGTACGTATCCCCGCATGAAGCACGTCCACGTTATCGACGCTGGCTTTGCAAAAGGTTGGTCGCGCCCGCGCATATCACAACGGCTGAAGAAATTACCTGCTACTTTGTCGTCGAACTAGAAAAAAACCGTAAAATTGCAGCAAACTCTACGCCCCTGATGCTGCTGGTGCCGTGAACGAGCCCTAAACAAGAGCAGAGGAGTGCGGAGTACGTTTACTGCTTTGTTCGCACGCCGGCAGAACCAGCCTAAACATCAAATAGCAGGGAAGGAGTGCGGAGTACGTTTGGTGCTTTGTTAGAACTTCGCACACTGCAACGTTTTTATGGCGCAAGGTTGGTTTTGCATTCAACAGGTGGCGCACCGCAAACGCGCAATTTTTAAGTTGTAAGCCGCGGCATTCGCGCTCACGTCTCCAGCTACGGATGAGATTTCTTTTTCATGGAATGCATTTTTAGCATTTCTGCGCGTACTGTAGCACGATATCACGTTACTGTGATCGCCTACAGCATCAGCAACCATGCTTAAAATAAGACATATTCCCGCTGCATTTTTTATTCAGTAACAAAAAAGTAACTTCTCAACAAGAAAAGTGGGGGGAGGGTTCATTATGAGAGTAAATACAGTAGCTCTCATTTTAAGCACAAAAAACTACACTGAACTTTTTCATGTTTCGACACTTTTTGCCCCTCAAAAATTGCTGCTATGCTTAAAAAGAGAATGAGGAAGAAAATCTACTGGGATGCACAAGCGACATAGCACAGGAGCATAGTTCAGTACATCTGCCCAGGAGAGTCCTAATGGTTTTACGGTACACTATAGACGCTAAAGAGACACTAAAGTGCAAAAGCAAGTTGGCCAGCATCGGTAATTGCAGTGTTGTGAATACAAATCATATGCGACTTGCAGCAGCAGTACTTTATTAGTGCATGAAAATTCGCAAAGCGTCGTGAAAACAGGCACGGCTGCCCTGTACATTGTTCTGCAGACAACTTGTGGCATCACTGATTGCGAATGGCAAGACAAGACTGGTGGAACTAGTCGAAGTGTTCTTCTGAAGCAAACACTGATGCAGGGTTATGCAAGTTTAAAATGAGTGTGTGCAAGAACTTTTTCTGGTTATGAGCATTTTAAAAGACACAAACATCAGCCAGTAAACATAAAATATGATGCCTCATCCCAGGCTTTCTTGCAATGTCGATTTCGTGGGAATGTTTTGCCTCGCCTAGAAACGCAGCCACAAAAATACATGCATGGGGGTGCACTAGAGACTGTAGTACCTGGCTAGTGACATACAGATAAAGCAGCCAGTGGAAACAGGAAAATTAGCACAATCAACACGAAGCAGGACGGCTTTCAAATGCTTTGATCAATGGCGCATGCATATTCAGCAGCTTTTCCTAGGTGAGTAGCGCCTGCAGGCGTTTCTGGGGAAACATGGTCAAGTAGCGCGGTAAAGACGGGACAAAAGTAGAGACCACACAGGACTAGCGCTAGACATCAACTGAAATTTCTACTACACACATCAAAAGATATACAGGAAGGGCGCATGCGTGAACATGCTCAAAGCACAAAGAAAAAAGACAAGGTCAAGTGGTGCATTTTGTTACGCACGTGGCAAGTTCGCATCCAGATAATGTATTTCTTTTTTTGATGAACTAATAGTTGCCGTGCTTACACACTTTTCACCGGATTTAATGATGCACCACGCTTCAAACAATTCACGGCTGGCTTGGTCCTTAAAACAGCACAATGTTACGGTCTTCTCGTAAATTGGAACACAGTGTGGAACGCACCGGCAGCGGCGGCAATGGTCAGCTAAATGGCCCCCCGCAGCGAGCACTTGAACAGCTGTACGGTGCTCCGAGAGCTTGTCATTTATGCACCTACCAGTCTGCCCAATATAGCATTTTCCACCAGATAGAGGCACTTCGTATACAACACCTTGTTTGCAACCAACAAACAGCGTGGCATGCCTCTTCTTCGGTTACCCTTCTTCTCGCCATTCACAGCAGAGCACATTCGTGCTAGTTTTTCTGGGGTGGAGAACACAACGTCGGCACCACATTTCCCCGCCACCTTTTTAAGGCGGTTGGAGAAATTGTGCACGTAAGGGACGACCACAGGCCTCCTTTCTTTGCGAGGTTCATCTCGCCCTTGACGCCGCGCCCATGACTTGACGTCACGCAATAGGCTTTCAACCACTGCTGCTATTACTTCCCGAGGGAAGCCGGCATCTTTCAAACGTGCAACTTGGTGCTGAACACTATCGGCGACTTGGTGCTGACAAGACTTCTCGAGGGCACCGCGAAGACAGCTAACGCCAATACCCCTTTTCACTATCTTCGAATGCGCTGAACGATATTCCAAAATTGCCTTTTTTGACCGTGGCTGATACGCCCAACACACGCGTGTTCCACAGAAATTAAAACACACATCCAGGAACTGCAAGGACCCATCATTTGGTAATTCATGAGTGAATTCCAAGCCGTCCGAGCACTCCAGAAATGTTTTCTTAACTGTCTTGACAAAGGTTTACTTCTTCTGGCTTCACCGACCTAGTAAGAATCATGTAATCATCGACATATCTAAATATCTTTGCTGTCTTAGCCGTGTCAATATATGCATCAATGCTGCAGCGCCAGACAAACGTCTTCAAATTTTCCTTCTTCCCACACAGCATATCCGACTGGAATAATCTGCCTGTATCTGTTGTCAGCAGCATTGATGGGATTGAACATATAGAAAATTGAGACAGTATGTTTTTACAAGTTACTGTATTTTACCCTGTGTTGTCGGTTTGTTTATATTTGAGTGATTCCTGCTTGGGTCCTGTGTGGGGCCTGCAGTATGTCATAAATAAATAGATAAATAAGCTGGTCCGCAGCAACACATGCAATGTACACTTAACTCTTAAGCCAAATACAGCCACCATAGCACATTGTTTTCACCTGTTTTGCAATTCACACAGTGAGAGCAGAACTGCTTAAATATGATCCTTCTGGAAGCGTCTTTTGGGAAACTGGTCATTAGGAATGCAATAGTCATCACTTCAAAGGCTCTGTGACAAGCTTAATAACACGCACGCTTTGCAATTGGTCAGCTGTACACTGAATTTGCACACCAGACACTTTCCTAAGCGGTCGCCAGCGACAAAGAAAAAGGGGGGTGGGGGGTCACAAGAGATTTGAACCCTGGAACAACACATTTAGCAACGGAAGCGCACACCAAAGGGTCATCCTGTCTGACTGAGGAAATCGTCCGAGCAGTAGTAAATCATTGAAGGACTCAGGCCAGTTATCATTGCGCCTGCCGAAACTTTAGCGAGTTACAACTGCCGTTTCGTCAGCACGGAACGCTAGTGAAGAAAAAAAAAGAACGAAAGCAACATGGTCGTTTGCGCTATCACAGAAAAACATCGGGGCACAAAATGCAATTTCTGGGCCAAAGGTTGAGCCGATCACATGTAGGGTGAACGGTAGATCTACGTTTGAGAAACAGCCGCTCCAACTACGCGGCGACTGGCGAACGGTTGAGGCACTTCGAAATCTACAGCGCCGGCCAACACCCGAGAACGCGAAATCACGCACAGAGGCACGGTTGAAGCACTTCACGTAAGAGCATGAGGAGAGGATACAGCAGAGCGCACACTGCATATCCAAAGAGTTGCCGTTTCACGTAAGAGAACGCGAAATATCCAACACAGGCACTGTTGAAGCACTCGTAACTGCGCTAGAATACGAAGGATTAAGCGTTAAATCCAAAGCGCGGCCGTCGCATAGAGCGAAATAAAACACGCCGATTGATACTCTTGTCGCTTCACGAAAGTGGCGCCCGAGCAGAAGCAAGCGCAGAGCGCACACTTTTCCGGCGATATTCAACGCCGGCAGGGCGGTCCCAGAGCGCGGGGAGTGTGCACAACGGCGGAAAAGCCAAGCGCCCTTCGCCTTTCCCACTCGCACTCCTCCTTTTCTCCCTTTCGCGTCTGAGCGTCCGGGCAATTTATTTCACGCCTCCGGGGGGCGGAGCGGCGTCTGGTTTCGGCGACGACCCGGTAATGCGAATCGGGCTTGGTCCTGCCTTTACCACTCAACCATGATTGCTCCGGGCAGCCTTACCCGCCTCTGCACCACTCGCGCAGCCAGCAGCGGCTGTAGTGGCAACCACTTTTGATGGGGATTCCGCTGCATCCACTGCTTCCTCTCCACCGACCAAAAGCACATGCGAGGGTACGGAGGAGATCGACATAGTGGTACCCGCGACGGTTCCCACCCACGCCGCACCGCCTGCGCCACCCGGAGCGCTCCTCGCGCCCACACCGGACCCGACTCGAACGAAGGGTACCGGTAAGGGTGCCCACTCCGGTGGATCCGGTCCGCCGTGTACCCCCTCCAAGTCTGGTAACATGGATGTGCGACCTTTCCTGTCTGCTTTGCTGCGGAAGCAGCGGGTCCGCCATTTAAACCTCAAGATAAGGCAAATCCCCCTCCCAAGAGCGCAATCCCGAAAGAACTTACGTAAGTAGTGACACTCTAGTAGCCCTAATACATCCTAATGGGAAGAGAAAGTATGGTTAAATAGCACTGCAGATGACTTATTCATACTCCTGCATTGTAATCACCCAAGTGTAATGTGTGTACAGTAAACAAATTCGAATTTCAATACCACAAATCTCATAAATAGTTCCACGGCGTTCAGAAACAACAGAGAAGACTGCCCACACTCTTCTGCCGGTGTGGCCTTAATCGCCTGGAAATCATTACCGCGTCACCCGGTTTTCTCAACACTATCCTTGAGGGTGTAGCAAATTCGATCCATAAATTTTTAATAGGTTGATAACGGTATTGTCCATATACATTCCTCCTGATTTCACACTTTCGAGCTATGACCGAAACATACATCGTCACAAGCGAACTTAATGCACACAATTCTCTTTGAGGCTCTTCTAGCACGGATACCCGAGGTCGCCTGATAAAAAAATTCATTACATCTTCAGGAGCGTGCCTCTGCTACAAAGATAAGCCCGCATACGTTTTATAGGACACAAGAGACACCCATACCTTAACTTGGCTATTGCCTACGCGGTTGTTTTTCCTCTTCTCGAGTGGAGTCAGGGCACTGAGCCATATGGCAGTGACCACTTCCCCACGTCGCTAACATATATAGGTAAATAACCACGCAGTCAATCTTCCCAGAACAGTTTGAATGAAGCAAGAGCTAACTGGAATGTATTTACAGAGACATATAAACTACACTACACAAGCATAAGACACCTACACTCTGAAGAAGCTTCCTAACTACTCACGGCTAACATCGTCGACGCCGCCGAAAAGTCCAGTCCAGCGTCTGGTGCTCCGCGCAATCAGAGGAGACATGGTGGAATGAGAACTGTAGGCGGGCGCGAGAGGCCCATGACAAGGCTTCGGGTATCCTTCGTTGGTACCCCACGACGGGTAACCTCCTGTTGAAACGGGCAAAAGCGTTCGAAAAAAAGCTGCGCTATTAGGCAAAACGAGATAGTTGGTTCTTATTCACAACATTCATTCATTTATACAATGACCCACAGTCTGTACACGTATACGAATACTCAAAAGACATCAGACACGAAGCCTGCCCTGAACAGTACAACAAGGAACCCACTGGAAGACCAGGCTAACACACTCGCACAACACTTCCAACGCGTGTCCTGTTCAGCACACTAAGCAAACGCTTTCATGAAGGAAACTCCCATCCGAAAAGAAGCCTTTACATGACAACGAAAGATCAACCACATCCTGCAACTCCGAATTTTCGCTTCATGTGCTCAGTGCCGCTCTGAGAACTTGTAAACCCTCCGTTTTAGGCCGAGACAAGATCACATATACAATATAACAGCACTTACACGTTGACACTCTGGTTACTCTGCTTTACCTTCACAATTAGATATGGCTTTCGAGGTACATTCCAAAGTCTTGGAGAGAGGCCATAGTTGTAGCATTCTTCAAAGAGGGGAAGTAACCTTCTACTCCAGTAAGCTGTCTACCCATAACCTTCACAAGCTGCCTGTGCAAGCTTCTCGAGAAGATGATCAACAGAAGGTGCGTGTACTTATTGGAGTACAAGGAACTTTTCGAGAGCTGCCAGGGAGGCTTTCGGGTGGGGCGATCTACGAACGACACACTTGTCGCTCTGGAAATACATATTGGGGATGTATTCACGCATAAACAATTTTGTCTTACGATGTTGTTCGACGTCGATAAAGCCAACGACACCGCTTGGCGGTACGGCATCCTCAGTGAGCCCATGTCATTTCTGTGTTTCATGCAACATGTTCAACATTTTTTGTAGTAATATGTCAACGTACCATTTCGTGTAAGAGATGGTTCTGCACCGTCAAAGGTTCATGTGCAATAAAATGGCGTGCCACAGGGTAGAGTGTTGAGCTGCACTCTTCTGATAGTTAAGATGAACTTTCTTGGAAAGGCAATGCTACCTACAATCCCCCATTGAACGTATGTAGATGACGTCGAGATTTCCTTTAAATCATGCAATATGTCAATCTGCGAACGTCAAGTCGAGCTCGGGGTCAAGAAACTTTCCGTCTGGGCCGAGATAAAAGGGTTTATTCTTAATGTTACAAAGAGCTCTCGTGTTGTGATGTGCAGGAGGCGTGGTGTCCACCCTACCCAGACATCACTCTTAAAGGGACGCTGAAGTGATATGTAAACATTGCGGGATTACTTGCGCAAATTGTAGTCCGGAGTCCCCAGGCCATGTTTCGACCACCCTGGACGCGTTTACGCAATTTTGTTTAGTAGAAAAATTAATTCTAAAATGCTGTCCTCCTCTCTTTACGCTCGCCCATTTTCTGCGGCGTTTTCGTGTGACGTCAGGAGGGGATAAGCTGGCAATTGGCTGCGCTACTGCAGGGCTCCCCGGCCTTCAGACGGAGTCAGTCGGCCCAGCGTTTCGTCCGCCGGCCGCCGACTGGTCGTCGTAATTCGTTCTCTCTGTTGAAACGAAGCCAGGACACGTTTGTGAATGGTAGAATATGCCTTTCTTTACTTGGTTAGTTTATACACTGTATCTAGCTCCAAGTCAAGGTCGCTTCGCACAAGCGCTGCACAAGCACACACGCGACGCTTCGCTGAGTGCTATGCCAGTAGGAAAATATAAGGCCTCTTGAAGAGGGGAGAAGAGTCAGCGAAGTCAATATAGGTACTAAGAAAATAAAATCAACTGATATTTTTACCGTACAGCGGAAAACTAGGGTGTGGGAAGCACTTTTTTGCGCTGGGCGAACAAGCACAGCGGTCAGCTGCACTACTACGCATTTGCGAACGCTTTTCCGTCTACGAAATGCAATTGCTAGACGTGAGCTATTGTGGAAACTTGGGCGACGCTTACTGCACGAGCGCAATACAACAAATAGTCACCTAAGCTGCTTGAAATGCCAAAACTAAATAAAAGTGTAAACTGATTGTACAATATATACCCTATATTACCAATGCCAGCGCAGCCCGCTCCGTGGCCGAGTGGTCTGGGTTGCTAGCTATACAACCGCAAGTATTTGCAAGTCACGAGTTCGAGTCCCCGCGGGTAGGTGCTTTTTTTTTTGTAAGTTAACTTTTTTGTTTTCTGCCGATGTTTTCTACATTCAGTTCACCTTTTTTTGGGCCGCAACGTTCATAGCTCCATGAATTAGTTCACAAAACGCGCACAGGTTGGCAATGGCGCTCTAGCGAGTTCTCGTTGGCGGGCTGTTGCTATAAGCACCAACTGCTTGCAGGCAGTGGGCACAGGCCAGAATGAACAGACCCTTGGCCTGGTGCGAACACGCTTTTTACGACACAGGCATGAGGGAGGCAAGCTCCAAATATGGGGGAAAAGCGCATCACATTTGGGCGTCTGCGGGTACGTGGAGGGCGTTTATGCACTCCGTAGGTTTCGGCTAGTGAATGCTACGATTCCAATCCGTCCTAGGAGGCTTATCTTTATGCATTTTTACAGCTGACAACAAGGCAGAAGCGCGGTACGATGATTACTGAGTTATTGAGAATGCCCATCATACAACGCCAACAGTTGTGTTTTACAGAACCGAAACCGAAACCGAAACTTGTTTGGTTGCTCACTTTGGGCATCGTCCAATCACGGTGCCCGCTCCTCCTAACGTCACAGCTTTAGTTGGTGCGGCCGCCGCAAACCGCGCATGGTAGTTTTTCTTCTTTCGCGCTTTGTAAAATAATTACCGATTTGTCAACCGAATAAACGATGAAAAGTGTGCTAATTTGAGCCAGTGTACGCAGTGCAAGCAAAAACGGGAGCTTGACAAATTCACTTCAGTGTCCCTTTAATGGCGTGTCGATTCCTGTAAACAAATAGTACAAGATTTTAGGTATTTATTCTACGAAACGCGTACGTTTATCACGCATATCAAAAAGCATAAATGCATATTGCTAAAAAATGAACACTCTTAATGTCCTCTTACATCAATCTTATGGAGTCGACAAACAACTCCTGCTGCACTTTTACACAGACTTGCAGGTATCTCGGCTTGACTACAGCAGTGTCGTATATGGCTCGGCTACAAAAACAGCACTGAAAATGCTTGCTCGACCAGGCGGTGCATCTTGGCCTTCACCTATCATTTGGCGCTTTACGCTCTACCCCTGTCGATAGTCCGTATGTCAAGTGCGACAAATGGTGCCTAGGGCCTTAGCAGGAATATGTTGACCTACTGTACGCATCTAAGATCGTGTCTGTTACCAACCATTCTTTTTTATCCTATCACGAGTAATACATCAAACTTGCAAGTCTTTTTAAATAGGCCATCAATTTCCTCACCTTCCGCGCACAGAGAGACGAGGCTTCTGCGCTCAATGCCTCTGTCTCATACACGCACAATACGCCCATCCATAATTTCATTCCATCATGGCTTCTTCGTCCTATATCATGAGCCTGTCAATCACGCCAATAGAAAAAATAGGGTACCCAGGAGTGCGATTCTGCAGCACTTTTTTTTTCCTGCAGGACAAGTACAGGTGCGCAGAATTCTTCAGCGACACGTCTAAAACTGCTTGGGCTGTCTCTTCTGCAGTGCAGGGACCAAATTTTAGTGTTATTAAAACAATGCATTTTTATAGCAGTATTTAAAGGGCAGAAGCGTTGTCATGTTCCTCGTTTGAAATCACACCATCAAACATAAAATTCCGAAGGCCATGTGTACGCAGATTCTCTAAGCGTTGTGCGGGCACTGTCATCAGGGTCATCCGAAATATATGTTGTCAATGTTTCATTAAGGTCATAATGACTGCATGTTCTTCAAATCAAGAACAATTACATGCTCAGTACCAGGTCACTCTGGGATCCCCGGCCATAAGACCACCGATATAATGACTGGTGCGGATACTCTCATGACCACAGTTGACATAACGACAGTGCCTTACAATGACCTAAAGACACATATCAGAAGACAGCTTCGTAACACATAGCAACTACACGGGAGTCAACAAACAGACGTCACATTACACGATCTAAAACCAGAATTGGGACGCTAAACACCTGACTCACACAACAGATACACTGAAGTCGCCCTGACCAGGCTGCGGATAGACCACACACTTCTCCCGCACTCTCACCTGCTCAATGGATTTCGCGACACATTCGTAGCAGGTGAGGAAGCGATCAATCCGTAACCCACATAATAATGACATGCAAGGCACTTAGCGCAACACGACACAAACATTTCCCTGAATTATACAGACGACACTTTCCACGGTAACCATCGTACTGTCTAGCTGACGAACCAATGGTTCCTAGTCAATGTGTCCTAAAGTTTTTAGGTGACATAAAAGTTCTACAGCTCTTTCCAAAGCACCTGTAATCATTCTTGTCCTATACATCAGCCATCTCCTTACTCGGAAGAATTAGTATTTACAGTTTCACTAACCTATAAACAACTTCTTTTCTGGCTCTATTTGCCCGCGATGGCCTGGCCCAAATAAACATCAACCGTCACCATTAATCCATCCCTCGGATTGGCCTGCTCATTATCGAAGAACGAAGAGAGCTGGAATACACTGAACTTGTAGAGGTGAATGTACTAAAACTGGTAACGCACGAACTTATGTCAGTACTGTAAATCAGAAGACAAAATACTCCACAATTGAAAGATAAATCCAGTTCATGATGGTGTCAAAGTTGCAGTTGGCTTAGTTTGTACAGCAGCTTTTTTGGGCACACCTTGTCAAGAGGTTTAGACAAGTCTAAATAAGCACAGTCAGCTTTTGCTGATTAGTCCAAAATGCGATTTAAGTTGTGAGTAAAAGATTTTAACGGTGTTTCGCATGATAGTGATTTCTGAAAACCATGCTGTGCTGAGGCAAAAACAAATTTGGTTCAAAGTATATGACTAAATTTGTGAATATCATACGTTCCAGTAATTTGCAGCATTTGCGAGTTGTGAAATAGGGTGGTAATTGGCGGATGACATTTTTCAACCAACTTTTAACGAGGAAGCACCTTCCTTATTTGCCACTGTATAGTAAGCCAAGATGTTTAGGTGATTGTTGGAATATTTTTGTTGAAATATTCGAACAAAATGAACATGGGTTTATCCAAAACTTCCCGGTCAACAAATCGTAAATGGGAGAACAGTTTTATTTATATTCAGCAATTAGCTTAGCAACAACTGGCGCTCGAACCAATATAGAGGACATTGTAGGAAAATTTTGCCTGTGCACAAGGTTCATAATCGTGAAAGCAACCGAAAAGTTTTTCGTGAATGTATTCGTCAGCACAGGCGCACAGTGGCTAAAACAAAGGGAATTACCGGACGCGTCTCCTAAGTAGATACTGTAATCTTGCGACGAATTTACGACAATACAACACTTTCTCATGTTAATATTAGGCATACATGGCAAGGTTTGTGAGGTAAATGACGATTCAGCAGCCTATAAAGCAGATATGCAAGCGTTCCATGCTAGTCTGTAAGCATTCTATTGTGCTTCTGTTATGTATTTTCTTACAGATCGATAACGCCCCTTCTTTCGTTTAGAAAGCCTTTTGAGATGTGCGTTGTACTATGGGGCACGAGGACTACACGTGGCAGTGAGTTTAAGTATTGCCGCAGTACAATCCCCCCCATCGGGGTATGCGTCATAGCGCCTGTGTGAAAGGACTGAAAGGAAGACGAGGGAGAGGATCGAGACGCGTTTTGCCTGTTTTGCCAGTGCTATCGCATCGCGGCCTAGTGTGTTTTCTCCCTGTGTTTCTACACCATTAAACTCTCCTGTTTCATTTTTCCCGTGACATTTTTGGTGGAGTGTGCGGGGTACCAACCCATGCACTTCGACCCCGAAGAAACCGTCGCCTTCAAACCAAGCGGAGTGGACAAAACACCCGTCCACAAGGTCAGCCGCCGCCTGCGAGGCCTCGAACCCGACTTCGGCTGTCTTACAACTCGAACAACGGCCGTCATGACGAGCACCGCCAGCCAAACCAACCAGCGCAGCGGTTCCACCTCGCCGGTGGTTTTTCACACACCACGCACACCACGGCCGTTTCACGGAGAACCCTATGAGGACGTGGAGGACTGGCTGGACGATTTCAATTGTGTAGCCGAGTTTAACGACTGTGACGACAATCGCATGCTCCGCCACGTTTACTTTTCGCTGGAAGAGTCCGCTCGAATATGGTTCGTAAATAATGAGCGCAAGATGACCAGCTGGCCAGAGTTCCGGCGTAGGTTGCTGAAGACCTACGGCAGCGACGAGCGGAAAGAGAAGGCAGAGCAGGCTCTTCTGGCCCGGGCTCAGAAGCCAAATGAGAGCGTGGCCATGTTTGTGGAAGACATGTCGTTTTTGTTCAGGCGCGCCGACCCCGCAATGAGTGAAGCAGTGAAGGGGCGCCACCTCATGCGTGGTGTCAAGGAACAGCTTTTTGCTGGACTTGCTCGAAGCCCTCCTACGACTGTAGCCGAATTCGTACGAGAGGCGTCCACAATGGAACGCTCGCTGCGGTAACGCGCCACGAAGTACGGACGTCAAGTGTACGTTGCCGCTTGCGGATCACCATTTGACGACATGAGAGCCCTCCGGTTACTTGTGCGTAGCGTTATGCGCGAAGAACTGCAGCTGCTACAAGGAGGAGGCAACCAGCCAACCATCGCTACCATTGCCGATGTTATCCGTGAAGAAGTGCGCCGAGTGGTGGAACCACCAACGTCTGAAGTCGAACGGTCAGTTCCAACATACACGGATGTGCTGCGCACCGCAGCTCCCGTGACACGTCCAGTATCAGCTTATACTGATGGGATCCGCGCTCCTGCTCCTGTAGCGCCTGTGTTTCGGCGTGGTGCCCCACAGCCATTTCAGCGCGTCTTGAACCCTGCGGCCCGCTACGAACCAAGACGCCTGGAACGTAAGCGGCCTTGTGGCGCACTTCTGACAACCGTCCCCTGTGCTACCATTGTGGAGAAGACGGTTATGTGATCCGCCACTGCCCTTATCGCCGAATGGGGCTCCGTGGGTTTTCACCGGATGCGCCGCGACCGCGCTATGGGGAACGGCGACGGGAAATTCAGGAGTACCTGGCCGTGAACGAGCTACCCTCAATACCTCGAGTAGTGCACCAATCCCGGTCTCCCTCACCCCGACGCTACTCCTCGCCTGGCCGTCCCCTCAGTTCTGACCAGACCGGGAACAGGTCCCCGAGCCCACGTCGGGAAAACTGAAGCCTGCGACCTCCGGGGGCAAGGCCGCTGCGTATCAGGGTCCAGAGCCTCCATCTACGCGACGAACTCCTTTAGCTCACCCGAGCCAGACAACGAACTATGATAAAAACGAAATAATTTCCGCCGAAATTCCAGTATTCGTCGATAATCACCCAGTAACCGCTCTAGTCTATACTGGTGCCGATTATTCTGTCATAAATGGCTCCCTCGCAGCAAAGCTTCGGAAGGTTACAACACCCTGGAATGGCTCCCCAATCCGTACAGCGGGCGGTCACCTCATGGTGCCCATTGGCATGTGTACTGCGAGGATCGAAATTCGCGGTGTGACCTTCGCCGGTTGTTTCGTTGTGCTGCATGAATGCTCAAAGCAGCTTATACTCGGCCTGGACTTCCTTCGCGAGTACGGCGCAATAAAAAAACCTATGGGAGCTGGTCGTCACAATTTCTGCCCCAGAAACACGGTACGACGAGAAGGCTCAGCCAAGACCGGCACTCCGCATCTGTGAAGACAACGTGACGCTGCCGCCTCAAGCCAGCATGTTTGTAACCGTTGAATGCCAGCGAGCACCGGCAAATTGTGGCATCGGGGAGCAAAACGTTTCGCTTCTCCTCGCTCGGCAAGTTTGCGCCGCCCGTGGCCTGGTTGACCTGATTAACGGCCGAACCGAAATTCTCTTGACGAATTTCAGCACAGAACACCAGCATCTGCCATTCCATACAGCCATCGCCTACTTCGAAGAAGTCAGCGACGGTCTTAAGCTGCACAGTTTAGCTGAGCCATCCAGCTCAACTCATGTCTCAAGAACTACAAAGGTTGACGTGAACCCCAACCAGACAGCACAACAACAGCGGCAGCTTCTCGAGATTGTAGACTCTTTTAGCGATTGCTTTGCTACGTCATCAAAAGTACGGCAGACCAGCATAACAAAACATCGTATCATAACCGATGAAAACGAGCGACCCATACACCAGCGCCCTTACCGAGTTTCGGCAAAAGAACAGAATGCTATTCGCCGGCAGGTGAAAGAAATGCTCGCCGACGACGTCATACAACGGTCAACAAGTCCGTGGGCATCACCTGTGGTCCTTGTAGAAAAGAAAGACGGTACGCTCCGTTTCTGTGTGGATTACAGGAAACTGAACAAGGTGACAAAAAAAAGATGTGTACCCTCTCCAGCGTATCGAAGACTCTTTAGATCGCCTCCGCCATGATACGTTCTTCTCATCGATAGACTTACGCAGTGGATATTGGCAAATCGACGTTGATGAACGAGACCGCGAGAAAACCGCATTCATTACTCCAGACGGGCTCTACGAATTTAAAGTGCTCCCATTCGGCTTGTGCACCGCTCCTGCCACGTTCCAGAGAATGATGGACGCTGTTTTATGCGGCCTCAAATGGCAGACATGCCTTGTCTATCTAGACGACGTGGTGGTGTTTTCCGAAACCTTCGAATAGCACTTAGCGCGACTCCGTTCAGTTCTGCAAACCATTCGTCCTGCGCAACTTTCTCTCAAACCAGAAACATGCCACTTTGGGTACAAGGAACTAAAATTTTTAGGCCATGTTGTCAGTGGTGAAGGCATCCATCCCAATCCAGAGAAAACAGCTGCCGCAGCCGAATTTGCCGTTCCTACTGACAAACGAGCTGTCCGCCGCCTTTTGGGCCTCTGTGCATACTATCGGCGCTTTGTACCGAATTTTTCTAAAATAGCGGAGCCTTTAACCCGTTTGACGAGAAACGACGTTCCCTTCAGTTGGGGCCCGGAGGAGTCTGGAGCATTTGGCGAACTGAAAAATTGGTTAAGGAGCACGCCTGTCCTTGGCCACTTTGATGAAGACGCAGAAACAGAAATACACACCGATGCAAGCAATATCGGCCTAGGAGCGGTACTTGTACAGTGGCAAGATGGTGTCGAGCGTGTAATAGCATACGCCAGCCGAACTCTTTCACGTGCCGAAGCCAACTATTCCACAACAGAAAAAGAATGCTTGGCAGTCGTGTGGGCGATCTCCAAATTCCGGCCATATTTATACGGGCGACCTTTTAAAGTGGCAACGGATCATCACTCCCTCTGTTGGCTGGCGATCCTGAAAGATCCTTCAGGGCGTCTAGCCCACTGGAGCCTCCGATTACAGGAGTTCGACGTCACGATAGTGTACAAGTCGGGCCGCAAGCACAGCGACGCAGACTGCTTGTCTCGCGCCCCTGTTGCTCAGGACTCAACCGATGCAGACGATGATGGCGGCTTCCTCGGTGCCATAAACCCAATGGCTCTGGCTCAAGAGCAGCGTGATGATTCAGAGCTCAGTCCCCTAATTGATTACCTCGAAGGGCAAACCTCTCGGTTACCTCCAATTTTCGCACGCTGCCGTACATTGTTTTGTCTCCTCAACAACGTCCTGTACAAGAAGAATTTTGGTCCCACGGAAACAACGTACCTACTAGTCGCTCCCAAAACACTCCGTGAGGAGATCCTCGGAGCGTGTCACGACGAGCCGTCCTCCGGTTACCTCGGCTTCTCCAGCACCTTGGCGCGCATACGCCTCAAGTATTACTGGCCGAAGCTGACTGAGAGCGTGAAGTGGTATGTTAGAACCTGTCGTGATTGTCAGAGGCATAAGATGCCACCGACAAAGCCAGCGGGATTTCTGTAGCCCGTAGATCCCCCAGAAGTACCCTTTCAACAAGTGGGGATGGACCTTTTGGGTCCTTTTCCTCTGTCCTGGTCTGGCAACAAGTGGATCATTGTTGCTACTGATTATTTGACTCGTTATTGTGAGACCAAAGCTATTTCCCGGGGCACTGCCACAGAGGTTGCGAAGTTCTTTGTTGAAAACATAGTACTTCGCCATGGTGCCCCGACGGTAGTCATCACAGACAGAGGAACTGCTTTCACTGCGCAACTGCTTGACGAAGTCCTGAAGCTTCGCTGCACCAGCCACCGTAAAACAACCGCGTATCACCCTCACTCTAATGGACTTCAGAACGGTTGAACAAGACAATAGCACATATGCTTTCAATGTACGTAGACATAGACCACCGTACCTGGGATGACATCCTTCCATATGTGACGTTCGCCTACAATACGGCGGAACAAGAAACTACGCGTTTTTCTCCTTTCCGCTTAGTATATGGTCGGGATGTCATCACAATGCTCGACTCGATGCTTCTTCCTGAAGGGTGCGCAAACGTCACTTGTGGTGCGGAAGAAACCGTTCAGCGCGCAGAAGCTTCACGCCAGCTAGCACGTCAGCGCATTCGACACCAGCAAACCCGTGTTGCGCGGTGGTACAAACTCCGGCACATAGAAGTCACTTACCGGCCAGGAGAAAAAGTGTGGGTGTGGACCCCGGTTCGTCGACGAGGGCACTCCGAGAAGTTACTGCGACGCAACTTCTGACCATACACAGTCTTGCGCCGGATGAGTGACGTGAATTATGAGGTTATTCCTGAAGGAACAGTGCGTTCCCCGCGGGCCCCTATGCGAGCTGAGGTTGTCCATGTTGCACGGATGAAACCTTATCACGCTCGTTGAACTCAACCTCAGACAACTGTGGTGTTGCTTAGAGCTGTCATATCGGGGTAATGCCGCAGTACAATCCCCCCATCGGGGTATGCATCATAGCGCATGTGTGAAAGGACTGAAAGGAAGACGAGGAAGCGGATCGAGACGTGTTTTGCCTGTTTCGCCAGTGCTATCGCATCGCGGCCTGGTGTGTTTTCTCCCTGTGTTTCTACACCATTAAACTCTCTTGTTTCATTGTTTTCGTGACAGTATGAACGTTTCTGCTAGATCATGTATATTACAAGAAAACATGTCCCAGTAAGTTTGAACAGAACGATTATCAATGTTTGTCAAAAAATTGATCAAGAAACATTGATAACTCCTGATTATTAGCCTGGAAAATCAAGTTTTCCTATTAACGAACGACTTTTTTGCGGTTTAAAACTTTTGGGGATGATGAATTACTGTAGCAACTGAGGGGATAATCATCTGTAATAGCAGGCAGGTGTGTTATAGTGGAGACAAAATCGGGCTTTGTTGTTAGGATTAGGTCAAGCGTGTTTGCCACCCGGGAGGATATTCGATTTACCTATTCCGTTCAAGAGAAGATACAGCACAACTTCAAATACACTTAAGATGGGGCTGAAAGAAGGAGCTACGGGGGCTTGTTGTGTAGTGCATTTTATATTCGAAAAATAAAGGTCGCAAAGCAGAAATAGGGGATAATTGGCGAAATGCGTTACGATGTTGTGTTTAATGTCGTGCAGTTGGTTAAGAAATGTTGTCGACGACTGTGGGGAACATTAAAATATATTTCATGGCCAGTAGTGAGAAATGCCATAAAAGTTTAGATAAGCGGTTAACTTGTATGCAAGACCAGGTTATGTTTCGTTATCACTATCACGACACCGCCTCCACGATGCTCACTTGGATCACAACGATTGATTGCAAAATGACGTGCTTCTTCAAACAATTCTGAATGCTGCACGTGCAATGGGACCAATGTTTCGGTCAATACAAATATTTGTGCATCGCAGGTATCCAGTGCAGGTGATAAACAGACGTATTTGGAAAGAAAGTTCTGATGTTAGTGAACAGAACCTAAACTCTCGAATAAGATGAAGGGTCACAACTCTTGCTCTTTCCTAGGAAGGGACACGTTCCTGGTTGTTATTAACAGGCCGTTCGAATTCAGTAACCTAGCCAGCACTGGCATCAAACATGCAGCATATTTGTTGACATATAACCTTTTGTAACGCAAGTTAACCTTTGGGGATTATGGCAGACGTTTTGGGAAGTCAATAAGCTTTTTCCGGGTGATGCGCTTGGCGTGAACAAAGTATTCGATAAAGCCAATGTCTTCCTCTTTAAAGTGGTAATGTGCAGAAAATATTTTTGTTTTAATTGTGGTGTCACTAAACTCACCATAATATGACGGCATTGGTTTTGTGAAAATGAGCAGATAAGGTGGGCGCGATAAATGGACTTAGTCGAAAATGAACCTATGACGAAAGTAAGTTCAGGGACCACCTTTGTTTCAGGTTCGAGCCATGGTTGTTTGACAACTCAAACCGCATAAAAAATAAATTGTAACACTGAGACCTATCTTGAAGCTGGTCAAGGCGAGCCTGTAGCAAGCTATTTGTAGTAGTCGTTTCTTAAGCCAAATTCTGCACGCTTGGTATCTTGCTTTTGAGGTTTCTGGCCCTTTTGATTTGTCTTGTAGTTCCTGCAGACTTTTTATTTTTCCGGTTAGTATATTTTGATGTGTTTTTGACCGTATTTTTACAATGTTTATGTAGGAAGCAACATCAGCGTCATTCTTTGAGGTTTGCACTGAACGCGCCCGAACTTCTTTTTGTTCAGCGGGATCCTCTAACAGCGTTTTAACTTCTAATTAAACCTTCCGAACACAATTTCGGTCCATGATAAGCTCCAATATCTCACCACACAATAATAGCAAAGAAAGTAGAAAGGCGCTCGCAATTTGTATCCAACACAACCCTGACATAGGAACAGCAAACTGCAGTTATTATTAGATTTTTTAGAGCAAAGGAAATATTTTCTATACACGTGCATTGAAAAAAACATGTATTTAGTGCGGAAGCAGGCGAAAGGCACAAAAATAAATAAAAATAAATCAAAAAAGATCACGCGTCATGTTTCATGGTCTGCTCGCCTGACTACTAAGGAGCGAGTTGTTCGGCAAGCTGCTCATATCGTTTCCGGGGAGTGATGTCCTCATTGAATGAATTGAGAGATAATAGTCGAGCCACGCCAATAAACCATGGTTGAAGCATTGGAGACTGTTTATGCTCTTGACGGCTTAAGAATTAACCTGCCAGAGTAGATTCGAACACGGCGAGTAAGGAGAGGCCGCCGGTACCCAGGTCACCTACACCGCAAGCGCATCCTTCATTGAAAAACAAGTAGATCAGGGATCATGTTTGTTGCGCTGCAGCCATGCCCATTTTTGGCCCGTTGCCCAATTGCCATGCTCTATGTAATCCCGGAGCGTGCTGCAGTGCGGAGCCTTTCGTCACCCGCAGGATGGATTTACCCTATTTTTTGGGCAACTTTGCCGCCTAGAGTTTGCACTTCATATGGGTCTCTCTCGATGCTCTTAATGCCGGGTGCGCCCACTGTACCAATCCAAGACCAGACAAGATGAGGTAAATCTCCTCCGTGGCCGTTTTCACGGGACCTAAAGGGACTGCTTCTGTCATATATTGATAGAGCAAATACGTTTCTTATTACGTAACATTATTTTGGTAGCGGTTTTCGGTGTATAGATGTTTTCTGGCTTGTATTGTCTGTGTATGTTTTAATGCACACCGCACAGGGGTGTCGACGACCTCAGTGTAGAAAACCCTGTAGTGCCGATGATCTCAGCTACTCTGAGTGTCACTATCTTCTTCAGAAAAGACACCTTAGCATCAACATCAGCGGAGCATGAACTGGTGCTATGGCTTCGCCCTCCGAATGTAGATTCATGTGTGCAATTTGGAGTAATCGCTTGTGCCCACTTTCATCATTTCTGTCCAAACCTATCAAGCGATAATAAATGTAGACTGTCTACCACAATACCGAGTCCACCGCTTTTTCTACAAAATCTACTTGCGGTGGTAAAACGTAACATTCACAAAAACACTAAGCACACGCCCATTTGTTCAGCAGAAACCCCAAAGAACGCAGTAGAAGTTAGCGAACCTTCTTTACAATCCGATATTTTATGCAGTATGAAGTTTAGCTCTTCAACTGTTTAACAGCCGATTTATTCGAGACACTCAGGCAAGTGTTCTTTTACCCTGAAGATTCGACATAGATTTGGTTGGAAGATGATGAGAGCTGTCTATAGTCTTGGAACGAATTTACAACGTAATTTGTAACTACGTTACCACGGCTGGGCGAAAAGAGCGGGACGAAGTGTAACTGCAGCCGCGGACACAACACCCTAGCGGAAACAGTGTTTTGCTCTTGGAAGAGGCTTTTCAGGCGTGCTAGCCTTGCAAGAGGGAAGAAAGAATTACGCCTTATGCGCGGTATGGGGGAGGAACTGTTTACAGGACATATCCACTATCCGCCCATCACCGTCGCCAAATTCGTGACCGAACGCAGCACAATTGATAAGGACATAAAAAGCGTCCTCAGAAGTTTGACACGAACTTTCTTGCCACGGCCAATGCGAACTGCGTCCACAACATACGGATTTCGGCAGATAGCCTTCGTGACACTATCCCCGCAGAATTGAAAAAAGAGCTGCAGCAGCTTCCCTCAATGCCAGTACAACCCCAGTCGCTTCCCTTGGCGACGTCAGTAGGAAATGCAGCAAGCGCTGGTAACTTCAGTGACTCCAAATGCACCCAGAGAACAGAAAGCCATGGCGTACGTGTCTACTATCCGTCGACCTTGCCCAACTGCTCCCAACCGTAACGAGGCTTCGTACCGTCCTTCCCTATCACCGGCCCGACCACCTGCGGTGCAACCTTCCGCCCCAAGGACGACCGACATGTGATGAACGCCCAATACAAGCCTGCTGTCCTACAACCGCGGAGAAGACGACAACACATACGTACGCTGTCCGTACAATAAGGTCGGCTTACGAGAATTCTCCTTTGAAGCACCGTGCGGTCTACCCACCGAGCACCATACCGAGATCTAGGAATACCTGTCCAATAACAATTCAGGTACAGCGCGCTTCAACTGTTCGCGGTCGTCGTATCTACACCGTTCGCCAAACCGCCGAAACAAGAAAGACTTCACGCGTGGGAGGTCTCCCAGCCAACGTCGGGGAAAGTAAAAGCAGCAACTTCATGAGGTTAAGTTGCACAACGGCACAAAAGTGAAAACCCACCAACGACGCAACCACTTGCCGAAGACGATGATTCACGACATGCCACCATCAAGACGACCCGATGTAACCCTTGCGTGACACCCGCACATGAAGACTGCAACACGCCGCTAGGCGTGCTCGACATCACCAAGCCTGCCCCTCAGTACAGGACGATGATGACAACGCGTACTGCCCAAAACTGAACACGTACAATCAGCTGAGACACACAACCCGATTCCCCGGGTTGTGCATCGATGGCTTTGAGGGTATTGCCCTCATAGACACCAGGCAAAACTACTCAGTTATGAGCGGATCGATTGTCTCTAATCTCAAGACAGTTATGACCAGATGGAATGGTCCGCACATATGTTCCGCAGGAGCCCATCTCTTTAATACTACCGACAATCCACATCATGCGTCACCATAGAGGGTAGCAGGCACCCTGCTGCCTTCGTCATTTTTTCCTAACTGCTCCCGCGACGGTGCAATATTCGATCTGCAGACCAAGTCGATAGGTTTGTAATGATCGTTCTATGAAGCAGGAATGAACACCGAACACTGTGCTGCTGCAATGATCACCGATGGTCATGCCCACCCTTCTTGATGATGCTCTTGACGTCGATGCCACAGCATAGAGTGACCAACTTTGCTTCTCGACCGCAGTGCCTACGTGGCAAGACGCATTTGGCGATTTAAGCAATGCCAATCTGGCTTTTTATCACTAATACCACCTAGTAGAACCTGCACTTAAACGAGGACTCTGCAATTGCGTGTTGAGAAAACGCAGCAAGCAAGTGACGAGATAGCGGTCGACGGCTTTGAATGCACACGAGAAGATTCCTGCAAGCTTCCGCATTACTTCGACATAATCCCGTGCTACCGCAAAAACTCAACGAAGTATTGGTTTACCGTGTCGTTCAGCGAGTATTTTTCGTCGAACTCAAAATTACGTCACACATCCGATCAAGAATAAAAAAAATAATGGAACTGAAGGCCGACCGACCCGACTGTTACTGTACCGCACGTCGCGACACGAGCGGGAAGCCATACAGGACATAAGTGGAAGACATGCTCAGCGGCCACCAAAAAAGACGGCACATTCAGGTATTGAGTTAACGACCAGCGAATGAACAAAATCACCAAAAAAACGCCTACCTCCTGACACGAATCGTCGATGCCTTGGACCCCCACCGTCACTGGAAGCAATTTACAGTGATGGCTCTAAAACAGGCTGCTAGCAAATTGAAGTTGACGAGAACACCCAAGAGCAGGGTGCGTTCCCAACCGCTGAGGGCAGTTACGAGTTCAGAATGATCTCGTTAGGGCAGTACGCGGTGCCACCAATGATTCAAAAATTCAATAATTGATAGTAGGTTTAACGCGCCAACGACACTCCGGCGAATATGCGCGCCGTGTTGGAGGGCTCCGGATTAATTTTGACCACCCGGGGAACTCTAACGTGTGCCGAAAAATCGCACACAGATGCGTCTTTGCTTTTCGCCTCCATAAGAAAAGACACCGCGGTCGGGAATAGAGCACAAGGTCGGGAATAGAACCCCCGACCTTGTGCTCATGCGCCTAACGCCTTAGCCACTGAGGAACCGCGGCGGGTCGTTTAAAAGAGTCATGGACACTGTGCTGCCTGGCCTGAGCTGCTAAACGTGCCTGGTATACCTCGACGACGTTGTGGTATGCGCCCGAACAATCGCACACACCTTGCAATGTTGGAGTATCTACTCGAGGCTGTTCCCATGTCGATGTTAACACTGAAGCCTCAAAGGCACCATTTCGAGTATGATGAAATCAAGCTTATGGGCCCTATCGTCAAAGCCGGGGAGTGCTGCCTGACTCCCGAAAACATCAGCCTTAGCGAATTACCAAAGACCTAAAAACAACAAGGGCGCGCAATGATTTCTGGGTCTGTGCGTATAACACCGGCGCTTCGTCGCAAACTTCGGCCGCATTGCTTCATCATTGAGACGCTTGACGGAAGATGGTTCACCTTTCAGCATTCAAAATGCAAGAAGAAATATACTAAAGCATACTGCTATCTGAACAACGCCTGCAACAAGCCCGTGCTCGCTCGTTTTGGTGAAAACGCCGAAACATCAATGCTTATGGATGCCAGATAATTATATAGGTTTGGGTACCGTCCTAGTCCAAAAGCAAAGCGGCTGCGAAAAACTTACCCCTATGCCAGTCGTGGTCTCTTGAAGGAGGAGAAAAACTACTCAGCCTCTGAACAAGGATGCCTTGAAATGGTTTGGGCTTTTTTGAAATTTGGATCAGGCGTGTATGGTAGATCGTTCAAGGTCGTGACAGACTACCACCCGCTGTAGTGGCTCGCGATTCTGAAGGACCCCTTTGGCAGTCTTGTGCTGTGGAGCTGCGCCTACAAGGATTGAAGTGATAATCATGTATAAATCAAATCAAATCAAATATTTATTTTTCACTTGAGAAAGAGAGGAAGGAACAGGGGAAGAGCTGCACATTTGCAGCTTGCCGGAGCCCAAGACCCCTCTTTTATTTGGTCCCATACAGTTTTGTACTACCCAGTGTCTTCACCTAGCGTCCCGAATGGCGTAAACCACTCCGACGCTGACTGCCACTTCTGCTACCCTGTTGAGCCACCACCACAACTCCTACGAAACAGGTGTTGTCCCGAGTCATGACGGAGATCGACCTAGCTGCCTAGCAGCGTGTTGACCCCCTGGTACAAGTCATGATTAACTGCATCAAAGGAATTAAAGCCGCCGTGCCTAGGGCTTTCAAATGCAACACACAAGCATTCCGCCTTAAGAAATCTGTCCTCTTGAACAAACATTACCGCCGCGGAGAGTCAAAGAAATATTTTCTTGTTATTCTTGCAGACCTTCGTTACGATATTTTGCAAGCGTGCTGCCAATAACCGTGTTTCGTACATCTTGGCACAGCTCCCCCTACTGAAAACGTAAGGCAAAGTACAACTGGCACCGCCTTACCTCCGACGTCACTCACTACGTCCGGAGCTGGCGTGACCGGCAGCTATGAAAAACATCGCGGACGGGACCCACCCGACTTCTGAGGCCGATCGCCACCCCAACAAGCCCCTGCCAACAGATAAGGATACACATACTTGTACCGTTTGCTGCGTAACAATCGGAGGGCAAGCGGAGTGTCGCAGTGGCAGACTACATGGCGCGCTACGCAGAGGCCGCCGCTCTTCCGATAGGGGCAGCTCAAGAAGTCGCAAATTTCCTCGTAAACCCAGTTCTCTTGCACCATGGAGCCCTTGAACTCCAAATTACGGACGCCGGAAGGGCATTCACTGCGTAGCTGATTTAAGGAGTCCTACGTTAGCGCAAAACGGATCACCGTAAGACGACTGCCTGTCACCCTCAAACGACTGGACTAACCGATCACCTAAACAGCACGATGGCCAATATCCTCTCCGTGCACTAGACACTGTACATAAAACATGGCGCGAAATCCTCCCTTATGTCACGTTCGCATGCGATACAGCTGTCTAGGAAACTTCACGCATGACTCGGTCCGACCTTGTCAACTGGCGACCGCGAATGACAATGCTCGACACCACGCTTCCACACGTAGAAAACGACGACCTCAACGCGGACGCCCAAGGATACCAAAAGCTTGCGGACGGGGCCCGCCAGCTTGCTCAAGTAGGTGCTACGAAACAGCAAGTGCTGGATTCCAGACGCTACAACCCGGACGTCGAGACGCCGATTATCAACCGGGAGATCTTGTATGGCTTTGGAGCCTGATTCGACGATTCGCACTAAGTGGAAACCTTCAGCGACTGCATTTTGGACACTACCAGAATGTAGGAAGTGTTATCCAACTGGCCTAAAAGGTTATCCCAGGCGTTGATACGGCACACCACGCCGATGTACGCGGCCCGAAGTCGTTTACATGTTTCGGCTGAAGCTTTACTACGCATGAAAAGCTTTGTGTTTGATCTGACTGTTATTTTATGTTTGCATTGGGTCGATGCAATCTTAGAGGGGGATGAGGGCAGTACCGTGAACCTTGCATTGGTTTGTTTCTGTACGTGTTGTATTTTAACTCCCGGCCGCGCCCGGCGGTGCTATGTGTGTACCCATCGGAGGGCGCGCGACATTTTTTCTGTTAATGCCGCGAGGGTAATCTAATTTATAAGGGACAGATTTTAACCTTTCGTTTCTTGGCTACAATATTATAATATAAAAAAAATATATAAAGTTTTATTTTCCTTTTGTACAAATATGGAGCGGCCGCAAAAGGCTGAGTGACAGCTTGACGTGGCGGCTGCCCCCTTTGTGACAGCAGCGGTGGGTAAAATACAAAACAGCGCGTACAATGGTATATATGTGTTACACAATTCTACGTATTTTTACAATCAAATAGGACTACAGAAGTACAGTACCCAACAGGCGCAAGTATTTAGACAACAAAGATTTTTTATACAGGGATACAAAATCACAGCCCAGTTACATGGGTGCAAACAAAAACAAGTGTATAAAAAACATATGATTTCCAAGCTGCAACACAGGAGGCTACAAAAGCAAGCTATGGAGATGATTAAAAACAAAACAATGACAAATTATAGAAACATTTCTTTCCACTCTTTTTTTGGACAACGACAAAATATGAGTTGACTTCATGGCAAGATCATTTATTACCGTTGGTAGAGTGTAACTGATCGATTGCATGACTGATTTATTATGTGGGGTCGGTGTGTACCATGCATCTGGGTGCCGGGTAAGGTAAGTCTAAGTGTTTTGTTTCAATCTCCCTGGTTCACTGTAAAAATTGTTCTGACGCTTTACGGCAGTAATGAATGCTTGCGCGAGACGATATTTATTGTAGTTTGTAGCCTTAAAAACCTTCAATCGCTGAAAAAGCTCAAGCGTGTGAAAGTTATATGAGATTCTTATGCGATTTCCATTGTTCTCAATGTATTTTGTCGGATAGCTGAACCTGATGACCAATCACATCCAGTTCCACCCAGTCAGCATTTCTCATTTCTATATTTCTCAAAGCAGTCCTAGGTAAGAAGTATGACACAGAGAAACTCAGAATAGGTGAAGTCTAGAATGAAGTTCCTAGCCAGCAACAAGCAACCACCGCCATGCAAATAAATGCTTAGTTGAGACCTACATATCCAGATCACACCCCCCCAGCCTGGAGAGCCATAACGGATTGATCCCAGAGGCAGGCCTCACAGACAAAACCGATTCCAGGGTTTGGAAAGCCTAAGAGTTCGGCGTGTAACAGCTCTTAAGCGCGAATCTATACAATGCGAAGAACAGGCAATTGCATCTCATCACATTATCCCCAATTTCAACCAGTTCAGCTTTATACTCCATAAACAAAGACTTTCCACATTGTTCTGTCCGCCCGTACATTACGAACCAACGACGCTGCTTGAAATGCTAGCATTTCGGGCATGATACAAACTGCTGCCGTGTCCCACTTACATGCGCAAACGACTATCATCATAAGCATTCATCAGAAAACTGCCAATCGCGAATCTTCACCTGCTCCAACTACCACTGAACCCACGCGGCCAACTCCTGGCCTTCGCCTGTCATCTGGTGTGGTCCGGACTAGCCCAGCCCATAGTCTGTATGCATAATGCAACAAATTGTGCGTCCAACATCAAGGACAGTACAGATATGTACTATATGACTTCAGGGTTTATTCATTAAATAACCATTTTATTAAACCTGTCCTCAACAATACATCAACCAAGCTCATTTCACGTCGCCATTAGCATTCTTTGCCTTCTCAATGAAGTTCAAAGACGGAGGTTCTGGTCTTTTCATTGGAGCTTTAAATGTATGCACGTCATTGTGTACTAACCTTGTGCCAGCATGGCAACTGCAGCGTGTATTTTGGGATTAATCTTTTGTAAAAATCGATAAGAACCGATTGCCAAGAAGTGCCTATTCGCAGCAGTTCGTGTCCTTGCAGAGAAATATCAACGAGCATAGTTTCCGAGTGACGCATCAAAAACTTCTACCATGGTGTCTTGCTGCTCACAGGCCAATGCTTCAAGCATGCATAAGCATGCTCATACAATCAACAATTGTCTCAGTGGAAGACGTAGCATTCTACTTATTGTACTACACAATCTTGAACACAAAATTGCAAAGTACATCGCTCATACAAGAATATTTGACTGTTGTGCGTACATTGACATCACAAAAGCCGTGTAGAAACTCTTTTGTCAACGTGGTTTAAATATTATCATGTCTATATACTCACGAACTTCAACTGGCCTTTTGCTGGGTTCCAACCCAAGCAGGGATCGCCGGTAGTGAGGTTGCTGATGAAAGCACTGATGCTGCCACACTCATGACCAACGTGGACATAAGAAGGGCACCCTACACTGACCACAAGCCACAAACTTGACAACACCTGCATACCATAAGACAAACAGACTGGGCTGCACAAGGAGACAAACTGCACCTAATAAAACCACATTAACGACAATACAGTCCTGGAACATACAACAGGCCCATTTAAGCGGCTTCGGTTCGATTGTGGATACGCCACACCCATGTGATACACTCGCATCGGCTCACTGGATCTACAAGTGATCTTTGTAAAACTTGTAGGGAGGGCCTATCAGTAACCCACATACTAATGCAAGACACTTGACACAAAACGACACAAACACTTCCCACAATTATACAGACAACACATTCCGCTACACGGAACGATTTTTTCTGTCTGACCATCCCATGTTTTCCGTCAAGCGCGTTTTTAAATATTTAGCGGAAGAAACATTTTTACTCCTAATTTCACACCGCTAATATTGTCACGAAGACAAGGACGATGCAGTTGTGTTGAATGAGAAACACGTTTATTGGAGCGAACTTGTGCTCCCCTAACAACTCAAAAGAATACAGAGGCGGCGAAGCAGCGGTAAACAAAGTGACTTGCACAGGCGAGTGTCGTCGAATCGAATGCCCCGGCATCCGCACTGCAGGCTTTTTATCTTTTGGCGCGCGTGGTTCTCGAAACGTCGATTCGCATCGAGAACATAGTAGATCCAAGAAGATTATTCTGGGCTGTCACGTTAGATCGGAATGCTCTCCCTATCACAACAGATAACACATGCGGCACAGAAAGAAAGAATGGAACACGCGCTTCCCTTGGCGCAGAGATAACACAGACCGGCGCAGCCGGGCGGTAAAAGCAAAACACAAATAAACAAACCCAATGTATGGTTCGCGGCATTACTCCCCCCCCCTCTAAGAGTGCATCGACCCGATGCTAACATAAGCGACAGTCCGAACAAATGAAAATAAAAGTTCGTCATCGTCCGTAGAAAGGTATTAAGCGAACCACGTGGACGACTTCAGGCCGCACGCGTCGTCGTGATGTGCCGGAGTCACCATCGGGGATCACTTCGTGGGTAAGTTGGCCAACACGTCGTGGAATCTGGTAGGGACCGAAATACCGTCGCAGGAGCTTCTCACTGAGTCGGCGTCGTCGGATGGGAGTCCAAACCCACACACGATCCCCTGGTTGGTACTCGGCGTCTCGGCGTCGGAGGTTGTAGCGGCACGCATCCACCAGCTGCTGGTCCGTTATACGAACTCGAGCGAGCTGGCGGGCCTCCTCCGCACGTTGAAGATATCCGTGGACGTCGGCGTTGAGGTCGTCGTATTCTACTTGCGGAAGCATGGCGTCGAGCATCGTAGTCGGCCTTCTACCGTAGACAAGCTCGAACGGCGTCAGCTGTGTCGTCTCCTGGATAGCCGTGTTGTACGCAAACGTGACATACGGGAGCACTTCGTCCCAAGTCTTATGTTCAACGGCAACGTACATTGACAGCATATCTGCGATTGTCTTGTTCAGACGTTCTGTTAGTCCGTCCTTTTGGGGGTGGTACGCCGTCGTTCTTCGGTTGATCCGTGTTGCTGTAGCGTAATACTCCTTGCATCAGCTCCGCAGTAAATGCCGTTACGCGGTCTGTGATTAGGAGTTCCGGGGCTCCATGTCGCAGCACAACTTGGCTTATAAAGAACTTCGCCACTTCTTGTGCAGTCCCCCTCGGAAGAGCGGCGGTCTCTGCGTAGCGCGTCATGTAGTCTGTCGCTACGACAATCCACTTGTTCTGTGATCGTGACGTAGGGAACGGGCCTAAAAGGTCCATTCCAATCTGTTGAAATGGTCTCGATGGGACGGCGATCGGTTGCAGAAGTCCGGCGGGTCTTGTCGGCGGCGTTTTTCGTCGCTGGCAGTCACGGCAGCTCCAGACGTAGTGGGTGACGTCAGAGGTAAGGCCGGGCCAGTAGTACCTCGCCTTGATTTTTCCAATAGTGCGGGCTGTGCCCAGATGTCCGGAAGACGAGTAGGCGTGGCACGCTTCCAAAATTTCGTCACGAAGGTCCGCGAGGATGACGAGAAGGTAATTCGCTCTCGTTCCGGGGCTGAAATTCTTCTTCACAAGGACGGAGTTTCTCATGCTGAATGCTGGTAAGCTGCGTTTGAAGGTCCTAGGAACGGCAACGTTGCATCCCTCGAGGTACTCGATTATGACGCGTAAGTCGGGGTCGGCACGCTGCTGGGCGGCTAGGTCGCTCTCCGTCACGATCCCGAAGAAAGCGCTGTCTTCATCAGAGTCTTGTGGTGGTGGGTCGACGGGGGCGTGGGACAGGCAGTCGGCGTCGGAGTGTTTCCTGCCGGATTTATAAACGACTGTAACGTCGAACTCCTGCAGGCGCAAGCTCCACCGCCCAAGACGGCCAGAGGGGTCCTTGAAATTGGCGAGTCAACACAGCGCATGGTGGTCTGTTACAACCTTGAATGGCCTTCCATACACGTATAGGCGAAATTTTGAAATCGCCCATATAATAGCCAGGCACTCTTTCTCAGAGGCAGAATAGTTTTTCTCCTCCTTCGACAGACCACGGCTAGCATAGGCGATTGCCCTTTCGCAGCCGCTTTGCTTTTGGACAAGGACGGCACCCAAGCCTATATCACTGGCGTCGGTATGCATTTCCGTTTCGGCATTTCCGTCGAAATGAGCGAGCACGAGCGGGCTTTGCAGGCGTTTTTGAAGCTTGCCGAATGCTTTTTCTTGGTCGTTTTCCCAGCTGAAAGGGGTGCTATTATTCGTCAAGCGCGTGAGTGGCGCTGCAATGCGTGCGAAGTTTGCGACGAAGCGCCGGTAGTATGCGCACAGCCCGAGAAATCTCCGCACGCCCTTCTTGTCTTTCGGCGTTGGGAAGTTCGCAATGGCTGAAGTTTTTGCCGGGTCAGGTAGGACTCCCGCGGCGTTGACGACGTGGCCCAAGAACTTGAGTTCCCCGTATGCGAAACGGCACTTTTCAGGCTTCAGCGTCAACCCCGACGTACGAATGGCCTCGAGTACAGACTCCAACCTTGCAAGGTGTTCGTCGAAAGTCCGGGCGAATACCACTACGTCGTCAAGGTACACGAGGCAAGTGTGCCACTTCAGGCCAGCTAGCACAGTGTCCATGACTCTCTGAAACGTCGCTGGTGCTGTGCACAGCCCAAACGGCATCACCTTGAACTCGTATAGGCCATCTGGGGTTATAAATGCAGTCTTCTCTCGGTCTCTCTCCTCCACTTCAATTTGCCAGTAGCCGGTCTTCAGGTCCAGCGATGAGAAGTACTTCGCGTGGCAGCGGTGGTCGAGGGCGTCGTCGATTCGGGGAAGGGGGTACACGTCCTTTTTCGTGATTTTGTTCAGTCGCCGGTAGTCAACGCAAAACCTTTATGTGCCGTCTTTTTTCTTTACGAGTACGACGGGCGCAGCCCAGGGGCTTTTCGATGGCTGTATAATGTCATCGCTCAGCATGTCGTCGACTTGAGTCCGGATAGCTTCCCGTTCGTGTGAAGAGACGCGGTACGGTGACTGTCGGGTAGGTCGGGCACCATCTTCGGTTATTATTCGGTGCTTCGCTAGAGGGGTCTGACGTAGTTTTGCGCTCGACGAAAACATTCGCTATAGCGACGCAGCAAAGCCAATAATTTTTCCGTTGTTCTTGCGGTAGCGCCGGATTCACGTCGAATGGCTGCGGGAGCTTGAATGTTTCTACGTGTGTGCGTTTAAAGTCGGCGACTGCTATCACATCACTTGCTTCTTGCGTTTCTTCGAGGAACGCAATTGCAGCTCCCTTGTTTAAATGCTGGTACTCTTCGGTGAAATTAGTGACCAAAACGGGACATTGGCGTTGCCTAAAGTGCGCAATGCCTCTTGCGACGGAGACACCGCGGTCGAGAAGCAACCCTTCGATCACTCTCTACGATAGCGTCGATGTCAGAAGCAGCATCCTCACAGTAGACGGCGATCATCAAGCTTGCGCGGGGTGGCAGGGTGATGTGATCGTCGGCGATCCTGACAGCAGCACGGTGATAGGGGTTCGGCTGCGGCGTCGTGGAGTGATTGGAGAAAAATGTTATCGACTTGGTCTGCAGATCAATTATTGCGCCGTTGTCCGTCAAAAAGTCCATTCCGAGAATCACGTCGCGGGAGCAGTTAGGCAGAACGACGAACGCCGCAGGGTACGTTGTGCCGTCTATGGTGACGCGCGATGTGCACGTTCCACTTGGCGTCACGAGGTGGCCTCCTGCTGTGCGCATGTGCGGACCGTCCCATCTGGTCATAACTTTCTTCAGTTTAGACGCAAATGGTCCGCTCATTACCGAATAGTCAGCTCCCGTGTCTACGAGGGCGACTACGTCAAAGCCGTCGATGGACACCTTGACGTCAGATGCAGTCGTCCTCGAGTTCCGGGTTCGTCGGGGCGTCGTATCTCTGCTTGTACGTGTTGATGGTCGGGCACTGTGCATCGTCGTTGTCGTCGTCTCCTCAACGGATTCTCGGTGAGGTCGGGTACGCGTCGCGCCGTGTAGCTGTCGTCGTGTTCGGGAGTCTCGTCAGGGTTAGGTCGGGTCGTCGGGATGAGGGCATGTCGTGAATCACTGTATTCAGCGCGTCCTTGCATCATTGGAGGGTTTCTAGTTTTTTGCCGTAGAGCAACTTCACCTCCAGAAGTTGCCGCCTTTAGTTTCCCCCACGTGTGCTGGGGGACCTTCCACGGGCGAAGTCAGCGTTGCTACGGCGGTTCGGCGATTGGTAGGGGTAGGGCGACGGCGAACGGTTGAAACGCGCTGGGCCACGGCTGGTTTCATATAGATACTCGTCGATCTCAAGTGGTTGTTGGCCAGGGAGAGGGCGAGGTGCGTCGACGCAGAAACCACGCAGTCCGAGTCTCTTGTATGGGCAGCGACGGTAAATGTGGTCGGCCTCTCCGCAGTGGTAGCACAGAGGACGGTTATCGGGAGTTCGCCATACGTCCGTCTTCCTCGGCGTCTGGTTTCGGGCTACCGGGGGTTGGGTGGGTGACAGTGGGCGGCGGTACGGCGGGGCCTCTTGACGGCGTGTTCGAGCAGGGCGGGGTGGACGAACAGCCGCGGAGTATGTCATAGCTTGTGACTCTCGGGGTACCTCGGATGGCGTAGAAGTTCCCAACGCGTGTTGCATTTCTTCTCTAATCACGTCGGTGAGGGAAGCGACTTGGGGCTGCGGCGGCGTTGGGAGAAGTTTCCGCAGCTCCTCTCTCACAATTGCGCGGATAGTCTCGCGTAGGCTGTCGGCCGGGATCTGCGTGCTGCCAAAGTCGGTCGCATTGGCCGCGCCAACAAAGTGGCGGTCATACTGCTTAGCACGCATTTCGAGGGCTTTCTCAATGGTGCTGGCTTCGGTCACGAATTCGGCGAGGGTTTTGGGCGGATTTCGGACAAGTTCAGCAAACAGTTCCTCCTTCACTCCGCGCATTAGGAAGCGCAACTTCTTTTCTTCCGTCATTTCGGGGTCCGCGCGGCGAAATAGCTGCTTCATCTCCTCAGCGAAGATCACGACACCTTCGTTGTGGTGTTGCGTGCGCGTTTCCAACAAAAGGGCGGCTCTTTCTTTCCGCACGACGGTAGTGAAGGTCTTAGTAAACTCGCTTTTGAACTGAGCCCAGTTTGTCAAGGAGCTCTCGTGGTTCTCGAACCAAGTGCGAGCCGAATCTTCCCAGTAAAAGAAAACGTGCCGGAACGTTTCTGCGTCGTCCCACCTGTTGAATTTCCGGACGCGCTCCAGTTTCTCCAACCATTCTTCTAGGTCTTCTGCGGGGGCTCCTCGGAACGATGGCGGTTCCCGGGACTGCTGCAGGAAGATTGGCGACGTTGTTTCTTGCACCCTGGTGTTGGTTGCAGCGTTCCTTTTCTTGGGCCCTTCTGGCATAAAACCGAACTCGGGTGGTAAATCTTGCAGGCGGGGGCTGGCTCTTGTTGGACTGGCTTGGCGGCTTTTCGAGGTTGTAGTGGGCATGAAGGGTGCGTACCCCGCACCTCCACCAGATGTCACGAAGACAAGGACGATGCAGTTGTATCGAATGAGAAACACGTTTATTGGAGCGAACTTGTGCTCCCCTAACAACTCAAAAGAATACAGAGGCGGCGAAGCAGCGGTCAACAAAGTGACTTGCACAGGTGAGTGTCGTCGAATCGAATGCCCCGGCGTCCGCACTGCAGGCTTTTTATCTTTTGGCGCGCGTGGTTCTCGAAACGTCGATTCGCATCGAGAACATAATAGATCCAAGAAGATTATTCTGGGCTGTCACGTTAGATCGGAATGCTCTCCCTATCACAACAGATAACACATGCGGCACAGAAAGAAAGAATGGAACACGCGCTTCCCTTGGCGCAGAGATAACACAGACCGGCGCAGCCGGGCGGTAAAAGCAAAACACAAATAAACAAACCCAATGAATGGTTCGCGGCAATATTCACAACCTAGTGTTCTGCACCAGCCAACCTTATTGTATACGATGTTAATTTTGTTCTTTTGAACGATTTTGTTGTTTGCTTCTATTGCCTCATCTTTACCTACTGTTTTGATGGTTTTTGCCACAAAAGGCCGTTCGCCGTTACATCCAATCATCATCACCACAACACCAACATTCCAAATGAGTATTTCCACATATAGTTTCTCTGTGCAAGGTTTTGCACATGGTTATTTTAAACTTCTGTACAACAACGAATAAACTACCCTATGTATTGTTTTTCGGACGAGCGTAAGTGCTGCTTTATGAAGATGGGATATAGAGAACATTTTTAGTCCCTCAGGTCTCCCAGAGTTTTACGGGAGGCAACGTCTGGATAAATCAACTATAGAAACATACATGTACCCAAATCCCAACAGTTTTCAAAAAGTAGAACACTGTGTGCAATAATTTCATCAAATACACGATAGTTCTGCGGATGTGGGATGCAATGCATGAAGGCCAATTCATGCACAAATTAGTGTGACCATTCTTGTCCTTTGTTGGTGTATTTTATTTATTTATTTATTGAGGCTACGTTACATGCCCCTGTAAGAACATTCAGTAAAGAAGGGCGTGAAGAGAAGTAACACAAATTGAACAGCCTGAACCTCGTACAAAACAATGAATGTGGCAAAACAGTATAAATAACAGAAGATGTATCTTGAAAAAAGCATACTGAAGTTAGTATATTTTTTGTATTGTAAAGTGGTGCAGAAAGGATATTCACTGGGAACAAATCAGTGTGCACGGCATTAAAAACCTGACACAAATCACTAAAACATGTGTTCAAGAACAAATATACCTTTTATGATGAATAATGGTGGTTGATGAAAAATGCTGGTTGATGAATAATAACAAGGTTGCGGAAGAAGAGGTGGGGAGTGATTGAAACATTTCGGTCGGGAAGATCATTATGTTACCCCGGTGGGCTGTGCCGATACGTTACATGCTTGGGCGTGACGCTAATTGCGTTTAATACTAAGCAGATGGTTTAATCTATAGGACCAGCGTACGGGAGCTTCCAGGGGAAGTGGTAATAGATAAGAAAAGTTTACCTACTACAGACTTCTGGTGCAAACAAACGATAGCAACGGAACGACATGTTTATACGGCGTTGAGAGTGTTATCAAGCTTTATTTGTATCTGCGATAAGATGACATCTGCATGTTTGAAAGAAGAAACCTGATGTACGGTTTGGTATTGCTTCGGTCAGGGTTTATCAAGATGACCATACACATGAAGAAAACTGAATGTGGGGGCGGACGTACGTTAGGTACAAAAGCATACGGATATTTGTTGGGTAGCGTTTTATTAATGAGGTAAGTATTCAGGGTTCTAGAGGCTTCGGCACGAAAAGTGGTCACGTGCAAGGACAAGGATAGAAGTTGTGTTAGATGCAAGCCGAGATACCTATACGATGGTGATAAGAAGACACGTACGTTGTTTACCACTGTTGTAGTGTATATAGGGTTTAACGAGCCGACGCAGCGCAGGCGATGAGGCGTGCCGTAGTGCAGGGCTCCGGATTAATTTTGACCACCTGGAGATCTTTAATGCGCGCCGAAATCTCGCACACACGGGCGTTTTCGCTTTTCGCCTCCATCAGAAAAGCGGCCGCCGCGGCCGGGAATCCAACCTGCGACCTCGTGCTCAGCAGCGCAACGCCTTAGCCACTGAGCCACCGCAGCGGGTTTGTTTAGGACTTACTTAAAAGTCGAACTGTTACGCTTGGAACTCAATAATACAAGCGTGCATTTGGACAGGTTGAGGGACATAGGCCAGATTTCACTCAAATGGGAAATAGTGTTCAGGTCATTTTGGAGAGCTTTGTTATTCACGCAGTACGTGATTGTGTGGTATGCGATGCAATTACCTACAAATAGGTGAATTCTGCATGATATATCAAGTGGTAAGTCATTATTAGAGATCAAACATAGAAAATGAGCCCAAGAACAGTGCCATGATTACGGAAGTTACATGGCAACGTGAGGAACAAAAATCATTAACCACCACCAATTGTTGAAGCAAACAAAGGAAGTTACCGATACAAGGTAACGGTAGTGAATCTAGTCTATGGGTTGAATATTTTGATAATATTTGATGGTGGCCTACGCGATCGAAAGCCTTGGAGATATCGAGGAAAATGCTGTGAGTTTTCTGATTGCGTCTATGCTGAAGTGTAATTCGGTAGTATATTCAAATAATTGTGCGGAAGAAGAAAAGTATTTTCTAAATTCTAGCTGGTTGGGGAAGACAAAATTATTTGATCCTAGAGGACAGAAAAAATGACATGCAATAGAATTTGCGGCAGCACGTCAAACCACAAGACTTGGCTCTAAATTACTCGCACGTGTGCACAACGCTAAGCAACACATGACACAGCGCATGCAAAGTGTACAGCAAGGACATTTTCACTTCCACGTGAATGCAGCCATACGGTTACAAAGGAAAGCTACACAGCAGCCTCAGAAACTGCGTAGAAAAAAAATTCGTCCTGGTCCAGGATTTTACGTTTCATTTATAATAATTACTTACCACATCACATATCATCCAGAATTCAGTCAGTTGCACTTGATTTTGTCACCACCATTTGTAACATCATCACATACTGCGTGAATAACATGGCTCTCCAAAAAGTCCTGAACACTATTTCCCAATTTTGTTAAATCAGGCCTATGTCGCTCAATCTGTCTAAATGCCCGCTTGTATGACTCAGTTGCAAGCGTAACAGTGCGTCCTCTATGTCCTAAACAACGTACCTGTTTCCTTAGCACCATCATAGAGGTATCTAGATTTGCATCTAACACACCATCCGTCCAGGACCTTGAATATTATGACTTTGTATGGCAAAGCCTCCAGAACCCTCCATACGTATCTTATTATTTAAAACGCTGCCTAAGAAATACCCGTATGCTTTCGCACCTAAGGTACGTGCGTCCCCAACTTCGGTTTGCCTCATATGTATGGTCACCTTGCCAACCATGATCGAAACAATGCAAAACCGTACATCAGGTTTCTTTTCTCAGACAAGTAGCTGTCATGTTATCGTAACTGAAATAAACATTAATGAGACCCTCAAAGCCATATAAACATGTCGTTCCGTTGCTCTCGTTTCTTTGCTTCGCAAGTATGCAACTATACTTATCGTTCACCACGTCCCCTCGAAGCTCCCGTGCGCTGGTCCTTTAGGTTAAACCATCTGAGGAGTATCAAACGCAATTAGCGTCACACCTAAGCATTTACCTTATCGGCATAGCCGGTAGCGGTAACATCGGGGGATGATCTTCCCAGCAGAATTGTTTGAATTACTCGCCACACCTACTTCCGCAACCAAGTGCACCAGCATTATTAATTATAAAATATATATTTCTACTTGAACACGTGTTCACTGCCTTTTGTCTGGTTTTTAATGACGTGCGGACTAATTTGTGCGCAGTGTATATGCTTTCCACACCGTTTGCTTGTGTACCTGTCACATTTGAACACCTCTATACAAGATATTATTATTGTAACTACAATACGCCTCTTACAAGGTACATTTTCAGTTAGTTTTTACTGTATTACTCCATTGTGTTGTTTTATATTGCGTTGAGGCGCTTCCATTTGTGTTATTGCTCTTCACGCCCTTCCTTACTGAATGTTCCTTACAGGAACCTGCAAGGCAGCCTGAATAAATACGTAAATAAAATACAACAACGAAGGACAAGAATGGTCACAATAAATATAGCATGATTGGCCTTCGCGCATTTATCCCACATGCTAACAACTATTGAGATTGTTATGCATGAGAAATTATTACGAGAAACTAAGAAATTATTATGCATGGTGTTTTATTTTTTTTGGATAGTGGGGATATAAGCACATATATATTTGCATAGTGTATTTATCCGCACGTTTTCACCTATAAAATTGTTCGGACCCTTAGGGACTAAAAATGCACTATACATCTTATCTGCATAAATCAATACTTACGCTCGTCAAAAAAAAAAACACATAGCTTAGTTGATTTGTTGTTGTACAGAAGTTTAAAATAACCATGTGAAAAACCGTGCACACAGAAACTATGTGAGGAAATACTCAAATAGAATGTTGGTTTTGTGATGATGATCATTGGATGTAAAGGCGGACGGGCAATTGGGCAAAGAGCATCAAAAGAGTTGTTAAAGATGAGATAAGAGACGTAAACACCAAAATTGCTCAAAAGAACAAAACATTACACCATCTCCCCGAAGGGAAGTATTTGGTGATGCAAAGCATGGGGGTTCTTTGTAGGTACCACACCCGATCAGAACCGGCGCAGGTTGTGGAAAGCAGGGAAACAGACCTAAGGCACGGCGGTGTTTATTCCTGTGGTCGTTACTAAGCAGCCAGCCGAACCAACAAAATGGGATGATGATTAGGATCGCGCGAGCCCAGGGATACGATGATAACACCAAAAGGTGCGTGGGCGAGACGATGCTGATGATAGTGTCTTTGGACACAATGGAGAGAATGACCACTCATGCAGTCAATGTGAATACAGCGCTCACACTCCTCCTAACCCACTGCCCGCCCTTTCCGTCCTCTTCTCTGGTTGAGGTGCAAGGCGCGTGGCGCTTCCCGCCACAGCTTTCCTAGGGGAAATTCAACATCATCCTGTAAAGTTTTCAGTTCGTCGTCCCCGTTGGCGTTCAGCTTCGCGTGCCTTCGCTATATCAGTGGCTTCTTGACGTAGTTTGAATGGGTCAAGGACATAAGGCGCGTTCGTAGCACTTGCTCCTGTCTCGGTTTTGTAATGCAGCGGGAAGAGCGCCGAGTACCTCCCGTTGCGGCCAGGGAGTCGTGGGATCGAGACCGGGGGCCGCTATTTCTTTTTTTATAGTGTAGGTGGAGAGGTTCGGACAACAGACGGACGCCGGACATAGCCCCGAGCAGGAGTTGCTTTCCATCTAAAACAATATCAGACAGAGAAAAAAAGGTTGGCTGGTGTAGAACATGTTGTGATTATAAGTGGTGTAAAATTAGATGTAAAAAACTTATTCGGCATCACGGTATGAAGGAGCCCAATCTTGTTCGATTAGTTGAAGCCTTCGTCTTTAGTAAGATAACCTACGTCAAGCCTTTTTTACACCTCAAAAAGGACAAACAACTCAAAACTGACGCCCTTATTAGACGGGCGCACAAGCAGGCCATCGGCATCCCGAACACCTGTCCGACCAAAAGTTTCGAGGTGCTTGGGCTTTGCAATACCCTAAGCAAACTAATATAGCCTGAACGGCTGGCTTAACGGGTAGGGCTTAGCTACATCCGTACGGGTCGGCATATTCTCGGCTCCCTGAGCATCAACGACCTGCGAACAGGCATCCACAAGATACAATTGCCTTCCAAAGTGCGCTATCAAATTCACATCCCACGGATGCCTAAAAATATGCACCCGGTTTATTATCAGGAATGCAGGCAGGCAAGGGCGAAACCCTAAATAAATAATTTGGAAATTCGGAGGACGTGGTGTACGTGGACGCGGCTTACTATCCGGGTCGCAGTGATATGGCAATTGCAAATGTCAATCACTAAGACCATTCCATCAGCTCCGGGTTGGTCCGCACGAGCGAACCGGAGGTGGGCGAAGTGGCGGCTGTGGCCCTGGCAATGACGGCATCCTCAAAAATCGAATACGTGGTGAGCGACTCAAAATCTTGTATTATAAATTACGCAATGGGGTGCATCTCCCCCGATGCTTTTGCAATTCTAAGGACTGGGCTCAACCACATTCCGCGTTCGCGCAAGATATCTCTAATATGGGCAGCTGTACACTCTGGCCTGGCTTGGAATGAATGCGTGGATGACGCCATTCGTGGATTTTCTGAACGAGCTGGTGATTGCAACGCCGCTCATTCACTTCGCTGTTCTGGTAGGGATCTCCTTTTGTCCTACAAGGACACCGCTAATCATTACAGGATATAGCGGACCCGTTTCACCCGGCTCATCCTACCCTCAGTGAACGGCTATCCGTGGCTTAGGGGCTTCCACATACCAAGTGGTATCCCAACCAGGTTGCGTACGGTCGCTGTTACCCGGCGCAACATTCTGACCACTGCCACCGGTGTAAGGACAGGGAAGACTTATCCCGCAAACTGTGAACCTGTCCACAGGCGACAACGTTAGGTAGCAACATCGCTACTGTAGAGCGATGGGAGACCGTATTGCTAACCTCCGACCCAGCGGATGAAGGCTGGGCAATTCAGCTGGCAGTAGGGGCTGCTAGAGCCAAAGGGCTTTTGGGCGACGTCTAAGATTACTCGCTGTTATGCAATAAAGTTTTCACTCACTCACTCAATCAGCTAAATATTTAAAAATGCGCTTGACAGAACACAGTCGATCGTCAGAGCAAAAAAAAAAAAATGCGGGCGTGTAGTGGGATGTGTAGTCTGTATAATTGTAGGAAGTGTTTGCGTCGTGTTGTGTTAAGTGCATTGATATGTCGGTTATTGATAGGCCCTCCCCACAAGTTCTAGAAAAGAGACATGGAGATCCAGCGAGCAGATGCGAGTGTATAACATGGGTGTGGCCTATCCGTAATCTACCAGAAGCCGCTACCAAGGGTCGGTTGTATGTGCAAGATCTGTATCCTCCCGAATGTGGTTTTATTACGTGCAGATGGTCTCCTTGGGCAGTATAGTGTGTTTACCTTATGCTATGCAGGGGTTGTCAAATTTGTGGCTTCAGTTCAGTGTAGGGTGCCGTTCTTTTGCCCGAGTAGGTCCTGGCTGTGGAGGCAGCATTCCTCTCATCAGCAACCTTACTACCAGTGACCCTTCCACGGCTTGGAACCCAGCAAAGGGCCAGTTGAAGTTTGTGAGTACACAGACATCATAATGTTAAAAACCACATAAACAATATATTTTCTGCAAGGCTTTTGTGATGTCAATGCTCGCACAACAGTCAACTAATCTTGTATGTGCAATGGGCTGTGGAACTAAGAGTTCAAGAACGTGTTGTATAAGAAGTAGAAGGCTACACCTTCGCTGAGCCAATTGTGGGGTTTATGGTTATGCTCCTGCATGCCGCAATGCTTGGCCTGCGAGTAGCAAGACACCATGGCGTAAGGTTTTGAAGCACAACTGTAAAACTGTTTTATTTGATATTTATACTGGAAGGACAAGAACTGCTGCAAAAACGCACTTCTTGGCTGTCGGTTCTTATACATTTTCACAAAAGAATATTGCTAAACTACACACTGCAGTTGCCATGGTGGCACAACGTTAGTTAAGGACGACGTGTATACATAAAAATCTCCAATGAAAAGGCCAGAAACTCTTTTAACTTCAGTGAGAAGGAAAAGAATGAGATTGGCCACGGGAAACGAGCTGGGTTGAGGATTTATTGTTAAGGACAGGTTCAAAAGAATGCGTATTTAAGGAATACACCTTAAAGGAATATAATAAATATCTCTACTGTCGTAGATGTTCGAGGAGCAATTTGTGTCATTAGGCATACAGACGCTGCGCCGGGCTAGTCCGGAACGCACAAGATGACAGGCAAAGCCCAGCAGTTGGCCGCGTGGGCTCTGGTAGCTGGAGCAGGTGAAGCTTCCCTGGTAGTGTGGGCAGCTGAACCTTCGCGATTCAGAGTTTTCAGATGAACAGGCATGATGGTCACAATTTTCGGAGGTATGTAGTACATAGCAGCAGTTTGTATTATGCCCGAAAGGCTAGCACTTGAAGCAGCGCCGTGGGTTCTTAGTGTACGTGCGGACAGAACGATGGATAAAGTCTGTGTTTGTGGATTCTGGAAAGGTGGACCTGTCGAAATTGAGGATAATGTGATAAGATACAATTGATTTTTGTTCGGAGTGCATAGATTCGCGCTTAACAGCCGTTACACGCCGAACCCTTAGGCTTTCCAAAAACCGGTATCGGTTTCGTCAGTCAGGTCTCCCTCTGGGATCCCTCCCTGAGGGCTCCCCAGGCTTGGGTGGGGAGTAATCCTGATGCCAAGATCTAAACTGCGCATTTTTTGCACGAGGAATTTCGCTTGTTGTTGGCTTTGTACTTGAACCCTCACTGCAGCTAAGGTGAGTTTCTTTACGTCATACTTATTACCACCGACTCTTTTGAGAATTTTAGAAATGAGAAATACTGACTGGGAAGAAATTGGGGTTTATTGGTCGCAAGATTGAGGTATTCGACGAAACATATCGAGAAAAATGAAAATCACATGAGAATATTTTATTCAAGCAACAACGGGGCAAAAAGTGTGGCAAACAAATTATATAACTCTGGCGGAATTAAAAGAAATAATAGCATCACCCTCTCCTTGGCACCCAGATAACACCAGCAGGTGCGGCAGGTCGTTAAAGTACAACGTATACATAAAGAAACCAATGCAAGGTTCACGGTACTGTCCCGATCTCCCTCCAACAATGCATCGACCCAATGCAAAAAACGAAACAACATTTCGATGAAACACAATATTTGTCGTGCGCAGTAAAAATTCCCAAAACCAGGTATACGACTTAGCATGCGTCGTCGTCATGTGCCGCATGAACCTCTAGGATTACATTGTAGCTCAGTTGGCCAACACTTCTCACAATCTCTTAGCATCCAAAATGCTGTCGCAGAAGCTTCGCACTTAGTGCGAGTTGTCAAATCTGGCTCCAAACCCATATAAGATAACCAGTGTGATACTACATGATTTCCCGCTCAATATAATCCAAACGCCAGTGAATATAATCCCAGCACAGGTGAATATTATCCAGGCGCCAACCAATATTATTTAGGCACCAACCACTATAATCCAGGCGCCAACCAATATAATCCAGGACCAACGCAGTGCACAACACATGACAGCGCTTTGTAATTTTGTTCGCAACCACAACAAATACGGGCGCAGTGTATTTTCATCCAAGTTAGATGAACTAGGTTACGTGACCACTTTAACCAGACGACCTTAGAACTGCGTGATAAAACATTCACATGACTATCTGGCACTCTCGCCAAATTATTATACTGAATAGGAGGATGGTGTTGTGGGTATGAATTATCGCATTTAAATTGCTCGATTACGCGAAATTTTAGGGGAAACGGCCGGAATTACCTAATTCTCGAAACCCTATACAGAAACGAACGTGGGACAGACAGGTGGCGCTGCTGGCGCAATCAACAGCGCCACCCGCGGAAGAAAATCGCAAAAATGGTCGGGAGAAGCCCTGGCGTGTAGGTGTAGAGAACGCGTGGTGGTGGTCGTTTAACTGGTTTATTGAGTGGAGAGGTCGGAAGCGGATCTGCTCCCGGCTACTCCATTTCACCACTACAGGGTCATCGACCCGGCAATACTATTCCACTTTGCACCACACTTTCGTGAGTAGAGAACGCCTGTTTCCGTGTTGTTTATAGGGGCAACCTCTCGTTACCGTGATGATGTTAGTCGTACAAAACTCGCATTTTTTTGTCAGAAATTAGGTCCGGGCGACACGAGTTCTGTTTAATTGTTTACCTAATAGAGGAATTAATTCACTATTCCTTAGTCACTGATATGGTTAAACGTCAAAATTATGTATCCAGGCCTTGCGAGGTACCAAATAATTGGTCTCGATAAGGGTAACCACGTGGGAGAAATTAAAAAGTGCTTCCTGCTTCTAGTCATGAGATAGTCACGTGAGGCAACGATTGGGTTAAATATGTACAGTAATGCCAAAAAAGCTTGTGAGGTATCAAGTTAACGTATCGATAAGTGGTACACGCGGGACAAAAAAAATAGCTTCCCGGTTGCAGTCATGAGACAGTCACGTGTGCCCTAGATTGGGTTAAAAGTCAAAGTGATGGTACTAGGGCTTGTGAGGTATCCATTTAAAGGTCTCGATGAGAGGAATCACGTACCACAAATTAAAAATTGCTTCCTTGTTATAGTCATGAGATAGGCACGTGACTCACAAATGGGGTTTAAAGTCAATGTGACTTCACTAGGGCTTGTGAGGTATCAAAAAAAGGTCTTGATGAGCGGACTCACGTGCGACAATTTAAAAATTTCTTCCTTGTTACAGTCATGATAATAGTCACGTGATTCACAAAGTAAGATAAAAGTCAAAGCGACGCCACTAGGGCTTGTGAAGAATCAAATTAAAGCTCTTCATGAGGGGAATCACGTGAGACAAATTTGAAATCGCGTCCTGGTTATAGTCATAACAAAGGCACGTGAGTCATAGATTACAGGAAAAGTCAATGTGATGACGCTACGGCTTCTGCGGTATCAAATTAAAGGTCGCGATGAGGGGAGTCACTTGGGACAAAGTAAAAATTGCTTCCTCGTTATAGTCATGAGCTAGTCACGTAAGACATAGATTGGGTAAAAAGTCAACTCAATGCCGATAGGGCTTGTGAGGTATCACAGTAAAGGTCTCGATCGATGAGGAGAATCGCGTGGGACAATTTAAAAGTTGCTTCCTCGTTATAGTCATGAGGTGGTCCCGTAAGTCATAGATTGCATTTAAATTCAATGTGAGGCCAATAGGGCTTGTGGCGCATGAAAGTAAAGGTCTCGACGAGGAAAATCACGTGGAACCAATTAGAAATAGCTTCCTGGTTATAGTCATTGGATAGTTACGTGAGTCATGATTTGGGTTAAATGTCAATGTGATGCCTCTAGGGCTTGTGAGGTATCAAATTAAAGGTCTCGATGAGGGGAGTCACGTGGGAAAAATTAAAGGTTGCTTTCTGGTTATAGTCATGAGATAGTAACGTGAGTCATAAATTGAGTCAAAAGTCCACATGATGCCGCTAAAGCTTCTGAGGAATCAAATTATAGGTCTCGATGAAGAGAATCGCGTGGGATACTTGAAAAATTACTTGCTGGTTGTAGTCATGAGATGGTCAAGTGAGTCATAGAATGGGTTAAAAGTCAAACTTATGTCACTATGTCTTGTGAGGTATCAAATTAAAGATCTCAATGAGGGGAGTCACGTGGGATTAATTAGAAATACCTTCCTTGTTATAGTCATGACACAGGCACGTAAGTCACAGGCTATATTAAAAGTCAATGTGATGCCACTAGGGCTTGTGAGGTATCAAATAAAGATCTCAATGAGGCGAGTCACGTGGTACAAAGTAAAAATGCCTTCCTGGTTAGAGTCATGAGCTAGTCATGTGATTCATAGATTACGCTCAAAGTCAATGTGATGCCACTAGGGCTTGTGGGGTATCGAAATAATGGACGCTATGAGGGGAAGACGTGGCACAAAGTAAAATAACCACCTGGTTATAGTCATTGGATAGTCACGTGAGTCCTAGATTTATTTGAAAGTCATTGTGATGGCACTAGGGCTTGTGTGGTATCAAATTAAAGTCTCAATGAGGGGAGTCACATGGCACAAAGTAAAAATTGCTTCCTTGTTATAGTCATGAGATTCTAATGTGAGTCATATATTGGGTAAAAAGTCAACTTTATGCCGCTAGGGCTTGTGAGATATCAAAGTAAGGGTCTCGATGAGGAGAATCGCATGGGACAATTTAAAAATTGCTTTTTAGTTATAGTCATAATGTGTTCCCGTAAGTAATAGATTACATTAAAAAATCAATGTGAGGCCGATGGGGCTTGAGGCGTATGAAAATAAAGGTCTCGATGAGGGGAATCGCATGGAATAAATTAGAAATACTTTCCTGGTTTAGACATGAGAGAGTTACGTGAGTCATATATTGGGTTAAATGTCAATGTGACGCCGCTAGGGCTTGTGAGATATCAAATTAAGGTGTCGATGAGGGGAGTCACGTGGGACAAATTAAAAATTGCTTTCTGGGTATAGTCTTGAAATAGTAACGTGAGTCAGAGATTGAGTCAAAAGTCAACTTGATCCCGCTAGGGCTTGTGAGGGATCAAATTAAAGGTCTCGATGAGGAAAATCGCTTCAAAGTAAAGGTGTCGATGAGGAGAAAAAGTTCTTGTAATTAGGGAACATCTCTTCTTTTGAGGGCGCATGACTCCTATGGATCATGAATTTGTCACGTGACTTACTATGAGGTGTATTAAATCACGTGCACTGGCATAATGGCTGTCAAATAAACACTGTTGAATTGCTCTGTTTTCGTGATGTGCAGAAAAAGCCAGTTAAATGTCAACATGTTACCTTAGAACTCGCCTCGCCCCAATTGATCATGAAATATTTATGCTAGTTGTAAGGTTTATTATACCACGAGTAATCACATCATAGGTATGAAATAAATGCTGTTGAGTTGCTGCTTACGTGAATATCAGAAATTTTTTCCTTGTTGCGCACGTGATTACAGATGATATTGCATGGTTCCTAATTATATAAATATATAATGTGATATACCATGAGGCTTATGTCGTCACGCGTACCAGTCTGAGGTGTCTTTTTGCTAGTTCCTCTTTGATTTACCCGCTCCAAGTCACAGCTGCGCTGGGCAAGCAAAACACTCCTCCTCCTCTCAATGCTTCTCCCACTCTGCTCTCCCGGCGCGACTTCAAGCGCGCATGCGCGACAACGGTCGCCGCAGCTGCCAGAGCAACAGCGGTGGCAGCGGCGGTGCGCTAGAGAAGGCGCGGTTCTGGAGTGCGCGTCGTAGCAAGCGTTCTGAAGACCAAGGAAGACCGGCACTATGCCCTATCCACAGGGACCAAGCGCAGAAAGAAGTCATTTTGCTTCATGTTAGCTAAACGTGAGACACTCATTCGTAAAGCGTGAAGTCAATCTTAACAAATAGCGCTGGTGTCGTACAGACCTGTACAACTGCTCGTGCCGTGTTCGATGTCAACTTAGGTTATGCCATGTTTTACATCAGTGCTTATAATGGCACGTTGCGAATGTGCTCGGTCGTATTTTCGTAGCTTGAATAAAGTGTTGAAGTGCTATTTCGCCTGCCGTCTTTCTGTCCGAGCAGCGTACGTACAGTTAGGATCAATTGGAAGGTAATCGCGGGAGCAACGACCAAGCAAGACGACAGCGCCGTTCCGTGGCACTTTTTTTCTTTTGTGAAGGTGAGATTATGCTGCCCTCTCTCACCCTCCGGCTATTGCATAGAATTCGCTCACCCACTTCTGCAAAGGCCGACTGCCGCAGTTTTTTTCTTCATTCCTTTTTGGGTGACGTATCTGCGTTTCGTTCCTCGGGACTTTGATAACAAGGAAGATACCTCGACATTGCAGAATTGAGGAAGCAAATTACAAGTTTTTTATGCTAGAATGCCGCGGCATGCAGACATAGTTACCCTGCGAAAGCTGGGCATCAGTTTGTGTTATATCGGTGACGGTAGAAAAGAACCAAGAAAAAAAACGAGCGCACGTGGCATTTATCGTTTCTGATGGTAGTGCCCGCACTGCATGGAACAGCCACGGGAGAAGAAAACCTGGCATAATCTCGTTGTGGCTAATGCTAAGAAGTGTCACGCAAGGGCGCTGTCGTCGCGGTTGGTTGGCGTTCTCGAGATAACCTTCAAATTGATCCCGACTGTACGCCTGCATGGCAGCGCGCCGGTCTCGGCGAGGCCTAGCGGGTGGCGCAAAGGGCGCGGGACCTACAGCAAAGCGGCGGGAAGAAGCGGGAAGAAAAAAGCATCACCATCCCCTTCTCTTCCCCCCATTCCGCGCCTCCTCGCGGTGTTGCCATGACAATTATTACGCCTCCATGCTCAAGATGGCGGCGACATTGCTATGGCAATTACAAGTCATGTTTCCCCGCCCAGGCACGCCAGGGGAGGATGTGGTGCTACGACCCCAATTAGCCGAGACGCTGGGTTGAAGGCTGAGTTGCCGCCGACTGCGCGTACTGTCACCGTATATATCCAATATAGCGCTATTGAATCGCTTCTTCACGTGACTGGCGAATACACGCGTTTTTTTTTGCTATAGCGTGTATTCGCAAATCACATGAAAAAGCGATTCAATAGCGTTATATTAGATATATAGTGACAGAACTTACGACGTGATAAGCCTCATGGTATGTCACATTCTGTATTTATGATATTTAGGAACCATGCCATATCATCCGTACTCACGTGCACAACAAGAAAAGAAATTTTGATATTCAAGTAAGCAGCAACTCAGCAGCATTTATTTCATAGCAATCATGCGATTACTCGTGGTATAATAAACCTTACAACTCGCATAAATATTTCATGATCAATTTAAGTTAGGCGAGTTCTAAGATAACATGTTGACAATAACCGGATTTTCCGCACATCAAGAAAACAAGCAATTTAACAGCGTTTATTTGACACCCATTATGCCAGTGCTCGTGATGTAATACACCTCATTGTAAGTCAGGTGACTAATTCATGGTCCATTGGAGTCATTCATCATAAGGAATCATATTCACCATGACAAGATTCTCCTACACATCTCGAATACAAGGAATTAAACAACGCCTATATGACACCCATGATGGCAGTAATCGTCGTATAATAAACCTCGTAGTAAGTCACGTGACGAATTCATGATCCGTAGGAGTCATGCGTCATCAAACAGAGACATGTTCCCTAGGACAAGACGTTTTTGCGCATCATGTAAACAAGCAATTCAAAAGTGTTCTTCTCATACCCATAATGCCAATCTTCGTGATGCAATTAACCTCATTGTGAGCCACGTGACTGAATCATGACACATGGAAATCATGCTACATCTTTGGGAATAATGTTAGCAAAGAGAAATTTTTTTGCATATACCACTAACAAGCAAATGAATGGCGATCATTTGATACCTATGATGGTTTTACTCGTAAAAAATACACGTCATTGTAAGTCGCTGACTGATTAATCATCCGTAGGAGTCACGCGACATCATAAGATATCTAATCAACAATTTTTTTAACCCATCATCAGCCTCTTTCCGCCTATGTAACTTTCTTTTTTCACATTTGGGCGGCTGATAACAAGCTGCAAGGCTTCACTTTGATTTTTAACCCAATGTGTGACTCACGAGAGTATCTCATGCCTCTAAACAGGAAGCAATATTCAATTTGTCCAACGTGATTCTCTCATTGAGACATTTAATTTCATACCTCAAGTACCCAATTTATGACTCAAGTAACTATCTCACGACCATAACAAGGAAGCAATTTTTAATTTGTAATATGTTTTTCCCCTCATAGCGTTCTTTATTCTGATACCTCACTACCTCTAGTGGCATAATTTTGACGTTGAACCCAATTTGTGGCTGACGTGACCATATCATGACTATAACCAGGAAGCAATTTTTAAATTGTCCCACGTGATTTTCTTCATCGCGGCCTTTATTTGATACCTAAAAAGCCCTAGTGGCATCATTTTGACATTTAACCAAATTTGTGACACACGTGACCATCTCACGACTATAACCAGGAAGCAATTTTGATATTGTACCACGTGACTTTATTGTATATTGTACCACCATAAGTTTGATACCTCACAAGCCCTTGTGGCATCATATTGAATTTTAATGTAATATATGACTCACGTTACTATCTCATGACCATCAACAGGAAGCAATTTTTAATTTGTCCCGCACGATTCCCCTAATCGAGACTGTTATTTTGATACCTCACACGCCCTAGTGGCATCAAATTGACTTTTAACGTAATCTATGACTCACGCCACTATCTCATGACTATAACCAGGAAGCAATTTTTAATTTGTCCTTTGTGACTCCCTCATCGAGACATTTATTTTGATAGCTCACAAGCACTAATGGCATCGCATTGATTTTAATCTGACACTCATGTGACAATCCGATTACGATAACTATGAAGCAATTTTTATGTTGTCCCATGTTACTCCCCTGGTGGAGACCAATATTTTGATACCCCACAAGCCCTAGTGGCATCACATTGACTTTTACGTAATCTATGACTCACGTGACTATCTCATCACTCTAACAAGGAAGCTATTTTTAATTTGCCTCACGTGGCTCTCCTAATGGATATCTTTTTTTGATACCTCATAAGACATAAAGACATAAATTTGACTTTTAACACAATATGACTCACGTAACTATCTCATGACTATAACCAGGAATCTATTTTTAATTTGTGCCACTTTCTTCCCCTCATGGCGTCCTTTATTTGGTACCCCACAAGCCCTTGTGGCATCACATTGACTTTTAACGTAATCAATGGCTCACGTAACTATCTCATGACTCTAACCAGGAAGCTATTTATAATTTGTCCCACTTGGCTCGCCTTATTGAGATCTATAATTTCATACCTCACAAGCCATAATGACATAACTTTGACTTTTAACACAATATATGACTCACGTAACTATCTCATGACTATAACCAGGAAGCTATTTTTAATTTGTGCCACGTCTTTCGCCTCATAGCGACCTTTATTTTGATGCCCCACAAGCCCTAGTGGCATCACATTGACGTTTAACGTAATCTATGACTCACGTGACTATCTCATGACTTTAACCAGGAAGCAATTTTTAATTTGTTTCACGCGATTCTCCTCATCGAGGCCTTTAATTTGATACCTCACAAGCCCTAGCGGCATCAAGTTAACTTTTGACTCAATCTATGACTCACGTGACTATCTCCTGGCTATAACGAGGAAGCTATTTCTAATTTGTGCCACGTGATTTAGATCATCGAGGCCTTACTTTTCATACCCCACAAGCCCTATTGGCCTCACATTGACTTTTAATGTAGTTTATGACTTACGGGACTATCTCATGACTATAACCAGGATAAAGATTTTTAAATTGTCCCACTTGATTCTCCTGTTCGAGATCTTTACTTTGATACCTCACGAGAATTCGCGGCATAAAGTTGACTTTTTACCCAATCTATGACTCACGTGACTATGTCATCACTATAACCAGGAAGCAATTTTTGCTTTGTCCCACGTTACTTCCCTCTTTAAGAACTTAAATTTGATATCACACAAGCCCTAGCGGCATCACATTGACTTTTAATGTAATCTATGACTCACGTCACTATCTCATAGCTATAACCCGGAGGCGATTTTTAATTGGTCCCACGTGATTCCCCTCATGGCGACCTTTAATTTGATTCCTCACAAGCCCTCGAGGCGTCGCTTTGACTTTTATCTCATTTTGTGAATCACGTGACTATTATCATGACTAAAACCAGGAAGCAATTTTTAATTTCTGCTACTTAATTCCGCTCATCGAACCCTCTAATTTGATACCTCACAAGCCATAGTTTTTAGGCCAATCTATGACTCACGCAGCTATCTGATGACTTTGACTAGGTAGCAATTTTTAATTTTCGCACGGGATTCCTTTCATCGAGACCTTTAATTTTATTCCTGACAAGCCCTAGTGCCGGTATTTGACTTTTAACCCAATCTAGGGCTCACGTGACTCTCATGGCTGCAACGGGGAAGCTATTTTTTTTTGTCCCTCGTAATACCACTTATCGATACCTTTGTTTGATACCTCACAAGCTTTTTTGGCGTTACTGTACACATATAACCCAATTTATGACTCACGAGACAATTTCTTGACTATAAGACGAAGCAATTTTTAATTTCTCCCACGTGATTACCCTTATCAAGACCATTTATTTGGTACCTCACAAGCCCTGGTTACATCATTTGGACGGTAATTAAATAAACCGAGCGCATGTCGTCCATACCTAATTTCTGACAAAAAAATTAGAGTTTCGTACGACTAAAATCATCACGGTAACGAGAGGTTGCCCCTTTAAACAACACGGAAACACGCGCTCTCTACACCTACACGTCAGGGCATGTCCCAACCGTTTTTGCGATTTTCTTTCGCGGGTGGCGCTGTTGAACGGTGCCAGCAGCGCCACCTGTCTGTCCACCTTTCATTTCCGTATAGGATTTCGAGAGTTAGGCATTCCGGCAATTTCCCCTAAAATTTTGCTTAAGCGAGCAATTTAAATACGATAATTCACACCCATCACACCATCCCAGTATTCAGTATTATGATTAGGCGAGAGTACTGGATAGTCACGTGACTTTTATATTGCGCAGTTCTAAGGTCGTCTGGTTAAACTGGTCACGTACCCTAGTTCATCTAAAGGCCGATCCACACGGCGGACCGAGTCCGTGGTTCGATCGCTCACCTGATGCCACGTCATGGCCCCCCGCGGTCCTATGCAGCGCAGAGAGCATCCACACGGCGGACCGCCGTAGTAGACGACAGAGCGGTCAAATCAGCTACACTCTTCACCACAGTGCTCGCAACCAGACGATCTCCCGAACCCATACGAACGGCTCGCGCCAGCGCCGCGCATGTTTTATGTATATTTTGGGCATTGTTTTGCGGTTCCGCGCGCATTTTGGAGCAGTCGAAATGGAAACGGACCGCAAGCGTCGTTTGGCCGCTATGGCGTTAGCTTTGTACGTTGCTGAAGAAGACTACCCTGCGCCGAAAAGGTCGTGCTGGGTTAAGGAGTGGATGTGTCGAAAAGACCTGGGACTGCAGAACCAAGTTGTGGCGTGCGGAACTCTCGCGACCGTCTTCTACTGACCCTTGGTCGCCTTCCGAACCCCTCGAAAAAAGAGAAAGCATTCTTTTTTTTTTGGAGAACACGGAGATAGGGTCACTAAGGCGGTAAGTTGGGCGAGTTGGTTACTGACTAAGGAAATCATCGTTCTAGCGAACACTTAACAGCGACAAGAAAAAGAGGCGACGAAACACACGCTAGAACTTGAACTCAGTCTATGCAACAGAAACACGAAAAAAGGCTATATGTACATGAAACGTGGAAAGGGTAAAAAGAGCAGCGAACACAAACAAAATAAAATAAAATAAATTAGAATCGCACTCGTCACACTTGCTCATATAACAGAGCCACCCCACAGTGCCCGCCAATATCACTAGGCGAAAATAAACTTACACGTGTGTTCGGCTATCACCGCTCACTCGTGCACAACCTGCTCTTCCTCTCCAAAAAACCGATTTCCTTTGCAGACAGTGCCAAGGATGGTGAACTGATGCACCTTTCCCTTTCTCTGCTTATCATGAAGGCCTAAAAAATTTCTCGTTCTGTCTGCGAGGAAGACCAGTACAGGATGCGCGTGTGCAGAAAATCTGGAGTGCAATCCTTACACCTCCGGCAGTGATCAGCCAGGCTGCCAGCCCCCATCAGCGGCTTCACAGCCGCTTGGTGCTCTTGCAGCCTTACATTAAGGCACCTGCCTGTTTGGCCGACGCAGCATTTTTTGCACGACAGGGAAATCCTATAGACTACGCCCATCGCACAATCCACAAACCTACTTTTGTGCTTCGTGTCAAAGCGGGGCTTTGTGCAAGGGTTGTTCACCTTACGCAGCATCTTGGAGAGCTTCTCAATTGCCGAAAATACAACCTGCACACCCCACTTCCCACCGAGCTTTTTCAGGCGGTGGGACACTTGATGCACGTACGGAACAGCCACCGCAGGCACTTTTTGCCTTTCGCTTTCCGAACCTGGCAAGCGGTTACTTTTCAAATCCTTGACAAGGTTCTCCGCCACAGAGGACACAACTTCTGATGGAAAACCTGCCGCTCTCAGTCGTTCAGCTTGCTCAAGCAAACTAGCCTGCATTTATGCTGGCACGACCTGGTGAGCGCCGCCCTCACAACGTTCTTCGCAATGCCACGTTTCACCAGCTTGTAATGGGCTGACTGGTAGGGCAGGATGCCCTTTTTACTACGAGGCGCATACTGCCAACACGGCTGATCACCACCCAGGTGCAGGCGCACATCCAGGAACTGCAGAGCGCCCATCTCAGGCAACTCGTGCGTGAAAGTCAGACCGCCTGCGCACTCGCGCATCCTGTATCTTCTACAGGATCCTGTACAGGTCTTCCTCGCAGACAGAACGAGAAATTTTTTAGGCCTTCATGTTAAGCAGAGAAAGGGAAAGGTGCATCAGTTCACCATCCTTGGCACTGTCTGCAAAGGAAATCGGTTTTTTGGAGAGGAAGAGCAGGTTGTGCACGAGTGAGCGGTGGTAGCCGAAAACACGCCTAAGTTTAATTTACGCCGAGTGATATTGGCGGGCACTGTGAGGTGGCTCTGTTATATGAGCAAGTGTGACGAGTGCGATTCTATTTTATTTTATTTTTTTTTATTTGTGTTCGCTGCTTTTTTTACCCTTTCCACGTTTCATGTACATATAGCCTTTTTTCGTGTTTCTGTTGCATAAACTGAGTTGAAGTTCTAGTGTGTGTTTCGTCGCCTCTTTTCCTTGTCGCTGTTAAGTGTTCGCTAGTACGATGATTTCCTTAGGAGATAGAGTGCCTGAGACACTGAGTCGGGAGCTAAGTCCGACAAAGGGGGGGGGTATTTCGAACGTCCGCTGTGCGTACGGTCATAAAAGCAGAAACGTGTGCGCCCGCCGCAGTTTCTCGGAACTGCGCTGCAGGGGCGACCGAGGGGCGGAAAAGCAGACGACGGAACGAGTGGCTTTTTTGAGCCAAAAATTGGATTGGATTTGGCTAATAACACGTGTTGCCAGACAACGTTCGTTGTCCAGACCAGTTCCTTCGGGGCGGCTTCTTCGAGCGCTTCGAATCCCCGCGACGTTCTCTATTGGCGCAACTGGACCCGGCTCCGCCCACGCGGCATGGCAGCTATCACATCACGCTGATTGATGTGGCGGTCCGCCGTCGAGACCGCGGACCGAAAAGCCTCGGCGAATATTTGGACCGCGAAGACCTCGGTCCTGCGCCGTCCAACGACGGTCCGCGCGAACTGCTGACGTCCTGTCACGTGAAGCGCGGACCGTGGTCCAAATAATCGTTTTGGTCCACCCTGTGGATCGGCCTTAACTTGGATGAAAATACACTGCGCCCTAATTGTATTATTTGCCAACTAAATTACAAAGCGCTCTCATGTGTTGTGCACTGCTTGGGTCCTAGATTATATTGGTTGGCGCCTGGATTATATTGGTTGGCGCCTAGATTCTATTCACTGGCGCTTGGATTATATTCACTGGCGTTTAGAATATATTGATCGGGAAATCCTGTAGTCACCTGGGCGTCAGAGGCTGTAGCGTCTACAATTCACCACTTGCTTGTCCGTAGCACCTACTCCAGCAATTAGGCGGGCCTTGTCCGCAAGCTGTTGGTAGCCTTGGACGTCGGCGTGGAGGTCGTTGTTTTCTACGTGTGGCAGCATGGCGTCGATCATTGTCATTGGATGTCGCCAGTAGACAACCTCGAATTGAGTCATTCTTATAGTTTCCTGGACAGCTGTATCATATGCGTACGTCACATAAGGGAATATTTTGTGCCATGTTTTATGCTCAATGTCGATGTACATAGACATCATATCGGGGTGTTGGTTAGGTCTTCGGTTACTCAAGTCGTTTGAGAGTGACAGGCCTTCTTCTTCCGCTGATCCGTTTTCCTCTAACGTAAGACTCTTGGATGAGCTACGCAGTGAATGCTTTTCTGCGTTGCGTGGTGTGTATTTCTGGGGCGCCATGTCGCGGGACAACTGGGTTTATCAGTAAATGTGCGACTTCTTGTGCTGTCCCTGTCAAACGAGCGGCTGTCTCTGCTTAGCGCGTCATGTAGTCTGTGGGTACGAGAATCCACTTGTCTCCGGATCGTTACGTAGCAAACGCCAGAAGTATGTGTATCCCTCTGTGTTGGAAGGAACTCGATGAGACGGCGATCGGCTACAGAAGTCCGGTGGGTCGTGACGGCGACGTTTTTCATAGCTGGCAGTCCCGGCAGCTCCAGACGTTGTGCGTGACGTCGGATGTAAGGCGGGACCGGGAGTACTTCGCCTTGCTTTTTCAGTAGTGCGAGTTTTCCCGAGATGCACAAAACGCGGTTATTCATAGCACGCTTGCAAAATATCGTCACGGAGATGTGCGGTAATGACAAGAAAATATTTCGTTAACTCTCCGTGGCTGTAATGTCTTCATCTGGACATAGTTTTTCAGGCTGAATGTTTGTAAGGTGCGTTTGAAGCCCCTAAGCAGGGAGGCTTTGATTCATTTAGGGTGGTCCATCATGACTCAAACCTACGGGTCAACATTCTGCTGGGCAGCTAAGTCGACCTACATCACGACTCGGAAGAACGCGCTGTCTTCATATCAGTTGTGGTGGTGGGTTGACGAGACTGCCCGAATGTCATTCAGCGTACGAATAGCTTATGACTCATTTTTTACACAATTATCACTTCAATTCTTGTAGGCGCAGCTCTACAGCCCAAGATTGCCAAAGGGGTCCTTCAGAATGGCGAGCCACCACAGTGCGTGTTGGTCTGTCACAGCCTTGAACTATCTACCATACACGCCTGATCCAAATTTCGAAATGACCCGTATTATTTTACGCGCCCTTGTTCAGAGGCTAAGTCGTTTTCTTCTCCTTTAACAAACCACGGCTGGCACAGGGGTTACGTTTTCGCAGCTGCTTTGTTTTTGGACAAGGATGGCTCCAGGTCCTATTTAACGGCGTCCATGAGAATTTGTTTCGGCAGTTTTGTCGGAATGACCGAGCCCGGGTTGTTGTAGCAGGCGTTGTTGCAGATCGCAATATACTATTTCTTGCATTTTCAATGCGGAAAAGGGCGCTATCTTCCATCAAGCGTCTGGGGTGGAGAGCACTTCGGGCGAAATTTGCGTAGAAGCGCCGGTAGTATGCGCACTGACCCAGAAATTTTTTCGCGCTGTTTCTGTTTTTGTCTTTGGAAATTTGCAGGCAGGACGCCCTAGCGTTCACGTTAGGACCCATCAGCTTTATTTGGTGATACATAAAATGGTGGCTTTCTGGCTTCACGTTAACCTCGATTTGCGTATTGACTCGAATACCGACTCCAACATTGCGATTTGTTTATCGAATTCTCGGGCTAATACCACAACGTCGTCGATGTTTACGAGGCAGGTGGGCCACTTCCGTCCAGCCAGAACAGTGTCCATGACTCTTTGAAATGTTGGTGGCACCGTGCACTGCCCTAGCGGCGTCACCTTGAACACCTAAAGCCATCAGTGCTTAGGAACGCACTGTGCACTGTGTCGTTCTCGTCCTCTTCTGTTTGCTAGTAGCCTGTTTTAGAGCCATCGCTGTGAATAGCTTGCGTGAAGGTGGTGGGCAAAAGCATCGTCGATTGGTGTCAGGGGGTACGCAATCTTTCTGGTGATTTTGTTCAGGCGCCGGTAGATAACCGAATAACTGAATGTGCCATCTTTTTTCCTCACGGATATGACCAGCGTAGCCTTGGGTTTTCGATGTGTGTATAATTTGGCCGCTGAGCATGTTTACCACTTTTGTCTAGTACGGCTTCCCGCTCGTGTGAAGATAGGAGGTACAGTTACAGTGATGTAGGTCGGTCTTCACGTTCTGTTTATCTTGATGCATTATTAGAAGTGCGATGTATTTTTGAGTCCGAAGGAAAAACGCGTTGTACGACAAAAGAAAGCTAATAATTTGTTAAGTCTTCGCGGTACCACCCGATTATGTCGAAGGAGTGCGGAAGCTTGAAGGCATCTTCGGGTGTGCATTAAAATTCCTTGAACGCCATCACACCACTTGTGTCTTGCGTTTCCTCGAGGAACGCAATTGCAGAGTCCTCTATAAATTCTGGTTGTAGTTGGTGAAATTAATGACTAAAACCATGGATTGGCGTTGAATAAACAGAGCAATGCGTCTTACGACGGAGGCACTGCGGTCAAGAAACCAAGTATGGTGACTCTATACTGTAGCATTGAAGTCAAGAGCAGCATGTTTCGATTACATGGTTATCATCAAGATTGGTGGGGTGAAAGGGTGACATGACCATTGGCGATCATTGCAGCAGCACAGTGTTCGAAGTTCCTTCGTGCTTCATAGAGGGATTAGAGAAAAACTTATCGACTTTGTCTGCAGATCAATTACTGCGCCGTACGGGAGCAGTTAGGCAAAATGACGAACGCAGCAGGGTAGGTGGTACCTTCTACCGTGACGCATAATGGGAATGTTGCGCTAATAGTAAAGAGATGGCGTCCAGCGGAACATAGGTGAGGACTATCTCATCGGGTCGTAGCAGACTTCAGCTTCGAGGCAATCGATCCGCTCATAACTGAGTAGTTTTGTCTTGTGTCTGTGAGAGCGATATGCTCAAACTCATCGATGCACAACAGGGGGCATCAGGGCGTAGTATCTCGGCTGCTTGTGCGTGTTGACTTTTGGGTGTTGACATATGTTAGCACCATATCAAGTGTGGGAGCGAACCGTAAGTATAGTGATAGCCCTTGAGCATTTATGTTTAATTTGTTTTATGTGTGGAATGAATGTAAGATTTTGGTAAAAGACTACGCCTTAAAACTTGTATTCATTTCTGACAAGAATTGAGACACTATGGAGTTTGATGTATGGATCCGGCCAAAGCAAACTTTTTTTCGAGGAGAAAACACAAGTACACTTTCCTAGATTAAATTTAAAACAGTTGCAATCTGCCCAGACCATTAGATTGTTAACACCAGGATGGATGTGGTGCTCGCCGATAAACAGGTTACGAGACTTAAAGGAGAATTCCACGTCGTCTACATAAATTGAGCAGGAAATTGCCTGTGGCAATGAATTTCTCAGTGAATTCATTTTTACAATAAACCGAGGGCAGCTTAGAACTCCACCTTTCGGAACAGCGTTTTCTTGCACATGAACCCTTGAGAGAGCGCTGCCAACTATCATACGCAATGTTCCTTCGGACAAATAACTACCAGGAGCCTTCATCATGTTACCCCACATGCCAAAGGACTTCAAATCGCTGAGGATACCATACCGCCACGCTGTTTCATACGCCTTTTTAATATCAAAGAATACTGTCATACAGTAATGCTTATATAGGTAGGCGTCTTTAATGTAGGATTCTTGCTCTACTAGTTGGTCTTGGTAATATGTAGATCGCCCCGCCCCGAAGCCTGCCTGGCAGCTCTCGAGAAGACCATTGTACTCAAGAGAGTACACCAGCCTCTTGTTTAAAGTCTTCAAAAGGAGATTGTACAGGCACCTTGTCAGGGCAATGGGACGACGATACCTGGCAGGATAGGATGGGTGCTTTCCTTCCTTCACGAAAGTCACTACTATGGCCTACCTCCAAGATTTCCGAAATTCCCCGAAAGCCACATTTTACTGTGTATGTGCAGGAGTGCTTCTACAGTGTCTGGGTGTAGGTGTTCTATCATGGTATATGCAATCCTATCTGCATCTGGAGCTGAAGGTTTACGTCTGCTCAAGGCAACCCTCAACTCATAGAGTGTAAATTCAGAACTTTAACCAGATTTTGACCTGTTATTGTCATGTAGAGACTTCTTTTCACCAGTGGTTTTATGTCAAAGGAAATTGTGTGCTGAGTTGAAAACGTTTGGAAGTGTAGGGCAAGTGTTTTGGCCTTGTCTTCGAGTGTGTCCTCTGTTTTACTGTCCAGGGGCAGGGTATGGGTATGTTGTCCTTTAGTTTACGTATTCATGTCCATACCTTGTAAGTGTCTGTGTATGAGGTAATGGATTTAGGAAGAGGGCGCCAAGTCTCCCTTTTCGACTCACGACCCACACGCTTTCCAAAGGTCTTTGCCTGTTTAAATGAGATGAGGTTATCCTACGTGAGTACCAGCGAAGGACACCCCACGCCTTGTTGTGGGCCTCTCGAGCTCGCCTACAGTCACTGTTCTACAAGGTCCTCCTTGGTTTGCAGGAGGAACTGGAGACCTGGGGAATGAACTTTCGGCAAGAGTCGAGGATGTGTGTCGTGATGAGTTGGGTGGCTTCTTCAACGTGCAGGTGGTTTATGGCTGTGTGGTGTAGTTTAGATGTTTCTGTGAATGTGCTCCAGTTTGCTTTTGATTCAATAAACCTTTTACAGGAAGATGGACTGCTTGGGTCACAACTTGGCCTAAGTATATATATTCGCTTACCACTTCCACTGCTTCGCCATCTATCTCAAACTTTTGTGCTGTCCCCAGGTTATTGATCATTACTTTAGTTTTCTGCATATTAATTTTCAGGCCCACGGTTCTACTCTGGTCGCCCAGTGCTGAAAGCATGCTTTGCAATTCGTCCCCCGAGTTACTTAGCAAGGCCACGTCATCAGCAAATCTGAGGTTACTGAGGTATTCTCCATCAAACCTTACTCCCACCAGTTCTCAATCCAACGTCCTGAATACTTCTTTTAAGCATGCTGTGAATAACATAGGAGAGATTGTATCTCCTTGTCTGACACCCTTCCTTATAGGTATTTTACTGCTCTCCCTATGGAGGATGATAGCAGCTGTAGACCCATTATAGATATCGTCTAGTATTCTTACATAATGCTCATCTACCCCCTGGTTCCGTAATGCCTGAATGACTGCTAGGCTTTCGACCGAGTCAAATGCTTTCTCATAATCTATGGAGGGTATATATAGGGGTTCAGTATACTCACTGCACTTCCCTATCACCTGATTGATCGTGTGAATATGGGTCTTTGTTGAATAACCTTTACGGAACCCTGCTTGTTCTTTAGGTTGACTGAAATCTAAGGTTGCAGAGATTCGGTTAGCGATTACCTTGTTAAATACCTTGTAGACGACTGACAGTAAGCTGATCGGCCTGTAATTTTTCAAGTACTTCATGTCGCCTTTCTTATGGATTAGGATGATGTTCGCGTTCTTCCAAGATTCCTGTACCATTGCGGTCATTAGGCATTGCGTATACAGGTTTGCCAGTTTTTCAAGTACAAATTCTCCGCCATCCTTCAAGAGGTCTGCTGTTATCTGATCCTCACCAGGTGCTTTGCCCCCTTTCATTTCTTTCAAAGCCTTCCTTACTTCTTCGGTCGTTACTGGTTCGCACGTTAAACGTTGCCAGGTTCAGATTCCATTGGCGGCCTGTCCGGATCCAGGGATTCTTAGCACCCTCTGCTGCGTCACAGGTCTGACCGCCGCCGTGGTCAGTTGCTTCGCAGCCGCTGGGGACTGAGGGCCGAGGGTTAATTGGCGTATTAATGGGAGGTTGTGGCCGTTACTACACCAGGGTGGCCAATCCTGCTCTGGTGAGGGAGTGCTTCACCGGCAATTGTCGCCGGTGAGGCAGAGATGATTAAAACCATGAGGCAGAGATAGTTAGACGGATCAAAAAGGGGTGGGGTGCATATGGCAGATATTCTCAGATAATGAATAGCAGCCTACCATTGTCGCTGAAGGAGAAAGTGTATGACTGCTGCATCTTACCGGTACTCACCTACGGGGCAGAAACTTGGAGGCTTACTAAGAGGGTTCAGCCTAAATTGAGAACGACTCAGCGGGCAATGGAGCGGAAAATGATAGGTGTAACATTAAGGGACAAGAAGAGAGCGGAGTAGGTCAGGGAGCAAACTGGTGTTAAAGACATATTAGTAGAAATTAGGAAGAAGAAATGGACGTGGGCAGGGCATGTAATGCGAAGACAAGATAACCGCTGGTCATTAGGGGAACAGAGTGGATCCCTAGAGAAGGCAAGCGCTGCAGGGGGCAGCAGAAAGTTAGATGGACAGATGAGATCAATACGTTTGCGCGGATAAATTGGTCACAGTGGGCACAGGACCGAGGTAATTGGAGAATAATCGGAGAGGCCTTTGCCCTGCAGTGGGCGTAGATAGGCTGGTGATGAAGATGATGATGATGATGATGATGATGATGATGGACTGCTTGGGTCTCTACATATATACGTTATAGAAGGGGGAAATGGTCACTACCATATAGGTCCGCGCCCACACCCCACCCAAGACATGTAAAGATAACTGCAAAGCCAACAGCCAAGTCAAGAAATGAGTGTGTGTTGTGTCCCATGTTGTGGTATGTAGGCTGTTTTTTGATGAAAAGGCATGCTCCAGAGGATGTAAGAAACTTCTCTATCAGGCGACCTCGAGAATCTGTTCTGGAGGAGCCTCAAGGAGAGTTGTGTTCAATAGGGTTGGCTGTGAGGATGTATGACTGGGGTAGCTGTTCAACGAGCGCCTCGAAATCAGACCTCCGAAGAGCAAAATCAGGAGATTTAAATGGAGCATGCTGTTGTCAACCTATTAAATCTTATCGTCCGCATCACTACAACCTCAAGGACAGTGTTTAAAGAAAGAGGCTGGCATGCTAATGATTTCCGGGCGACAATTGCCACACCGCCCGAAGAGTGGGTGCACTTAACCCTGTCCTTTCTGCATACCGTGTACCTATTAAGAAATTGGCCTGCTTTGAATTGAGATATGTTTCTTGGAGACACACGCTACTTGGTTGAGTGGGATGCAGCATCTCAAACACATCGTCATGATTTTTAACCAGGCCTGTTCTGTTCTATTGCATGATTTTTTCGGTTCCTATTATTTACGTTTAAGAATGACTCTAGGGTGTGGGTGTGTATGGGTTTATGTGCCGTCTGTCGGGGCTGATACTCTTGGATTGGTCTTGTTGGGCCTTTCTGTCGGCTTAGAAATCGGAGCAGTGCCAGTGAGCCGGCGGGTAAAACTATCCCATTTCGAGCACACCACCTGGTTCAGTTGCGAACAGGCACTGCACAATTTCTGCTCATTTTCGAGCCGTAGTTTGCCGCTATGTGACAAACATCTAATGCTGTGCCAGCAAATGATCTTCCGCTTACTCACACTGGCGTCTGCAGAGAGCCGAAGGCAATAAAATGCTTTAGTATACAGAGACATAACATACGTAAATTCACAAAACACATAAAACCTTAAATAATTGTAACAGAAGTCGCATATCGTGAAACTGTTAAAATATTTTCATCCACAAACGCCCGTTATAAAAAGTGTAATCTTTGAACTCCGCCTTGGAATGATGGTCACCCCCGCTGTTGCATCAGCAGTGGTGGTGAGTTACGGGGTTTAAAATTAACTAATTCGCACCCAGCTTTCAAGGACCCTGATGAATGTCGGTTAACCGAGGACACCCATTTGAAAGTAACCATATTTTCTAGCACGCGTGCAAACATCTACGCCTGGGTTGACGAATTGCTGTCCACCTGCTTCCACCTACAGCAAGACAAGCAACGGCCATAAAAGAAGGAGTGCATTAACCTGCCATTGCAAAAGCAGTGACTGGTGATTCCTTAAATTGTCATTATTCATGCAGATTAAAATATACATTTCTGCCGCCCTCACAGGACCATATTTAAAGCCAGCATTACCTTGCTGTCTACTACACATTCCTAGAATTACACTTGAAAAACGGTCGACAGTCGATCGTCTGCTTCTAGTAGCGTTAGTGAATCTACTTCATAAAATACTTCCCTCAAGTTCAAACCGAATCAGGAACTATCACGGTAAATGGTAGAGCCAAACATTTGCCTATTATTTACAGCAGGGTCTCACCTCAATGACTGATGTAGCCTAGACGAGGTATCATAGTTTATGTTAGCACTATCGGCGACTGCACGTGACAAGCATAAAGGCCTGTACTGAAGAACGACCATCCGTGTTTTGGTACTGTGAGCACCAGTGAGACAACTGCCACAAATATCTCGGGTCCTGACCTGGCGCCTTTGAATAAGGAGTCGCGACAGATGACAGTGCCTATATTCTGTTCAGTTCTCACTCAAATGACACCCTTTACCATTTCTGTCTCCGAGGTTGGACCCCCTTCAAATAAAGCCGCCAGTATCGGTTAGTACACGGGTAATCATTGGCGCCTGCACTGAAAAATGGGTGTTCATTGTCTTTACCTGGGAGAAGCTGTGAGGCAGCGCCTTCGCAAGACTCGCATCATGTTAGCACCTCCGCTGCAGTAGTCACGACGGGTGATCGGGCAATTTCGTGGTTATTTTGTGCCCTTTTTTACCTGCACGATTTTCTTAGTTTAAGAATAACTGCCGGCTACTATACTCGAAAAGCATCACCGCCAGTTCTGAATAATGTCCTTCAGTTGCCTGCCTGCCACTGCCGCGCCAAGGGGTCCGCATTTAAGTAGAAGTGATAGTGATAACGTTCTAAAGCTATCGCCACAGTAATCGCATTTCGGAACAGTGCCTAACTTGTGTGCATTTTTTACGCCGATTCACACTTGCACGGCTCCTATCACCAAGCTTAAGACCCCAGTCACGAGCCAGCCCAGCCGGGAACAACGTGTCCCAAAACCAAGCCGGCGACCACAAACAACGCTGTGCTCGCTCCGCTCGCTGCGGCAGCGAGTGAACCTTAAGAAAAGACTGATAACGAATCCGCACCATCGCTGTACCAGTAGCGGCCACTATGCGAACCAAACCTACGCTTATTTTTAGACAGAATTTAACTTGTGCAATTGATGTGACCTTGCTGAGGACCCGCATATGAAGTTTGCTGTACCGACTAGTGCATCTACTGCACCAAAATCCACACCCGCGCGAAGAACGCCCATTCATTTGCTTCCAGGGGTAGCGGAATTGGGCAGTCACCATAAGCTGCTCTGCCCTGGATCACACACCTTTTCTACAGCAGTCGAGGCGGGTGACATTGCCGAACTGCTGCTCATCCTCCAGTCAGATTTTAACCCTTATGACTGATATTTTCCACCTGACTCTCCTGTCGGAGGCAGCACTACCCGCCACAACACGATCCATACTCCTACGCGTGGGCGGATGAATCACCGTTATTGGCGTTCTGCACGGAGTAGCAGAGTGGCAACGACCATAGGAGATTTGTTCATAATGACAGGGGACACTTATTTAGACAATGCCCCTTAGCACCGTAACCTGTCACTGAAGACGACGAAGAGGCTTCGGCTGGCCCGAGCGATCATGGCCGCTTGTAAATAGACCGAATCGCTCTGCGGCAACATCTTGTAAATACATCACTTCATCGTCACCCATGGTTGGCCTCATCATTGTCCTGCCGCCACGTAACATTTTGGGGAGGGTGCGGGTTTCAGTCCCATCCCGGCACCGAGATTCACCCCATCTCGGCTCATGAAGCGGTCTTATCCTGGCTCTTTGAACGCGTCGGCCCGCCCCAGAGCCGGAGAGCCACGGAAGCGACAATCCCCAGCCCCATGTACCCTGCCCATGCCCCGCCGAGAACAGACGAACTGACCAGCCACACCGAGACGCATAGCCGCCGACGTCCCCACGCCAATATCTCCGGCGCTTCTCCAAAAGCTTTGGACGCTGCCTCGTTGGGTCGGCGGTGGTCACAGCTGTTGTGGGGTCGGTGCTCATCGCGACCATGACCATCATCAGTGGCGGCAAGGACTTCATTGTACATGTTCTCATCGCTTTGCTCATCCGCGTCGCCACCCTTTCTTTGCCCTAGACTCGACCGGGACAGCCGTCCTCTGAGGGGGGGGGGGTAATTTATGTCACGGAACACCTATTTAGACAATGCCCCATAGCGGCATAACCCGTCACTGAAGACGACGAAGAGGATGGGGCTGGCACAAGCCATCATGGCTGCTTGAAAAGAGATCAAATCACTCTGCGGCAACATCTTGTAAATACATCACTTCATCGTCGCCCATGGTTCCCCTCATCAGTGTCTTGCCGCCACGTAACATCTTAGACTGCTGTCGCAGAAGTCTGGGCTAGTGGTCATGACTAAAGTTATCACAATTTTCATTCCTTTAATACGCTTGTGGGTTTGTTCTTCGATCATCTGGTGGTTTTCCTAAGTTGTCGCGCTCCACTCCTAGGACATCCAGCACTGAAGTGCGCTATACGAGATCGAGAATGTCAAGTTGAACTAGGTCGATGAATGGTCGCCCAATTGCTCTTCGTAAAGCGTAACTCGCTCGTTCTCACTGCCTCTCCTACAACTGGCGCAGAACCTCTAGCTACTCCAGAGTATTTGATGGCGAAAATACCTGCTGCCCGTGATATTTCGGGAAAGGCCCATTTTTTTACACGAAGAAACGAACTGGTGAACTGATAAGCAAACTCTGGGGACTTTGCAAAGAGATCCCACGTCCCGCGGCCACCAAGTGTATTTTTCTGACTTTTAAATTTTTATGTGACTAACGAAGAGTTTTTGGCCGACATTTTCAGATTGCAAACAACCTTGCGGAGTACAGAAATGTTGCGAATAATATAGAATACAGCTGGGATCCTTTAAAACGTTTGCTTAGGTCTAATGGTGACGACTCTGGCTTTCGAAAACGTGCAGATGTGCTTTGACGCCAGCAAACGCCTTGCGAATTTTTCAAAGACCATGTTTACAAAATCTTTGCATGACTTAGTGATTTTATTTATGTCTAAGGCAAACGTACCCTATGGTTCACAAATTGAAAAGTCACTCCAAACTAAAGAATAAGCTTGTGCTTAAGGAGCCACGTGTGGGGGCCCCTGGCAAAGAAAAGGGACCCTCTGGGTAAATCGCGGCGAATGAATCTCGATGCGCGATTTTTTGTTGTTGTTGGTTACCCAAATCGGGAAATAGGCACTCTCTCCGCAGATCGTGCCTGGCAGCAGTTTTTCAGGAGATGAATATAAATTGTGCCACCAACGCAGCTTTTGTGCACGTGTCCGCATTAACTTTACACAAAATCCTTGACACCACAGCCACAGAATCTAAGGCTCCTTTTTATAACCAGACCGACCTTCTACGTTCCTCAGTTCCCCATCAAACACGTACAAATATGTATAAAGGTAAACCTGCGTAAACAACTCAACCAATATATAATAACCGCTGTACGACGTGAATCATTACCAAGTTGCCCACATCATCTCGTTAACAAAGCGGTTTTACAGATACATCTAACGAAATTAGTAAAGTGCCGCAAAATAAACTATACAAATGCCACAAAAAACATAATTTGAAAACAGTGGCAGTTATAGTAATGATTTTTTGCCTGTAGAAAGCAAAACTCACCTAAGCAGTAGTGCAAGTTTCGTAATATTCTACCGTCGGGTCACGTAAAGCTTCTCAGTTCAATTACTATCACACAGTTTTTTTTTGTATTTTGGCTGGGGTTTTTGTATTTTTATCGTCTAAGTACTGATGTTTTTACATAGTTTTGTAGCTGCTCCTCGGACGCACAAGCTGATTATTACGACACGGTCAGTGAATTCTTGTACTGCACAGCATTTTATTGCCATGGGTGCTTAAGACCATCAATGAAAAGCAATATTTTCGTTAAAGCTATTTGGTGCTACGAAAAAAACTTAAAACAAATCTTTAGCACTGAAATCCTAAGGCTGTCAGCGCCCCCGATTTCACATTAAACTGGTAATTTTTTCTTGCAGTGTAAGGTAAGCTCTCTTATAACTACCACCTTTTCGTTACATAAAAAACAGCTAGAGTTCAGTAATGTTTATATCGTAGCAGTAGGCTTGCCCGAACGCGAAATATTTGACAATCAATAAAGTAAAAAGTAGATCCTTGTTGGTCAGGAATGAAGTTGGAACGTAGAACTACAGCGTGAATTATCGGTAACTAAATAGGATTACATTGCAGCGGCATCATCATCACCACAGGAGCTTCCATCACTAACATCGTGTAGGCAACATGATCATCATCATCATCCAGCGCAGGTGGTTGTGTGTGCAGTCCGAGCCACGGGCAGAAGATAAAAGGAGGTTTCGGTCGCAGCAGGAATGACCGTTCTCGAATCGGAGGGAACGATTGGAGGAGTCAGCCAGTGTGTTTAGGCAAGCGCTATTGCCGCCTCATGCCCCACTGCAGGATTGATGGTGCATACAGAGATAGGGCCAAGATGCGGACTATTACGGCAGTCAATTATTGCTACCACATATGCATCATGGTGGCGGTAGTCGGCCGCGTCCACATAAGGAGTGTCTGGTCTCAGGGGGATTTGGCTACTAAGCGCGCGTACGCTTTGCTCCCACCACCCCCTGTGGTAGGTTGAGTGCATCTTGGCAGAAGTGGGAAAACCTGAATATTAGCATGGATATTTATTGGGAGTTGGGGCTTGCAGTCAGTGATTGCAGTTTTCCCAGAATGTTCTATCAAGTAGAGGTGCCTGATAGCCCCTGCAGCCCACCTATGCGATGAGTCTCCACCAGCACCTCCGCGAAGCTGCGAATTCCTTAGCTCTCCAGTCGGGCAGTGAAGAGTACAAGGGGACCGGTAATGTGGCCTTGTAGGCTTTCCTTATAAGACAATTCATTTTCTTCAGTTCAGTGGGGGTGACCCGAAGGAAAGGGAGTGAGTATGTGATGAGGCTTGCGTCAAATCTCTGCACCAGTCGCACTGTGACGTCCTTCTTACGACTCTGTTCAAGGCGGTTATGCGTGATGATTCCGATTGTTTGATTCACTTGCATAGAGAGTTGGGAGATGTAGTATGTTAGCCCTGTTATACTGGATTAGAAGTCCGAGTATATCTATGCTGCCTACTGGCGGAACAGTGATGTCACCACTTGCAGATGTATTTCCGGGACGGACTTGGAGCTGCTTTTGCTTGTAAAAGAAATAGTTCGGATTTAGTAGGGAGCCGTCAAGTGCCACTGCATGCGCTTCCTTGGTGACAGTTTCTGCTCCAGTTTGTAAAGTTTCCTCTCCGTGTTCATCGCTGCCTCCAGATACCCAAAGAGTAGTGTTACCGCGTAAACGCTGAATTTAAGGCGAATATTCTCAAATCCGTGTGGGATGTTGAGATTGGCAGGAAAAAAAGAGCACACAGGACCGAACCGCCCCCTAAGGTGTTCCTATAGAGGGTATACTGAGGGGGTATGAGATTGTGTCTCAACCTTAATAACCACATTACGCGATGGAAGGAAGCATCGCGAATATTTGTAGGTGTTTTTTCCCGGGAATACGGAAGTTAGCACGATGCAAGGCGTGTCCACTTGCGATGTTTGAATGATGACTTCGTAAAATATTGGATGGCAGATATCCATAGTCGATAGTTCAGAGCTACAGCTAAACTTTGAACGAGGGAATACATTGATGTAGGTCATAAATTTCTTTAAACCTGCATGGATAATGTGTTCAAGAACTTTTCCCGTGCACCACGTGATATCGGCCTGAGGTGATCCATGCTGAGAGGTTTTCCCGGTTTTGGGGAGAGGTAGATTTTTGCACGAGAGAGTCGCTATTGAAGGATCGTCCAAGTTACGTAATATTCAGTTTAGTAATTCTGTGTGGTCCCAAAGCTGATCTTGGGAGAATGTGGAGTATAGCAGCTCTTACTTCCACCTCAGTGATATCATTGTCAAGTTCATCGTTGGCCACTCCTTGGTAGAGAGGTAGATCCGGTTTCTCAACCTTGGGTGTGTACAAAGTCTTCGCTGTGTCAATTATTTATTTATTTATTTGTTTACAATACTGCCAGTCTCTTCCCGAGACCATAGCAGCTGGGCTTGGAGATTTTACATACACCTAGTCCACACAAACAGCACAAAAATGCGGTAAGAAAGGGAGAGAACAACTGCAATCCTAAACGCGGATGGTCTTTAAAGTATACACAGCCGAATACGAAATATGTTTCAGTATAGTTATAAATAAAAATATTTAGAGAACAAAGGATGAACACACAAAAAACTAATTATTTAAAAACCCTCATTGGTAGCCTGAAATACAGAAAAACACATTTCAAACATCAGTAACAAAAACTGATAAGGAATGTTACATGAAAAGGGATAAAACACTACAAATTACTGCACACGTATAGAGTCCTCGGCACTCAAGCAGTTCAACAGGAGGCTGTAGTGCATCTAGCAATGAAGGCCAGGTGGGCTAAGATGTTGCATTTTCTATTTTTGAGGCAAAGTCCTTTAGCGAATTTGTGTTAGCAACGGAGGGGTCTAAACTATTTCATTCTGGTATAGCTAGGGGAGAAAAAGACTTATTGAAGGTGTCGTTCTGGAAAGAATATTCTTTTAGAGTATGGGGGTGTTAATGCCGGGTTGTTTGGGATTCTGGTAGGAGAATGTACCTGGATGTGTCGATTTTGTAGTGGCTGTGAATTAACTGAAAAAGAAACTTCAGGCGCACCTGTTTTGCTCTAGCCGCGAGTGTTGGAACGCCACAGCTTGATAACATATTCGTAGGGGAATCAGTACGCCTATACCTATTGCAGATGAATCGCGCTGCTTTCCTCTAAACGTTTTCAAGTTTATTTAAGCTAGTGACTGTTTGGGGAAACCACATTGTACTGGCATATTCTAGAACCGGTCTGATGTAGGTAGTGTAGGCCAAAAGCTTGGTAGATTGTGGAGCCATTCGAAGACATCTGCGATGATAAAGAAGCTTTCGCAGCGCATTTAAAATTATTTTGTCAATGTGTGCATCCCACATAAGTTGTGACGTAATTGTTACACCTAAGTATTTGTGCTGATTTACTCTTTCAAGTCTCGCGCCGTTAATACTGCAAACGTAGTTTACAGGATCTTTGTTTCTTGTTAGAGTCATGCACACAGTTTTATTAAGGTTAATCGACATTTCGCAATCGGTGCACCAATGGGCGAGATGGTTTAATGAATCAGCAAGCTCAAGGTGATCGGAATAACTGGTAATTTCTTTATAAACAATGCAGTCGTCGGCGAATAGCTTTATGTTACAGGAAACGTTCTTCGTGATATCATTAATGAAGATGAGAAATAACAGTGGCCCCAGAACGGAGCCTTGTGGTACCCCAGAGGTAACAGGAACGGTTTCAGACGCCACTTGCTCAAACATGACAAACTGTGAACGGTCACTCAAGAATTCTTTTATCCAGTGTGTTATTGGTCCGTCCCCGATTGTGTGTAGGAGCTTCGCAATTATTTTTAATTTGGCATACAGAGTCAAAAGCCTCTGAAAAGTGTAGTAATATTACATCAGTGTGGGAACAGTTGTAATAGCAATGCTAGGTCATGAACAACTTCGGTTAGTGGCGTAATGGTTGACAATCTGCTGTGAAATCCGTGTTGGCAAGGTGACAGGATGCCCTTTGTTTCCACGAAAATTGTTAAGTGTTTTAGGATAATATGCTGTAATATTTTACACGATGTGCTGGTTATCGAAATGGGTCGGCAGTTACAAGGGTCGTCGCAATCCCCGACTTCGGAATTGGTGTAACTCTGGCCTTTTTCCAGTCGTGTGGAGGCTGTGACAACGCGGAAGATTTGCGGAAAACCAGGCCAAGATATTTACTACACCATTCTGCATATCGCAGAAGAAATGCGTTTGGAATGTTATCGGGCCCGGAAGCTTTTTAGGGTCTAGCTCAAGCAAAAGGCTACAGATTCCTTCGTCAGTTGTATTTATTGGGTTGATTGTATCATTATTAGGCGGTGGAAGCTGAGGCGTTTATCCGTTATGTTTAGTGAATACCGAGAGGAAAAAGTTGTTGTAAGCAATAAATTTCTCTCTTTTCTGTTCTAATGATAGTGTGGGGCGGCCTGCTTTCCTAGGGCGCAAATGTTTCCAGAATGTTTGGAGCTGACCAGTAATAAATGACGGTAGCGTAATATTAAAGTAAAGTTCTTTTGCTTTTTTTGGTTGTGCTCTTGAATCTTGCAATGGCAGATGGTAATTTTTTCACTTTCGTATGCCCTCCGTCCTGCTTTACTGCCTTCCCGAGACGTTTAACCTTTCGCTTTGCGTGTAAAACTTCTCTTGTAATCGAGGGATTCTTTTTCTGTGGGCGCGTAAGCCATAATGGGATGAAGTTATTCGTGCAATGTGAAACAATGAGTTTGAATCTTAGCCAAAGCGGGTTCACATCGGTGGGGGGATTATGGGCGAAATCGATGAAGTCGTAAAACTCATGAGCCAAAAAAGTTAACACACTAGCTTCGTCGGCTTTGTTGAAGTCTGCGACAGGAGTTACTGTCGATTCGAACCGTAAGCCATAATCAAGTGTTTTACTGCAGATTGGTACTTTGTGGTCAGATATACCATCGACGACTTCAACTTGGGTGTCGTCAGGGTTTATGTGGTTACTTATAAGGACTACATCCAGTATACTGGTAGCTGTTCCTTAGATTAGCAAGGCCACGCCTCCGCCACGAGATGGTCTGTTTTTTCGGATAACAGCGTAGTTCGGGGGAGCAAATTTATGATCAAGAACATTTGGTGACAGCCAGGCTTCCGTAATCGCTACAATGTCAGGTTCGTAAAGCAGTAACATGTCCTCTAGTGGTTGCACGTTATTAAGAACACTTCTGGCGTTCACGTTGAGTAGTGTTATTTTTTCCTTTGCGCTGCACTCCGAGTGTTCGGGCGACTTGGCACTTGGTCGTTTTTTGGTTTGTTTAATGGCTCCCTTTCTTCTTTCTCCTCATCCCAAACAAAAGGGCGATCATTTATAAAGAGTTTATCAAAAGCTAAGGCAACCTTTTCCTTTTTCACTCGATTTGGCTTCGCACTTTCCCAAAGCTTTTTAAGGATTTGCCAAGTTTTACGACAGAAATCTTCACCAATTGCATAGTCTGTGCCTTTAAGATTGTTATCATTCTTTAGTATGGCTGCCTTGGGTAGCTAGTCTAGAAGCTTGAAAATATCTGGCCTAATTTTGTTAGGAGTGGGCCTTCCTAGCCTGTGGATGCGTTCGATCGCAGTTGGCTGTAGCTTAAGCTTACCCTGAATAACGACCTTGTTTACTGATTCTTCGAGCGTTTCACAGGTCTCATCTTCTGTTTCGGGCAATCCGTACACGATTAGATTCGATCTTCGGCTCCTGTTTTCGAGGTCATCTATTCTTTTTTCGAGCGTTTGGACTACTGTGCTCATGGAATTACGTTGCGTCTTGCAATGCTCCAGTTCTCTCTCAAGCCTTGACAAGGCGTCAAGTTTGTTATCAATGTCTACCAAACGTTTCTCTTTTATTTCTTTATTGTCCGTTGCAATATCTTTCAACTGGTTGAATATTTCTTCAAATTGAGGGCCTGAGTTGGTTTCAATAACCCCACCCAACAATAGCAGTTTTTCAAGGAACTCAGCACTGGCTGACATCATGACACAAGGCCGAGGGCACGGCAACACCAGCAAAAAAAAACGGTCACTCGAGCAGAAGCATCTACCGTAGTCTGTTCTCACCTGCACAAGGTAGAGGAACGGGTTTGTGAACCGCATTCCGCCGTTGATGCCGTGCCCAGTTGCGGCCGGGCTCTTGGTGGTGGTCTTTATAGGCTCGCTGAGGGGGGCCGCTGTCAACCGAATGTGCGCACCGGGATGCGCCGATGTCACCTTTGCCTGATGCTAGGAAAAGGCTCCAGTCAGTGGCAGGCTCGGGATGTGCGAATCGGTACTGCCAAAATTCGACGTGGTTTCACCAACTCTGCACCGGCCGGTATCGCCATTGCTGGCGGGAGACGGCAGGCAGAGGCAGAACTGCACAAGGTAGAGAAACGGGTTTTTGAACGGAGTTCTGCCGGTGAAGCCATGCCCAGTGTTGTTGTTGTTCTGCCCTGGGAAATTATAAAATAATTGTTGGTTCGTGCCCGGGAAAATATAAAAATCGCTGTGAGCCTAATAATTTTGGCCGTATTTGAATATGCAAGGTCTAGATGTCTAATAGACCACGTGCGCTTCATGCTCAAGTGGCCTTTCATCTGGTCATACAGTCGACCACACTGATTTCGTGCCAAATTAGCGGCATGGAATTCCATTTCTAGACCCAGTTTTGCCTTTGTTCCGTCGGGGCTGACGAATATGTTTGTTCTTGTACCATCGGCGCTGTATGCTCTTTGGGGCCTCCCACAGGTGAAGTAGCCGGGAGTCAAGAATATCCGACGGGATTTCAGGTTCTAATTAATGGTCATTGAGTTGGTGACTTTCTTGCCGACCCAGTCTTAGAATGTGTGTGTCTGAATTTTTGGCTAGAGGTAGTTAGCACAGGCGTAGTGGAAATAATCCCAATTTGTTATATTGTATGTTTAGTTGGGGGTTTGTTGGACTGGAGGATGGAGACGTCTGTTCTTGGACATTCACGATCTTCACGGATTACAAGCCCCTGACTTGTGCCTGGGACCGTAGTCACTCTCGTTATGCACCTATGCCGGTACGACAACTTGAGTTAGTGTCTACTTTCACTACGAACAATCGGTACACCAGGGGCAGCGCCAACATCCCCGCAGACGCTGTGAGCCGCGTCGACGCAGTCGTGCCACCAGCGGCCTATTAGCCACTTGACCTTTCAACGCTCGGCAGACTTCAGGCAGAGGGACCAGAGCTGGCCCACTTCCTGGCCTCTGCGACATCCCTGAAGATTCAACGCGTGACCCTTTAGGGGGTGTTTGCTATGTGCGACTTCTCCACCCCTGTTCCTCGACCTTTTATCCTCTCGGATATGCGGAGGCCAATTTTCCACACGCGGCGCAACATGGCCCGCGCTGGGGTTCGCGCCACTCAAACTCTCGTCTCATTGCGCTTCGTATGGCCGCACATCAACACCAACAGTAGGGTCTGGGTACGTGCCTGTGTCTCTTGTCAACAAGCCAAGGCCACGCACTATCCAGTTCCTCGGACTCAAGGCTTCCTCAAACGTAGCCTGCATTTTGCGGTGGTATACATCGTCGTCGTTTAACCGCTGCCAACGTGTCAAGATTTCCACTACCGGTTACCATGCGTCCACATGTCCCCGGGATCGCCCGAAGTGACACCGATCCCTGACATCAGGGCTACCATAGTTGCCGCAGCGTTCGTCTCCACTTGGGTCTCACGGTTTGGCTGTCGTACAACCATCATCACAGTTTGTGGCCACAAATTCGAATCATCCCTCGTTTCTGAGCTTCTCCACGTGCTTGGAATGACTCGACTCCGCCCGTTGGCATATCACCCTCATACCAACGGGCTAGTGCAACGCTTTCATTGCCGCCTCATGATAGGTATTACTGCTCACGATACGCCACCCGAGTTGGTGCTGTGCCTTCCACTGACTCTTCTAGCTGTTGGATGTGCCCTGAAATGCGACCAATAGTGTTCCACTGCTGAACCCGCTTACAGTTCGACACTCCAGGCTTCCTGGTCATTTCTTCGACCCGCCAGCGCAATATTTGCCTACCAGAGACGATGTGCAAATTGCACGAATACTCTTTCGGCAACTTCAACCTCAGACAAAACGACGTTCCCCGACGAGAGACGTTTATATCTCGTCAGACCTTCGCAATGACGCCCAAATTTATCTGCAGTAGATTGCTGTTCGCAGGCCGCTTCAACCTCACTACGCCGACCCATTCGTGGTACGAGAGTGACACGCGTGAACGTGCATCGTGGACATTGACGGCCTTTCTGACACAATTGCCAAGCCCGCCTACATGGCTAACGCCGATCTGGATCCTCTACAAGAGCGTCGACATACAGGCGTGCCTCAAGCATCACTTGGGCACTGTGCAGCCCGCCACGTTCGTTGCAGTGGGGCGCTCGTCAAAAACAAGCACCGACAATTAATTTTGGTGGACATTCCCACGTACCCAACGACCTTCAGCCGCTTCGCTCTACTGTGTTCTCAATTTCTCTACCACGCTCCGTGCTAGTGGGGACCCCTGTAGTGGCATCGTCATCATCACCACAGCAGCGCACATCACCAACATCGCCTACGCTTCATCATCACCATCATGATGTACCGCGGGTGCTTTCGTGACCAGTAGAGAATGCAGTTAGGGTCCTGTTTGAGAAAGACGTCTGGTGCCGTCTCTTCCGCCTGACCGACGCTCCACAACCTCAAGGGGTAACCATTACCTCACCATGTTGATAAAATTGACTGTTTATGCAATGCAAAAAATGTTTTCCCCACGGTAATATAATACTGGCTGCTGGGAGGTGCCGGTCGATTAACATGACTTCAAAGGAAGTTTTTCTTCGAATTTACCAATCCAAAGTTACAGCACTTGACACATCTGGCGCAACTGCCATATATAAGTGAAAATGGGCCCCGTTGTAATAAGCTTAAAGTAGGATTCTAGCATTTGCAATTTCGAGACCGTCACTGCTTTCGCATAAATATTTGAAGCGCACCTAGTGCTCTCCTAACATGTATTTGCAATGTATCTGCACATACTTTCAAGGAATGTAATTTCGGCTAGTTCAAAGTAACATACTCGGCCACCCTGCGAACCCTCTTTGACATAACCATTAACTATAAAAAAATTGAGATTTCGTCAATTTTACTCGGCCGCAATTTAGTAAGGACCTTGAAAGTTTCACTTACCTTTGCTTCAACCTCCGTTGTTTTATCCAACTTGTGTATTACTCCTTCCCCACTAGGCTCCATGCCACCTTAAGGCCTAATATATTAGCTGTTGAGGAAACGTAAAACCTGTTGTAGTTGATTGAAGGAAGCTGTTGATTGAAGGATTGAAGGAATGAACTTATTTCTTGAGGAGAAAGAAAACAAGGTCGACCAGGTTTTTCTTCTATGGTCAATTTTCCCACCTTCTTCATTTGGTGTTCGCCTGGTTTTCGGTGGATCGGTTTCGCACGAATATTTTTACCACTTTAAATTTTTTATCCTGTGTAGGACCATCATGAAGTCAGCCAAAAATGTGCGCTCCTGAAAGCGTCACACGTGTGCTTCTTTATAATAAGCGTAGAGTTGTGCTGCCACAAAGACAAGCCGTACGTGCGCAACTCGCCAGGCTTATCTCCTTCCCAGTAGCAATGTGAGGCTTGCTCAGGAGCAGTTTTTAAAGATTTTTGTGGTTGCCAGAAGTGCATAAATACGCGGCTCGGCCATAAGCATAGGTCCTAGCTTCTGCGAATACATGACGAAACTGGGACAAAATTTTATCAAGCAGTAGCAGATTGTGGCAGGCAGTAAGGACGAATGGAAAGTTGTACCAAATGACATCCGTTTCATTTACCACATTTTCAGTTTTGGTGGGGGTCGATGTAAACAGGCACTCTCTAGCACCTGAGGTAACGCAGAGCATCTCTGTCATATTTCTGAATAGCGATGTGCAAAAAAGCATTTTCGCGCTGCCACGAATGCTGAACGGTGGCTGCCAAACTTCCGTAGCTGACCTGCTGTCTGCATTCAGATTAGGGCAAGTGTAAAGGCTTTTTAATAGGGAGGAGTGCCTGCGTGCGTGCGCCCTTGCGGTAAACACAACGCAATTTTCCGTAGCCCGCTTCTAACTGATCACTACGTGATCAGGGGCAATGCCTTCCAGAGGTAGGCTGACTCACTCATAGGTCCACTCACTGAGACTCATTTGGACTCACACGTGAGTTTGAGCTTGAGTGAGCGCAAGGCTAGTGTAGCATGGTGAGTTTGAACTTGAGTGTGTTCGATCGCGACTGAGTTTGAGTAGGCCAGAGACCGTGTGAGTTCTGAGTCCATTTTGAGTTTTGAGTACAAATTTGAGTTTGAGTACATTGTGAGTTTTGAGTACATTTTGAGTTTGAGTACATTTTCAGTAGATTACATTTTGAATTTTTTATACATTTTGCGTTTGAATAAATTTTGAGTTTGAGTAGATATTAGTTTTGATAACATTTTGAGTTTGAGTAGAATTTGAGGACTCAGTACATTTTGAGTTTTGAGTACATTTCGAGTTTGAGTACATTTTGAGTACTGAGTACCATTTCATTTTGAGTGTATATTGAATTTGAGTGCATTCTGATTACTAAGTAAATTTTGAGTTTGAGTACAGTTTGAATTCTGAGTACATTTTTAATTTGAGTACATTTTGAGCTCTGAGTACCTTTTATGGTCTCAGTAATATGAGTATAGCCTAGGAGGCAGATATGGTCGTCGGTTAAATTTAAGGTGTCGCTTTGGGCTCGCAATTTAAGTTAGCTGCGGTTACTGCAGCATTCAAAATCCGCATGATCGGTTGGTAAGGAGGGGGGGTAGAGGGGGGTGTCTGATTTAGCGGCTGGGCGTAATAATCGACTGGTGAGGTCATAAAAAAGGGTTATCGCACCTTTTCCTTTTTCCTTTTCCTTTACTTTTTTGCTATAGCCAGGGGTTCCAAGATACGTTTGCTTCATGTCTATTCCGCCAAATTAGGCTCGATGCTGCGATTGGTTGGTTTCAGCTATACACATTTAGGGAAACTGTAAAAGAAAACGATCAAGGAGCTTGGGGAACAGATCACATGAGGGGTCCCTTGAGGAGTGCTATCATCGTTAGTGTTTCCTGAACAATTATTGCTTCTTAGGACACAATAAAGTGGCCCTCTCTCTACATAACTCACTGCTGTGTTTTCAACAAGGACAGGCCTGGCGCCACCATTTGGCGTCATGTTAATACGGCCGCATTCCTGCAGTAGGGCGGCTGCTATTGGATAGCCGCCAATGCTCAGAAGGACTGTGGCCACCGGTCAGCCACAAAACAGAGGTCAGACTCCACAGCTAACGGAAGACGTCTGACGAAGCCACCGGATCATGTCCACGCTACAGGCTTTAGAATTCAGCCTTTAGTTGGTCGATGACGTCTGCAGCGCAACCTGATATTGCAGGCGCACTGTGCACTCACACAAAGCCCACCACATGCGGACACTGAATCCGTATCAATGTGAGCCCACACGACAACATTAGCCGACATTCTTTGCCGCAGCTATGCTAATTCTTCAGTTCAGTTGAGAGTAAAATAGAGTTATTACAGTGCTTCCAATTTGTCGTCTCCTTGTTGCCGGTGTTTACATTGCTGTCGTAAGCGAAATATATTGATTTCTTTGCTAAAGCTGGTCTATATGTCGTTAGTAGGCACTAATATATTGTGTGCAGCCTATTTTAAAAACAAGGGGGAATGCGTTAAAATTAGTAGCGTATGCCTTAGACAGGTATGGGTGCCTCATTTTCAAATTTTGAAAAGGGCACATTTCCTCAACATTTGCATGCTCCAACCACTCTATCGATATTTACAGCAGTTGCACGCCCCGTGTAGCTGGTTGGAAACAGTCACGCTTGCCTTTATGCAAGCGTTTTGGCAATCCACATAACACTTCGCACCGTTCTATACAGAGAATTTCCAGTTTTCGACCATTTTGATTCAAAGATTACTTTTATACTGGATCAAAATTTGTGACGAGCTTTCACACGGATGATTTCAACAGAGGTTGAAGAAATGGTTGTATTTTCAATTTAGCCTTGATATTCTTTTCTTGAGTTATGCGCATATCAGTTCATAGCCAAAGAAAGTCTGTGTAACCCTAGTGTTGTAGTTAGTGAAATAATTTAGAAGTGCCGCGAATAACGCCCTGCGTGTGGGTGCTCCAGTTCCACCAATCTTTCCTTTAAAGCAAGCAAACGGGTATAAGTGGTGTTCATAATTTGTATAAAACCGCGAACATCACATCAATAGTAAGCATACAGAGAATCTTGAATTTTTTTTTGAATAATATTATTGAATATTGTGCTGCTCGACGTTTGAATCATTAGGCCTCCCAACTGCTGCCGTGCGAGATTGAGGCTCGGCCTGATGCACACACTGCTGCCACTTTACATTGCATCATGGTATTTCAACCACGCCCCTCGAACTGACTGTGAACCGTGCTTTGAGTTGCAACAATTCTAGACACGCTTTCTCCACTTTAGTAGTGGCATTCACTGCGTGTCATTAATTTTGCTGTTACGACAATTTACACGCTTGAACAATCGTTTTCATACACCACCATTTGTATTTGCTGAAAGTATAACCACAAAGCGGCACTTCTCCAAGGTTCATGCTAGCAAGGGTAGATGCCATTGTAGTGGTATAGGTCGAATCGAAGAAACGAGACCATCGCTTGACCAGGGCGTATATGCAGGCGCACAACCAGACGACAAAGCAAGTCTGATTCTTGACACGCCAACCTACGGTTGTTCTCCGAAATGCTCGGCCGTCGACAAAGAATTGGCCAGAGTTAACCGTAAGATAAACTGTTTGAAAACCTGTTCCACTATCCACTCGGTCTGTTTTCGGCAACCCATGTTCTTAAGTTGTTAAGCTTTCGCTTGTTAACCGTAAACATGGTTTTACTTCAGCGAAAGTTACTGAGAAGTTATATGGCGGAAAAACTGTCGCTTATGAACGGCACTTTCTAAAGCAACAACAATCAAAAGACAGGTGGTAGGTTTTCCGCCAAGGAGCACTCGGTGGTTGCATGAAAGCGGGTTTTCAAAAGAGGATTAGCTTGTACTATGTCAGCAGGCGACCGCTTTCTTTCCGCTTTCCGTGGAACACGTGATGAACAGCTGTGAACCGTTTCTCGAGCACTCGTGTTTCATCGGCAGCCGTTGTGCAAAAGTCGTTTTTGAAACGTACCTTATCCGGTCTGCTAATCAATCGGCACACTGGTGCCCTACGAAAGGTCAGCGGCTGATGTCTGTCGCAGGTCTAGGAACGCCCGTGCCCAATCACCGGAATTCCGCAGGTCATGCGTGGGCATTCGCTCAGCCACCGAACAGTGTGCTGTATATACACGTACAATCATGGACAAACGAATGAGACTACTAAAATTTTTAATGGAACGCTCTAGGTGAGAGAATATGGAGAGTGAATGCAAAATAATGGCTCGCTACTTGTATAATTGAAAAGACGGTTTTGAATCTTGAGAACTGTAATATAGTCGCGCGTTTAGTTCCTTGCATGGAAAGCAATCGCACTATTTGTGTGATCTAGTTCATGTTTTCGTGTTCGCGTTTCATTTGTTCAATATACGTTGTAGGCAATGCCTGAGACCTAAAACCAAAAGTAAAGGTGATTTTTTGGGCTGAAACAAGAAGTTGCGTTAAAAAGCTCATGTGTGATGCGGGTTGTTGTGCGGATGAGCAGGTCAAGTTTAACTGGCAGAGAAGAAGCGAGGCACGTGACGTCAGACAAGGGCAGACTATATTCACGGGAAAGAATTAGAAAAATACACAAATTAGAAAACTACACAAATTAACTAGGAGCTAATCTAATCCAATGACTAGGTGTCCGCCAAGACAATGTTCTTAATTAAAAAAAGTTCCCGCTCACGGCTGGCAGTATTTGGTTGCAAGGAGCTGTGGCGGTACACTTGACTGGTGTGATGTCTGCAGGCGCTGTACCCTTGACGTTGGCGCTGTCCGCCGCATAGTCGAGTCCCGTGCGCTAGGCTCGGGGCGCTGCCGCGGTGACCTTGTCAATGCCGGTGCTGCGACTGATGAGCGCTTCGGCCCGGGTGCTCCGTGGCCAGTCTCGGCTGAGCTTCCTCGATGTCCAAGGGGAAGATGCGGCTCGCAACGGAGGTTCCCCGAACGTTCTCGTCCGGCAAGTCGCTCCTCGAAGCTCGTTCCTTCCGCTCTCGTGCCACGATCCTCCGGCTTCCTCCTCGTCTTTCTCTCCCGCGCCCTTCTTCGGCCTCCGCACACACCTCGTCGTCTTCGCTTCGACCTGCCGACCCCTGTCTGGTGAGCAGCGCCTCCTCACATCATGTTTTGCGATCCTGTATAGGCACCGACCGGTATGGTATAGACGCAGACATCTTTGGTATTTCTTTGTTACATTATTAAGACCAAAGCTTTGCGACGAACCGCGACGCCGAGGAGGTTAACTATCAATTCTCCGGGCACACAACGCATATTACCTAGGGTAAAAATTCCGCTCTTTTGGTGGTTTCGTGGCATTCTTTTTTTTCGGGACGCAAAAGTCACTGTACGCAGAACGTTTTTTAGCAAATTATCTTGCTCGTACAAGCCACGTAATACTAACTACTGTGCGGAAATATGTATAGTGTCTACATTTTGAAGCATTCATCGCAATAGCAGTTTTTGCATGCAACTGGCCAATGTAGTGGCATCAAGCAACCCTGATCGTTGGTCCTTAGTGCTCATGGAAAGAAGCAAAAACCTCCTGCCTTTAGCAGCCAAGTAGTAATCAAGTAATGCTGTAAAATGGGCCCGAGCAGCGGCGAAAGAACGTGGCTTTTTGCGCTGCAAAAAAGGCTACCCACCGTGTTGTTTGTCTTTTTTGTCAGTTTTAGTGGAGTAACACCTGCAAAAAATGTGCCGCTCGGCGGAGGCGAAACATGACAGCCGATCTATGTATAGATACGACCTGCTACTAAAAAACTTGCCAAAACTCAAGTTAGAGATAACATTTTTTTTTTTCACGCGGCAATTAAACTGGTATTTCACTCGCCGAAGCCATGAGAGTAGTCTAAATATGTAGGAAACGATTCATATTTATGCCACTTGAGCATCCTAAATTTTTGTATGCTGATTGTTTCTTCAGAAGGCGAAGGGGTCCCACTTTGATCTTCGTAATCAAAATGACGTCACCAGTAAGAATGGTGCATCCTTTGAGCGTATTTTAAGTTATCCCTTATAAAAACAAACTGCTACGTAAATTTGTGTGATTGTTTTATTATTGAGTATTTGGCTTAACACGCCGACGCTACGCCGGCGATGAGGCTCATCCTAGTGGAGGTCTACGTATTAATTTAGGTAACCTGGGGTTCTTCAACGTGCCCAGAAATATCCAAAGCTTGGGAGTTTTCATTTTTGGCCTCCATCAGAAGTAAAGTTGGGTGATGAAGTCAGCAATGCAGTTTCAACGTTTCAGAAGAGCTAGCTCTTAATGTGTTATTTATAGGGATCTTGATTACCAGTAGAATAACATAGTTTCTCCAAAACTAGGTTTAACCAGAGCTAATTGTTTAAAGAAACTTGTTTGTTTGGGTTTCCATTACCTAATAGGTGCAATTACCGGGATGGGCAAGCTGTCACGCACACATAAAAAGTCACAGTTAGCCGCAGCTGCCGCCAAAACTGCCACACGGTCCCTATAGAACTGACCCCGCGTAGGCTCCTGGAATGCTGCATGTACTACTTCAAGTTGCTTTAGCATGACCAACGGAAACGTGAGGAAGCCTCAACATCACTTTCGCCAACGACTACCTGCATGCTCAAGATGGGGCGAGTATCACATATCTGTCGCTCTTCTATCGTTCTTTAGTACATCGAGCGTGCACTGTGTGCGTTTCTTTGTGACCACGCTTTGAGAATATTCTGTGAACGTTTGCACGGTGTGCGCGTTTGTGGTTCTTTCAGTTTTTGCAATTCTACGACCGATAGTGTTACTGGCGTTTTTGTGTGCTGAGGTATTCATTCCTTTTGGTCATTTTGCTTTGTAAATGGAGTATCCGGCGATCTTGTTTCGAGGTTGGCTTGACTGTATACCAAAGGTATTGCTCCTTCCATTCACCCGCGCAGTAGTTACAAAGAAAAAACGCGACGGAAAAGAAATGCTAGTGAATAGTCCTGTGCGAGCACAGTAAAAACTCACATAACGGCTGTACCTTTTGCAAGAAGGTATAGTTGTACCAACCATGTGCATAGTTGAAAAACCGTAAGGTGAGCGACTCCTGCGACAAAGATTTCCCTCGCTAATGATTACGCAAACTGAAGTCTCAGATCAAACCTTCCAATTTTCTATTGCCTGCTTTTACATTTTTACTGTACATCACACATCATGTCATATTGTAATGGTTCATCAACCATACTTGGCTGACTAATTTGCTTTAAAACTTTCTAAGACACACTAAATTGTCAAGCACAGGGAACAACTAACGGGGATCATCCTCTGCACTAAACACTTCCTGTATATACTGTACGCTTTCAATGAAATTTTCCTTGACAGGCCGGGCAGTTATATCCGCATTCCTCACGGCCATTCTCGTCCTCCATATACTATGAAGGCGGAGGAGCATGATGAAATCGTACGGCACACCACCCTCATTTTTCACGGGTAGGAACCAAATTCCACACGGCGTTATGGGTAAGTCTTTCTTTATGTACGTTGTAGGACGTCCCAGTGAACCACTGGGTACCAACAGTCGATTAAGACATGAATAACCGTTTTCGGCTTTTTCCACAGACTACAGTCGGTTGTCCACGGCACAAAAATGCCTCTTTCTGCTCACCAAGTATTTACAGGAAGGGTTTCACTTTGCAAGTGAAACCCTTCTTTGCAGGTTTCACAGACATGCTGTTCACCCTCCTTAAAACATCAAGCCCTGTGCCCGCACTTTATAACGACGTATACAGTGGCACGGGTAAACAAACATCAACTAAATCTTTGTACAGGTGCTTCCTGGAAACACTATACAGGTAGTGAAAGAAAACGGTACCTTCAAGAATTCGACAGACAGAGCCACTTCTCGCCAATATCCTTTCGCATCCCAGCAACCAATATCACTTGAGGACACAACAAAATCAGGCAGCACATTTTTTACCCGCCCTAGAATTACAGTGCGCAAGAAAGCGTTATTTTATCCCGCACAAAACAAAAGCTTGCGACAACTTGTCGTAAAAATAAATGACAAAGACCGAGACCTGCCTTTTTGACTAGGCGAAAAATATTAGAGCGACTGGTTTTTTCCCATCTGGAAGACCAATAAAGACCGCAATTACTCTGTAGATTTTTTGGGCATTTGCACGTGACATACACAACACTAGCAGCTCGTACCACACTTTGGCTAACACAAAAAGGTTGCAGATAGTGGCACTGGCAAACATAGCCAAATTGCGCCCTTTCCAGTTTCTGGTTTTGTCTCTCAACGTTTTGTTCTCGTTACTCAGTAGTCTGGGCTATCCCTATAGTGCTCTAGAAGCCCCCCTAGATATTTTGTTGGTGCCATGGTCCATTGCATGCATTCAAAAACGGCAGAGATTGAACACCAGTTCCCGTGCCTAAATCCCGAACATTTATCTCAGTTAATTGCAACCCCAGATTTTTCCCAAAAGGACTTAACCACCTTAACTGCTTCGCTTGTGTTCTTTTTATCGCGACTTAAAACCGCTATATCATCTGCGTATGCGAGCACTTTTACTTCACTGTTCTGTAATGCAAACCCCCGTATTCGTTCATGTTTGATTATTTTTAACCAAAAGGCTCGAGATACAGCGCAAAAAGAAGTGGCGATAACGGACAACCTTGCCTGACCGAACAACATTGATACCTTCACTTAAATGTTTGTTAGCAATTTTACTCGCCTTGCATCCAGCATACGCCATCTTTATACCATCCAAGATCTCAGACCCAACATCGTTGTATTCTCAGATTCTGAAAAGTATGTCATAGGACACCCGGTCAAAAGCCTTCTCAAGGTCGAGTGGCACCATCGCCACATGACCTGAAAAGGCACGACAGCACTCTAACACACTACTGGCGACATGCACATTGGTAGTTATCGTGTGATGCTTAATACCGCAGGTTTGATGCGGTCCTACCAAAAAGTGAATTACGTTTTGCCACCGTCTAGCTAAGACTTTCATGTAAATTTTGTAGTCGACGTTGACTAGACTAATTGGCCCGTACGTTTCACCCACTGCAGTTTTACTGCATCTTCACACTTCGATGTCAAGATGATGTGCGTCTCCTTAAAAGACTGCGGGAAAACCTGCAGTTTCTAAGCCTCTACCAATACTTCACCTAAAGATACCGCTACCTCCTTTTTGAAAGCTTTGTAAAATTCCACGCTTAACCCGTCTGGCCCGCGTGACTTACAGGTGTTCAGATCATCTATTGCGTTTTCTTATTCCCACGCATTAATTGGTGCTTCCATTATTTCACGAAGCTCTGGTTTTAACTTGGGCAAATGCGATAAAAATTCATTAGCAAAGCCATCGTTCATTGGAATGTGCCTGTCTAAAAGCTCTGTGTAATACTCGACGAACACCAGTCTCGCATGACTGGCCCCTTGAAAGTAAGCGATCGAGAAAGTTTTGTATTTTGGAGCATATAAATGTTGGTGATATGATCATACAGGGAGTGCGTATGGTGTGCTCTGACTGCGGCACGCAACTTGTAATCAACAAGAATGTCACGGGAACTATTCCTGTACTGTCTTCTGTGCGACAAGTATGTCCAGCATCTCCTCTTCTTTTTGCAATTTATTTGTAACTTTTTTGTTTAGGAACAATTAATGACAGTAGAGTACTTTGTTTTAATTTACACCCAAGCGAAGTGAATTTACTAACATACGGGGATGATGTGGTGGTTTTTTGTGAAAACCAGGAGAGTGTAAGCGCAGCCCTATCGATAACAAAATAGTTTTGTAGTCTTACTAACAGCTGTGTTAGTTGAGCCAAGTGTTCGGGGTTTTCACGGAGTAGGGGTCAACACCATCTGTATCTGAAAACGTGTCTTGGTATCGTGTCACCAGCGCGTAATCTCGGAGTTCTGCTGGATCGCTATCAGGATAGCGGACAGTACTAAGAATCCGAGACGGCGAAGTTGCGCGACAAAACAATGAAGTGGGGCGGTCGCGTATTGTCTGTTTTCGCACCAGCCATGGTATGCAACCTGTTTCTTTTGGCAGATCTGTGGTATGTGCTGCAGGTGCTTCAGTGTTGATGAGTCCACGTGCAGAAAATGCACAGAGTGTTTGCAGTCTTTATCTCGTCATCGGTGAGTGAGCGTTCTCGTCGAAATACTCTCTTTCGCCGAGTAAGGGCTCAGGGTGTTGGCCTGTGTCATTTATTTGATCGCCAGCTTGTAAACCGGTTTGTATTTCTACGTGGTACACATGAATAATTTCTTCGCACTTTAATGCAGAATAAATTAGTAAATGCGTTGCCTATGTATATTGTTTATTTATTTATTTAGAAAAAACCTTACAGGCTCCACGTGGAGCATGGGGTAAGGGGGGCTACAGAAATAAAAGGCACTTGAGGTGCCAACACACAGGAAAATGAAATATACACAAGAGTATAGGAACATCATTATACATTCATTAAAAAGTACCCTGAAAAATGTAAGCATTCAACAAACAGCAAAATACAAGGAAGGAACAAACAAAGATTCAAAGGCATCGTTTTCAAGTATGTTAGAAGCACAAATATGAAACAAATATATTAGGAAAAATCAGCATTTAGTTGTTCATGGAATCTGTCAAGGTTTGATATGGAAGCGATAGCGTCAGGAAGATCATTCCAGTAAGATATGGCACGAGGTAGAGCTGATGAATTGAATGAAAGTGTGTTTCCATAGATACGCTTAAAGCTGAATTGATTGTGTAAGCGTGACGACATGCGGGAAGGGGGTTCGAGAGGGAGAGGGGATGGGTTATCACTATGAACGTATTTGTGAAACAGACAAAGAAGGGCGACCACGCGACGAATTTGTAATGGTTGAAATGGAATGTCACGTTTTATCTGTGTGATACTTGAATTGCGATTATAGTTGCGAGAAATAAAACGAGCGGCTCTGTTTTGGACGGATTCGAGCAGATTAACTAAGTAATTTTGATGACGTGACCATACAGATGATGCGAATTCTAGCTGAGGGCGGACGAATGTGCAGTAGGACAATTTACGCATGGCTGTTGGTGCCATTCGCAGGTTACGCCGCAGGTATCCTAAGGTTTTACTTGCTTTTGCGCAGATTCAAGTAATGTGAGTGTACCAGGAAAGAGTGGAAGTTAAATTGACACCTAAATATTTGTAGGTAGTGGCTCGAGATATTGCTGCGTTATTTTTACACCAAGTTAAATCCAAGTGAGCATGCTTACGCGAAAAAGAGATTATTTTGCACTTTGTTGAATTTAAGATCATTTGCCAAGTTCTGCACCAGGAATAATTTTGGTCAAGGCCTTTTTGCAACATAATGTGATCCTGGGCAGTGTTGACGCGATAAATGATGCAGTCATCCGCGAAAAGCCGAATGCATGATGAAATGTTATTTGGCAAGTCATTAATATAAATTAAAAACAGTAATGGCCCAAGAACACTCCCTTGAGGTACCCCAGATGTGACGTCAGTTATTGCTGAAGAAGAATCGTGAACGATGGTAAACTGTTGGCGAAGCGACAAGAAGTTGCGCAACCACGATAAAGTTAAAGAATCTATGTGGAGAGCTGATAATATGGAAAGGAGGGGACAATGAGCTACCCGATCAAATGCTTTGGAAAAGTCGAGGAATATGCACTCGATTTGTTGGTTATCATTTAAGTTGAAATGTAACTCGGAGGAAAATTCAAGCAACTGGGTGTCACAAGACAAACCTTTTCTGAAGCCATGCTGATTTTCGTAAAAGTACTTATTTTTTCGACGTGTCTGAAAATATGGGATGCGATGATGTGCTCAAGTAACTTTCAGCAAATGCATATTAATGAAATGGGTCGATAGTTCTCTCGTGAGGATCTAATACCATCTTTGAATATGGGAATGACTTTAGCTATTTTCAATTATGTTGGTATCTGGCCTGAAATTAAAGACTGCTTGAAAATATGAAATAATATTTGACTAGAGACGTGTACTGTGTTTTTTAGAATCTTATTGTTGATATTATCAATGCCACTAGAAGTGGATACTTTTAGATTAATAATGAGAGAAGCGATGCCTTCAGGGGTGATTTCTATTTCTTCCATATGAGGGTAATCAAGGTCAGTTACCACGGGCACATTGGAATGATCTTCCTTGGTGAAAATAGATGTGAAAAATGAATTGAATGCGGATGCGGACTGTTCATCAGAGAGGGGAATGTTGTCGTCAAACAAGCAGATTTTATTGTCATCAGCCCGAGGAGAAATTGTTCGCCAAAATTTTCTAGGGTTGTGTTTCAAAATTGACGGGAGGTCCTGTGTAAAGTACTTGTTTGTTGCCCTGTCCAACTCAAGCTTGTACACTTTCAGGAAGTCGGTGTATTTTTTCGATGGGGATGTGCAAGGTGCTTTTTTTGCGTTTTTGTACAGTCGTTTCTTTTTAATTTTCAATGTTCGAAGATTTTTATAAAACCATGGGATAGTTTTATGGTTACTAATAGTAATTAAAGGCACGTATTAACCAAATAACGTTTGCACTGAATCCTGTTACTGGAGTAGGAAATTGGACGGTGAATTGGATTAGTTTGTGGTCACTGAATCCACTAAGGAAAGACACCGGGCCTATGGTTTCAGGTGCAGTAGTTAAAACTAAATCTAGAACATTGGAGCCTGTGGTTGGCTGGTCTACAATATGAAAAAATTGAAGTCCAGAGTTAAATTTAAGAAATCTGTTGAGTTGCTGCAGGTAGATGACAACAAGGGCCAATCAATTTGCGGGTAATTAAAGTCTCCAAGTAGGTAAATTTCATGTCCCCGGTATTTCTTCAAAATGAGGTTAATACTTATGCAAGTCGTCAATAAATGAAGGGGAAGCATCAGGGGGACGGTAGCAAACTCCAATTAGAAAGTTGCTAGTTGAGGTCATGCAAGAGGCCCAGATTATTTCGATAGGCGACTCCGTTTCGATGCTGAAGGATGAAAGTGTTTTTTTGACTGCAAGAAGAACGCCACCACCCCTTTTTTGGTGCCGGTCCCGTCGGTATATATTATATCTATCTAGAAGGATCTCACTATTGCTTATTTGTTCATGTAACCACGTCTCAGTTAACGCCAAAATATCGGTGTCACTGTCCTCAAGAAAAGAAGTGATATAATCTAGTTTAGGCAACAGGCTGCGGATGTTAGTGAATGATAATTTCAAAGAAGGGTTAGTAGAACGTGTCCGAGGCGGCTTGGGGATGTGCACACGTGTTCTCTTTTAGCTATCTTGTTGATAACTCGACAGTATCAGTGTCGGGATTGTACACGTAGTTTCTTTATTCATGCGCAGTTTGTCAACTGACACGTTAAATTTCTTGTTTTTGTGGTTTCGCAAACTCGACCAGTTTGCGTCTTGCTACTCTTCTAGATGGTGAAAAATCCTCGCCAATAGACACGCTTGACCCTTTGAGTTTAAAGGCGGGTGAAAGAACTTTCTCCGTATCTTTGTAGAGGGTGAACTTAGCAATTATTGGCCTCTGTTTTTCGGGGGAATAACGGCCAAGTCTATGCACTCGTTCGAATTGACTGCTGGTGCTAGGTACCTTTAGTTAGTTTAGTTCTTCGGTAAGTTATAGATGTGGTGCCGTGAAACGCTATGTGAAGAAATTTGTTTGGTCCTTACAGTTTATTTCTCTGTGATTTTCAGTAGAATAGCCACTGTTTTGAGAAAAAAACCTTACAAATTATTTGAGCGACATGCTGTTTCCCATACACCGTTATCGTGAAATGTTTAGTTCTGCTCCTGGAAACGATGTGTTATCCCGTGTAAAAAAAAATTCAGTCCCAGCATCTGTGAAAACTTTCGTTTTTCAAGTTACTTTTGAAAGTTTATGCAGTGAGCCGAAGGTTAGCATGTCCAATCTACGAAACAAAGTGGACAGCCTTTGTTATTGCAGGAAACAGCAAAGAATTTGAACTGCGTTACGGTTGAACCAAGCGCTGTGTCACTGCTTCTCGCTAGTTATTTTTGCGCTTATTATGTAAATGACGGTTTGGTTTTAAGTTTTCACTACTCGAGGTTCCTTCTATAAACGTGTTATGTAGTAAATTCTCTGTTTAAGCTTTTGGGTATTTATCTCCTCGGGTCAGAGGTGTCACGCTCCCGCAACTCACATTACAGGTTACGTGGGACAGATATCTGCTGTTTAGACTCGTGCGAAACAGCGTAAACAGCCTATAAATACCCAGTTTACTTTCAACCTAACCTCTGCCTGCGTCATTCGCCCGCTATTTTAACTGGAAGTTCGAACATGTTGATAAGTTGCATCAGAGATCAGACATCTCGCGTTGAGTTGAAGGTGACTTTCAATATGACGCAGATGTTGTAGCTTTATCGGACCCTTTGCGAGCCCGGTTTGTGCAGTCATGTGCAGACAAGAAGGAACTGTGATTGGGTTCTTCTCAAAACGACAGTTCACGATTTCAGAAGGAAAGCCTCGGTGAAACTTTAAGTGTGTGTTTTCCAATATCGGGATGCAGAACGATTATGCATTGTTTATCAATGTTCCACAGGTAAAAGTACCTACACAACAGAACTTTTTTAGAAAATCTTTTCGCGACTCCTTTATATTGCTTCTGCTGTAAGCACTATGAAGTTTTGAAGTTGAGAATAAGCTCTGTCGTTGCTTTCTTTCGGTGATTTTAGGACCACAGGATTTACCAGTCGTAAAACACTGCTTGGCAGTGGATTTAGTAGGCCCGAATAAAAGTAGAGAACGGGCACGCCGCCTCGTGAAGCCTTGCCATTACTCCTTTAGTAATTTATATAGGCGGCCAAAACACATGAAGTACACACAGGGTCAATACGGAATTAAACCGAATTGAGTTAAAGAGGCAGTGTAAATAACTGGGGTTCTCAGAAATCTTAGAATCATTGGCCACTAAAGGAGTGAACTACAAGGTGTCAGTGCCTCCTGTAACACCTTGAGCAAAAATATCAAGCTTACCTTGATGTCTTAAAATTGCAGTTGAATATTCTTCCAGCTGCATCACCATAGCTGACATCGGAGTAAACATTTTGCTTTTGATGTTTTTTTTTTTTGCACTGCCTTGCGGCTAAGGCACTTTTGTTCTGAGTTGCCATATTTTCGGTTCAGTTTGTAATGTTCATCTTTGAAATATCAACATCATATTTTATCTCTTTTTTATGCTCTCCAAAATCTTTTCTGGTTTTGGGCACACCATAAGGATGCAAAAACAGTAAGCCTGTTTCATGGGGTATTGAGGGGAAAATAAAGGTTTTTTGTTGTTGCAACAAAAACTGGTTTCTTGATTTATATAACAAAAATTCGGGGAGAGCCATTAGAAGTGAAGAAGTTTGATGCAGACCATCCGAGGATTATCAAAAGTTTATTCATTATTTGCAAAGGTCAGCCTGACTTATTTTCTCATGTATTGATTTTACAGCCCGATTTGTGGATTTTTAGATGTATTTGTAAAAGGAGAGCAAGATAATGCTTATTCAATCCTGAATCAAAATAAGTTCAATCCTGTATTTTTGCTGATGTTATGCGTTCTTTTTGTCCGTTTTATTGTTAAATGTGTCACTCTTTTCGTTCCACCCTGCTACCACCCCTTAACTGGATTCAGCAGTATTGTAAATTAAAAAAAATATAAATTGTTGGTGGGCATTGGTCCTTACAGCTGGGTAACTTTATTTTGTACAGGTACGGACACGAGCTGAATCATGGAGGCACAGTTTATGGCCACAAGATGTTTTACGTTTTTGTTTACAAGCATTCTGTTGTGTGAACGGGCTGCTGGATTGCCTTGTAGTGAAAACTTTATATGGATCCCTTCTCAGTATCTGGTATATATGATTTTAAAATGTGGACTGCGCTTGGCCCCTTTGCAAAGAAAAAACTTTTTTGGCAGTTAAGGTATGAACTCAGGTGATTTACTTGAATTGAAACAGAGAAAAAGCCATTACCATCTTTTCGTTTTTTGCTACATTTCTGTAGTTGTGGTTACCATCCCCGTATACGAGATTAGGTGTTGAGCGAGCTTGTTGTGCTTAGTGTAAGTAAATAGCTTGCGCTATCTGTCCCCATTCCTGTTCGCACCAAATTTGGGGTCAGTACACTGGAACATTAGTTTAAGGGTGGAAAGTGCCTTTACATAGTAAAAATTACTTTTACAGTCTTCATTGTACCGTCAGAGAACCAATTACACAGCTCTCTATTTTTGCAGGAAGCTTGCATAGTTGGGATAGCTGAAAAAACGTTTTCCCTTGAACTAACAGTCTACAATTTCAAGCTGTGGCACTTGTGCTAAAACAAAGGTTTCAAGTTTCTTCACAATTAGGTATTGCAGTTTAGCTGTAAAATATTAGGTTGGGTGATATGTTGCCTTTTGGAATTGTACTTGGTTTGTAATCTACCAATATGGCGCGGTTATTGCAAGCGTAAATTAATTTGAAGCAATGTCTTGCTTGTTGTTATGGCCAGCGAACAAGCCATTAGCAGTGAGCTTAATGTCATATGAATAACGTGTGGAGCGTAATTAAATTCGAAGTGGTAGTACCACAACGTCGTTACGATCCGCTGTCTTTTCTTCGCTTACTTTTTCGGATGTTCAGAAAAGACGAACACAGTCAAGATCGACAAATTTAGCTTTCCACTGAAAGGAAGTCAAAGTTTCCGCAATAACATAGCCCAGTCTCAACCTTAGGCATTTCCGTTGGGCAGAGTGTCTTCTGAAGGCTCCTACGCTTTGAACATGTCATCGAGTTGTATTGGGGTTCCTCAGGTTTATGAGCATGTTAGCTCAATTAGCCTTGCCTCCTTCCACCGTGATTCCAAACATTGAACTCCAGGAAGGAATTACCTGCGTCCTACGAGTTCAAACTCTCGGGCGTAACAGCTGGAGTATGAGAACCATGAGGGTTGGCTGGGTCATGTTCAGAGCTGTGTTTTACAGCTTGAGGTAGTGTATTATTTTAGGGCCCTTCCACTAAGCAATTTTGCTGACACGTATATTCTCCCTTTAAAGGAAAGATATATTTGATTTCGTTGTTTTTATGAAAAAGACTGCCCCTGTCACTTCTATAAATGCCAGTTTGTGGAGGAATAGCACCACTGAGCGCGTTCGTTTCCTCAAGGCATCGTTAAATATTCAAGTATCGCTTTTCATCTTCGTATTGCTTCTGTTTTGTTTCAGCTAATTTCTTAAGCGCTTTTTGATCAATATCTTTTTTTCGCAAGCTGTGCCGCGTAACCACCCACACTGGTAACTCCTCGCCACTCAAGACTAAGCGCTTTCCAATTCCTGTCAATGTTGCTGTGTCAATTCTAAGGTTTAGTGGCATTCAAAAGGAATTAGTGTGGGACTGTTTAACTACCGCCTGAAATTAGGATCTCAATTTCGTTGTCTTGAATCTGCTCCTTTCCTTCCGATTGCTAGCCTTTCCCTCTTTTAGACCGCGAAGAAGAGGTCCTCTCGTAAGCGCCAGTTTGGGATGGTATTGACGGCACTTCCTCGCGACCTACATTGTAGAAGCAAGACATGCGATTGAAAAGGGCTTATAAGATGAAGACGCACATTTTTCGAGACGAGACAAGTTAACAGGACGTACGTTCCACTTAAAAATAGGCTGCGACACTAAAGTGAATCCTAACAACACCAACCTCTGTCAATACCTAAAACAAGTAATAACAGTTCGCAGTTCGGTTTGAAGAGACACCCGAAATACATATATTTCCTCACGTGGTCTTGCGCACTTGATGCTGAGGCTTTGAAAATGTCCCGGTTCTCACGGCTGTTGGTAGATCGGCACGGGAAACAACACGTAGCCCAGTCCATGCAGGCAATTCAATGCGCGGTCCTCGACGGTCAGCTTGTAGACACGCTTAGCATGGCTACCAGGTCGAGTTTCCGTGCATCTTTAATGACGCACTCGGGTGACCCCGGTTAGAGCAGGTTGAGGGCAGCTCTCAGGTGCATTGCTCCTCCGAATCCATGCTCCACCGTCCCCACTCAACCATCTGCTTTTCCACTTCTTCTCAGACAGTTTTATCCTTCGTGCAATTATGGCGGTTCACTTGACGCACCACCTAGCCGACACCTACCTACAGAAGGCGATTGTCCGCGGTCTGTTATCTCATCTTCCTAACTTCCTCGTCGTCGACACCTTGTCCGAGGCACACACCACCTCCGTTGTCTAGCCCATCGCACTCGTTGACAAGCCTCTGTTGTAGGAAACCTGGACTAACATTGTTTAAACAGGTAGGCATAATAGCATAGTAAAAAAAGTGCATGGAAGGACGTTGCGTCTAAAGGTGTACGAAGTTATCCTCTGTAACATTTTAACAAACAAAATATTCAATCATTTATTTGGTCGTAGTATTTTTGTTAACGGAATTGCCCGAGACTACCTATCCTGTAGGCCAGTTGTTTTCGGTGAACCATCGCCGATTTCTGTTCGCACTTGCCTCCCAGGTTGATGTCCTCGCACATATATAATGCCTCTATTGCGCGAGGGAACACCATCTTCTGGCTGCTGTGTGAACGCAGCATACGGGCAAGGCGTGGCAGCACTCACCCGCCGTTTGCCACAATCTTCTTGTTGCGATAAATTGCATTTCTTGATATCAGGTGAGTCCGTCATTTACCCATGTAATCTCGTACCACTTCATCATCATCATCATCATCATCATCATCATCACCAGCCTATCTACGCCCACTGCAGGAAAAAGGCAGCTCCCGTTTTTCTCCAATTACCTCGGTCTAGTGCCAACTATGACCAATTTATCCCCGCAAACTTCTTGATCTTATCTTCCCATCTAACTTTCTGCCGCCCCCTGCAACGCTTGCCTTCTCTAGGAATCCACTCTGTTACCCTAATGACCAGCGGTTATCTTGCCTTCACATTACATGCCCTGCCCACGTCCATTTCTTCTTCCTAATTTATACTAATATGTCTTTAACACCAGTTTGCTCCCTGACCCACTCCGCTCTCTTTTTGTCCCTTACTGTTACACCTATCATTTTCCGCTCCATTGCCCGCTGAGTTGTTCTTAATTTAAGTTGAACCCTCTTACTGAGCCTGCAAGTTTCTGCCCCGTAGGTGAGTACCGGCAAGATGCAGCTGTGATACACTTTCTTCTTCAGCGACAATGGTAGTCTGCTATTCATTATGAGAATGTCGGCCATATGCACCCCACCCCATTCTGATCCTTGGAATTATCTGTGCCTCATGGTTGGGATCGGGGGTCAAAACGTGGCCTAAGTAGTCATATTCGCTTACCACTTCTCACTGCTTGTCAAATCAAGTTTGTTCATAAAATACGTAGAAACATCGAGCCTATGTACGACCGCTCTGCATTGCTCGGACCCCTTGCGGCCTTTTTCTCTCCGATGAAAAAACTTGAGGTGAACTGGCCAGCCCCTTCCCAACACTACATTCAAGATATAAATGGGTTCTTAAGACCCGGGAGCTTCCATTCTTCTACAGAGCACCACTCGACAAAGAAAGAATAGATTACCACGGACGTTACGCCGGCTGATGTTCTTCTGAATACAGATTGCCAAAAAAAACGAATGCGAATTCGGAGGTAGACTGCTGAGCGAATGAAATGGTCTCTTTTTTTTGCCGGCTCAAAGCAGCTCCAAGCAGCTCCGTATTTTATTTGCCCATAGAACATCTATGGCGGGAGCAGTTTTGGGCTGCCTGGAACTGCTCAGAGCTGCTCTGAGCAGGCAAAAAAAAGAGACCTAAAGCCGTAAGTTCTGAGGTCGCGAGTAGCCCAATCTCCTTGAAAACACTGATTGCTCAAAGAACAACAATATTCTGCGGCGAACCGCTTGCCGCTCTACTGCTGAAAGCAGCTCCCGGTGAATATGCGGATACACAGGGCCCACGGTTTGGCCGGCCTGTTTCAGAACACCAGCTGCCACAATAAAGCGAATACTAGGTTTCCGTTTGGTTGCCGTGCTCCCTGAGAACTCCACGTTCCGAATGAAAAACGGAGGACCTCTGGCTGTACGTTAGCCGTTGTTTTGGCTGAATGTCGGTCGACGAAAGTTAATTGAATACCTGGCAGACGGGTACCTGAAGTCCTTGTGAGCACTTTTGGCCCCAGTAAAACCAAAATGTCGGTTGTTCACTATTGGATCACTGGCTGCCTTAACCGTGACGCTGGGCCCTAATGTAGCTATGCCCTAATGCAGCTATAAATGAACGGGTGTTGAACACAATTTCCGTGTGGCCTGGGGTCGCTAATAGCTGGTATGTTACGTCCACAGCGTGATGTGTGATGTAAACTGTGAAATAACACACCTGTTAAGAAAGCTCTTGCAATAAATACTAGGCTGTGGAGCTTCAGAAAATGTAATATATAAAATTGTAAAGGCAACATTTATATAATATTGTATTTATGTTATGTTCAGTACATCTTCCACCGGAGGAGAAATCGGTGCATACTGACCAACACAGGACAAATTTTTGTGCAAATATTGCAACACCACAGTGGAAGTGAAATGCGCTCTTCTATTACCCCTGAAACACAATAGCGGTTAAAGAACTTCCTGTGTGTACAGATTTCTTGTTTTCTCGAAGCATGAAACTGAAGAAATTTTCAGTTTTTTCGTACGTGTAATGTAGGTTTATGTTGGTGTCAATGCGGCAAATATATGTAATTCTTATTGGTTATACGGGCGCAAAAGATAGCGAAGTTGTGAATGTAGTTGTACTATATGGATTCCATTATTTCACTTTGCTCGGTCTTGACGCTTTGCCACCGACAGAAATCCCCCTCTATAGTTGCGTGGTTAGGCAATGAAAGGCTTTTTATTTGAAGTGTGGGACACAGGCTTGGAGGTTTTAGTTGTCAGACATCTACAGAACGCTGTTAGATAAAGGTTGATCAGTGTCACGGCACACTTGGTCATGTGTTTTGTGTGATTCCGAATGCTACTTTTGTTTAAAAGAAATACGTCAAGCTTACGTACCTTCAACATTCGCTCTAAACAATACAAGCTAGGGTTGTAATAAACCTGGAATGCACCTGCCTCTAGAACGAGACGAGCCAAGCTGTCTCGTTCGCAAGTGCTTTGCGAGAAAATGGCTGCCGTGAGAAACGGCCGAAGAGAGCGCCAGGAACGCTTCTAGCTATGGATACATGCCACAGCCAGAAGAGGCACCGGAATAGAAGGAAAGGAGTGCAAAATGCTAACACAGAAAAAATGTAAGAATTGAGTTGATGCGTCGGCTGGATCTTTTCGATGCCTCTCCGCTCTGTCTATAGGCCAGAATCTCAACAAAGCCGAAAAAACCCTCCTTAGGGGTCTGCCTCACCTCTACGTATATTTTTTTCGAAAGCTACAGCATGGCGTTTTTGTAGGACTCTCTGTTTTTGCACAGGAAACAAAACACTCCGTCTCTATAAGTGGTTGTGGCTTTCGCAGTGGCAGATGAACCACTTCTTTTAATGGTTTGTGTGCATTTTTGTGTGGTTTGTATGATCAAGTGATTAATTACACCGTGTACCCAAGCAAGTGACTAGAATGAAATGATTGCAAAAAGAGAAAATTCGGTAACACTACTGTTTTGATTGTGGCATCTCCTTAGTTTTATAAAAATGGGATTACACAGAGTATTATTGCTTATATAAGCGATTCTGTCGACCTTGGGGTAATCTTTTGTTGGCTGATGCATTTACATCATAATGTTATATTTTTTACAGGCTCCAGTAAGTAAAAGTGGTTTCTTCTGATTTAGTTCTGGTTTAGGGAAGTGGGGCAAAACGATGGTAGGGAGATCAAAGGTGGGACCTTCTTTAATGGACCAACTAACCCACCAGCTCCTGCCCCACTGATATACCAGCTTTTGCCCTAGTCCTCTCAATCATCTCACGCTAATATTGAGGTGACGAGCTTGTCAACGCTGCCTTCGATATCTCGTATAGGTGGAATATGCTATGTATGAGTTGTCCTCCTATGACCATGTCCTTGAACATTGCTAGGTTGCATGCAAGATGGTGAATTTTTCTCAAATTTTAGAAGACTTTAATTTATTGATTGATGTCTGATGTTAACTTATTGTCTGATGGATTTTCGAATAATTGCGTTGGTTTTTATAGCTCAGATTTTTATTTTTTCCGATTTCAGACCTTGCTGTAGCAAGGGGAAAGGTCGTGTTCATAGACCGTTGATGAAGATTTGTTCTTGACGCTTTCCAAGAAAAGGCAGTGTGGTAGTCGACGTCACATGGAGAATGCTATGTGTCCTCGTGTGCGTCTTTGTCGTTGCGACGTTCTCTTCCAGGCAGCTGGATCCGGATGTGAAGGAAGCCTAAACGTTTTTCTTTGTGGATGGAATATATTAGCGAAGCGCTTGAATATTCGGCCCCCTGAGGTCTCAGAGTTCGGGGATCCCCGCCAACGCCGCCGCTGCTGATATCGAGTCACCGGCCACGGCGTTGCATATTGAACCCCTGTCCCAAACGATGGCGAACGTACAGCTGAGTGGCTAAGGCGAAATTAAACAATAATATAAACTCGATAGAAAGACACTACCTTCTGCGGATCCGCAGCTAATTAGAAAACAAGAGATTTACTGAAAGTGTTTCCAGACGGCAGTTTTTGATAACGCTATGCTACATAGTAGGTGGCATCCCGAAGTCTTCGATCCAACTTGTAAGAAATGTAAAGGGTAAATGGACCTAGTCCGCATGGTGTGGACGTGCCCTTCGTATAACAAACAGCACCGAAACGTATCATCATGGGAGGCACTGCTCCTCCCTCAGCCGAACCTCCGAAGCCCAGCTGAAGATCAACGGTTTCTCCATAGACGCCGCGAAGTACCAAGGGATACTGACTGACTGATGGGGGATGTACAACCAAACACTCCCTCTTTGACTGGCCTGCAATAAAGGTTTTCCTGGTGGACTGACTGATTGCCGGTAGGATTAAAACAGATGGATGCCTTGCAGAAGTCCAACGGCCCCAGCCAGTACTGGCGTCATATTCGTGGGCCATCTGTCTTGCCGGCTCAATTTAAGGCCTGACGTATACAAGCCGTGATACTTTTTTCTAGCCATAGAAGTGGCGTGTAAACAAAAACTTTGTGTCTTTCCAGTAGAAAAGAGCCCTATTCAATGAGGATACGTCGCGTATGAATATATGATAAACACATAGGTTTGTTTATTTTAAATGGGCTGGCGAAGTTGTACCCTTTTTATTTGTAATTTATTGCATACGCCAGCCAGAAGCAGTATTTCGCCAGGCTTATGTGTGCAGGTACCCGAAGTCAGTATTTGTTGTTATAGGGCCAAAAAAAAAAAAACGAAACGTCACAGTGCAGATGGTCAGAGCCTATTTCGTTCTTCGGGGAAGTCTTTGTTTTCCCCGTTTTACGTTTTGGTTGTGTGAGCAGGGATGACATCATTTACAGCCTATTTCCAAAACGCAGTGGCGGCACACCTACAACATAGATTTGCATGCTTCAAGGAAGCCAATTATTTCAGAAGAAACGCAAAAAGCCCTTCCGGGTAAAAAAATTGGTCTACACACGGTGATTCGAACTTAAAGACATCTCAGCCAAGAAATTATTTATGCAAGCTGTCATGAAACATTCTTGTAGCTGTGCTAAAGTGACTCTTATAGCCATCTGATGGGATGCCTGCAAGATGTGTGCACACTTTCTAGCAGGATGACTTACAAAGTCAAGGCTGATGTAGACATAACTAGTTTTCTAGCACCCCGCACGGGGCACCTTGAGTATTCATGGTGACGGTACTGGCGATACCGCGGACCCCGAGCCTCCAAACATAAGTTGGATCCAACCGTGGCGATGTATTTATAGGTGGAGGGTTAGAAACCACGAACGGTGGCCGTCGGAGCCCAGGTCAAGCTCCGGCGGATGGGCTCCCTGTCTGTTCACCAGGCAGGGAGCTCCGGGACCTCTCAAGCTATTAGGGTAAGGTTTGAGACGAAAGTACCCCCGTCCCCTACTTTTTTTCAATGCCAAATGGATAAATCAAAACCCCGCCCGCAAACCCGATCGGTCCCTGAAAAGGGGCCGCACCGATGTTACGTATCCACCCCTTCCAACTTTCACTCTCCCGAAACCTGATAATTATCCCCGATTCTTGATTATCGAATCCCTTGAAAAAGACAAGCCAGTTGCCTCAATGTCCGTGTTTCTGATTACAGAATTCATAGAAGGAATAATCGGTAAACACTACAAAGCCAAAAAGCAAAAAACTGGAGAGTTGCTGGTAGAAGTCACCACCCAGCAACAGGCCACAAACCTCCTGAGCCAGACCCGTATTGCCGATCTTGGCATCAGGTTCACGCCCCACCGCAGCCTCAACAGCTCCCAGGGCGTGATCTCAGAGTCAGATCTGGCAAACGAGACAGAAGCCGATCTTCTAGAATGCCTGAGAAATCAGGGTGTGACGTCAGTCAGGCGAATATCCATAAGGCGAGATAATAAGGAAATACCTACCAGGCACATCATTCTCACATTCGACGGTTCAACTCTTCCCGACCATATCAATGCAGGATTCATCCGGTGCTCTGTCCGAGCGTACATCCCGAATCCGCGGCGCTGTTACAAGTGCCAGCGGTTCGGGCATGGTACCAACTCGTGTCGGGGCCAACTAACCTGCGCCAAGTGCGCGCAACAGGGTCATCAGTCTGATAATTGTCCATCTAATCAATTGCTTTGTGTGAATTCCCAAAGACCTCACGGCGCGTATTCGCGAGCCTGCGAGACGTTCAAAATTGAAAAGAAAATAATCAATGTAAAAGTGACGGAAAACATCACCTTCCCAGAGGCGCGAAAGAGGTTCGCCTCTTTTCCCCTGGGGAGGAACGCCGACGCAGCTCGCCGGGGGGCGGAGCGGCGTCTGGTTTCGGCGGGGACCCAGTAACGCGAGTCGGACTTGGTCCCGCCCCCCCCCCCCCCAGGGTTGCCCCAGGCAGCCCAACCAGCCTCTGCACCGCTAGCTCACCCAGCAGCGGCTGTGGTGGCAACAACGTCTGTTGGGGATGCCGCTGCATCCACTGCTTCCTCTACACCGGCCCAAAGCACATGCAAGGGCACGGAGATGGAGACGGAGGCAGTGTCAGCGACCCCCTCCGCCGCCTCACTGCCGGTGCCGTCTGTGGTGCTCCCCACGCCTTCGGCACTGGCAGCGCAGGCAAAGAACACCCGAAAGGGTACAACGTCAAGGGGGCCCAGTCCGCTGGGCACCCCCTTGCCTTCAGATGACGACATGGACGTGGAGCCCTTCCGGCTTCCATCGCAGCGAAAGGAATGGGCTGCGACGTCCAGGTCAGTAGAGAAGGCCAGAAAACCCCTTCCAAGAGTGCAAGCCCCGAAAGACCCTACATAAATAATTACACTCCAGTAGCTCTGAACACATAATAATGGGTAGAGAAAATATTGTTCAATGGAACTGCAGAGGCCTTCTGAATAATCTTGAGGACGTGTATGAGATTCTGCATGCCAATCAGCCAAGTGTAATGTGTGTTCAGAAAACACACCTGAATTCCAAGAACACAAATTTCTTGAACAGTTACTTGATATACAGAAAGGACAGGGATGGCTGCACGCACTCTTCTGGGGGTGTTGCCATAATTGCCCGGAAATCTTTAGCACGCCACCCTGTCACTCTGAACACTGTCGTTGAGGCTGTGGCAATTCGAACAATAATATTTAATAGGTTGATAACAGTATGCTCCATATACATTCCTTCTGATGTTTCACTTTTAAGCTCTGACTTCGAGGCGCTGGTTGACCAGCTGCCCGAACCATACATCCTGACAGGCGACCTTAATGCTCACAACACTCTTTGGGGCTCTCTCGCACGGATGCCCGAGGTCGCCTAATAGAGAAATTCCTTACATCTTCAGGAGCATGCCTTTTCAACAATAAACAGCCTACATACCATAACATAGGACACAACACATACTCATGTCTTTACTTGGCGATTGGCTCCGCAGTTCTCTTTCCTCTTCTCGAGTAGGGTGTGGGCACTGACCCTTACGGTAGTGACCACTTCCCCACCTCACTCACATACATAGGTAAAGGCCCATGCAGTCCATTTTACCATAATAAGTTCAATGAAGCACGAGCTAACTGGAATACATTTACAGAGACATCCAAACTACACCACACATTCATAGGACACCTACACGTCGAAGAAGCTACCCAACTCCTCACGGCGCACATCCTCGACGCCGCCGAAAAGTCTATTCCCCACGCCTCTGGTGCCCCGCGCAACCAGCGGAGGCCGTGGTGGAATGAGGACTGTAGGCGGGCGCGAGAGGCCCAGAACAAGGCGTGGGGTATCCTTCGTCGGTACCCCACGTCGGGTAACCTCATTTTGTTCAAACGGGCCAAGACATTAGGAAAACGTGTGCGCCGTGAGGCAAAACGAGAGAGTTGGCGTACATTCATAACATCAATAAACTCTTACACAGACACACGGAAAGTATGGGCACGTATACGCAAACTCACAGGACAACAGACACACAGCCTGCCCCTGGTCAGTTCAACAGGGGACACACTGGAAGACCAGGCTGACACACTCGCACAACACTTCCAACACGCGTCCCGTTCAGCACACTACACGAACACTTTCTTGAAACATAAAGCCTCTTGTGAAAAGAAGTCCCTACACGACAACAACAAATCACAGACTTCTTACAATTCCGTGTTTTCACTACATGAGCTGAGGGCTGCTCTGAGCACGTGTAAACCCTCAGCTCCAGGCCCAGACAACATCACATATACAATGATACAACATCTACACGCAGACACACTTGAAGCACTTCTACATCTATACAATAAAATATGGCTTTCGGGGCACATTCCACACTCTTGGAGGGAGGCCATTGTAGTGGCTTTCTTGAAGGAGAGAAAGGACCCGTCGTCCCCCTCAAGTTACCGTCCAATAGCCCTGACGAGCTGCCTGTGCAAGCTCTTTGAGAAGATGATCAATCGCAGGCTCGTGTACTTCCTCGAGTACAATGGTCTTCTCGAGAGCTGCCAGGCAGGCTTTATGGTGGGGCGATCGACAAACGATCAACTGGTTGCCCTTGACTCATTCATCAAGGATGCCTTCGTGCATAAGCAGTACTGCTTAACTGTCTTTTTCGACCTCGAGAAGGCCTACGACACCGCTTGGCGTTATGGGATCCTTAGTGACCTCAGGTCATTCGGTGTTTCGGGTAATATGTTGAACACCCTTGTTAGTTATTTGTCGAAGAGAACGTTCAGAGTAAGAGTTGGTTGTGCACTTTCAAAGGTTCACGTCCAAGAAAATGGCGTGCCGTAAGGTGGCGTATTGAGTTGCACTCTCTTTATCGCAAAGATGATCTCTCTTGGAAAGGCACTGCCACCAACAATCTCTTATTCTATGTATGTAGACGACGTGCAAATATCTTTTAAATCATGTAATATGGCAATATGCGAACGTCAAGTCCAGCTTGGTGTCAAAAAGCTTGCCGGGGGGCAGACAAGAATTGGTTTAAATTGAATCCTGCAAAAAGCTCTTGCGTTGTGTTCACCAGGAAGCGCGGGGTCCATCCGGACCCAGATATTACTCTGAATGGCGTGTCGCTTCCTGTGAACAAGGAGCACAAGTTCTTAGGTGTTGTGTTTGACCAGAAACTCACATTCATTCCACACATCAAGAAACTTAAACATAAATGTCTGAAAACCATTAATATACTTAAGGTTCTCTCCCATCAATCGTATGGTTCCGACAAAGAACTTCTACTACAGCTCTATACTGCTTTGGTTGGGTCTCGTTTAGGCTATGGCAGTGTTGTATATGGGTCGGCGAGTTAAACAGCGTTGCGAATGCTTGACCCAGTGCTACACTTGGGGCTGCGGCTTGCGTCGGGTGCTTTTCGCACTAGCCCTGTCGAGAGTCCGTATGCCGAGTGTAATAAGTGGAGCCTTGAGAACCAACGGACGTACATGGACTTACTTTATGCTTTTAAAATTTCATCGCTGAATAACCATCCTTTTTATCCTATCTTTACGACACATCCACATCTGTGCTTTTCGTAAATCGCCCATCCGTTCCTCTGCCCTTTTCACTTTGAGTGAGAGAGCGAGCCTCGGATCTGAGCGCTTCGTTTTTACATGTGTACAGATCATCCTTTACAGACATTTTACCTCCTTGGAAAGTTCGTCCTGTTTTCTCCGACCTTTCTTTTATGAAACTTGACAAAAATCGGGTACCGCGAGCTGCAATACTGCAGCACTTTCTTTCTCTGCAGTTTAAATACCCACTTGCAGAATTTTACAGTGACGCATCTAAAACCTCGACTATGGTCTCCTGCGCTGCTCATGGTCCGAATTTCAGTGCAGCCAGAACCATGAGCGTCCACACAACAATTTTCTCAGTAGAAGCATATGGAATTTTATTGAATGTATGACACATACTTGAAAATCAAATTCCAAAGTCTATCACCTACACAGATTCCTTGAGTGTTGTTCGCGCACTGTCATCGCATACACCCCCAAAAACCACATAGTTAATCTTGTATTTAACACTATCACTTCTGTGTATGCGCAGAAGCATCAGCTGCTCCTCTGCTGGGTCCCAGGACACGCTGGGTTCGCTGGAAACGAGTTGGCAGACGAGAGGGCAGCTGCTGCTGCACTCAGGAACACTGTAGACATAACAACCGTACCATATACAGACCTCAAGCCACACATAAGACAACACTTGCCTAGAACATGGCAAACACACTGGAGTGAACAGACAGATAACAAGTTGCACGTTATAAAACCCCGCTTGGGACTATACAAAACTCACACACGCAACAGACACACAGAAGTCACCTTGGCTACTCTGCGGATAGGGCACACCCATGCAACGCACTCGTATCTGCTGACGGGATCTTCTAGACCACAGTGCAGCAGGTGCGGAGAGGTCCTATCCGTAGTGCACATACTAATCACATGCAAGACACTTCACACCACACGACGCAAACACTTTCCAGAAATCTACAGACAACAAATCCCACTCCACCCATCGCACTTCTTAGGCGATGAACCAATGTTTACTATCAAACGTGTTTTTAATTATCTATCAGTAGTTAAATTTCTCAATCTCATATCGTATCTTGCATAATCACAACCTGGCCCTCTACACCAGCCATCCTCATTGTCTTTATTTGTTTTTACTTCTGGTGGTATTCACTTCTCGTATTGACTTTAATATGTTGTAGCTAACCACCTTTTTTTTGGCGCTCTTTGCCCCAGTTGGCCTTGCGCCATTAAAATGCAACCATCATCATCATCATCATCTGTTTTCTAGCAGGTTCGAGAACTTTTCAAGAGGTTTTAGTGATTTCAGGGAACTGCCTATCAACGTTTCCTCAAGGCTTCATCAGTGCCACCCGTAGCATGCTTTCGCCGTTAACACACGTCAACCCGATATTATACGAGCTGTCTTCACAATGGCATACCATAAAGCTGAGTCGGGAACGCTCATTCTGACACTCATCTTTTCGGCGAAACAACATCTCTAGTTAAACGGGCATACAGTTTAAAATGTACATATTCGGAGCAGATACGCAAGGAGTTGTTGAGAGTTCTCGATGCAACCAATGGGCCTATAACATGTTGACAGCTGGCGGAATATCCAAGGCCGGACCTAGTGAACCTATAAAGCATCAAGTGGGCATCACAACGGAAGACGTTGTTAGCACAACATAGGTGTATAAATAGGTGGACAATAGTACAACATAGGTGCAGGTGTAAACTAAGCTTTATGATCAGAATCAATCTAGCTATACAAATTACCGCAGTAGCAACTCAAGGAGGAAGATTGTACCAAAAAAATGCCCCCTTGAACAGGCTATTCGTAAAAAGGGACGACAGCTTCAAAAGCTGACATAAGACGTCCAGACCTTTCCCAGGCATTCCAGCGTATTGACTGATCCAAGTGCGGTCGGTATGGTCTAAGCCCCCTACATTTTCTCAATTTTAACTCCCAAGAACAGCACTTGTCGTATATAAAGCCCCGGTGACGATTTCTTTGTTTTTCTGGTGCTTTTGGCTTTCTGCAATTTTGTGCATACAATTATTTACTCCATGAAACAATTGAATCAAGGACTTAAGCCGACTGTGTACTTTTGTTGTAATGCCAGGTGTAAAACTGTGGGCCTCACTTAGGTAATTTTTATTCCTTCGCATTCGCTCCGTTTCATAACGAAATGTTTGTTCAGGCTTAGTTTTTGGAGGACAATCTGAAAGGTTCTACTTTGTAATTTCATCTTTAAACCTTGGTGGTCGAATCTGCAAGCTCTCTATTTGAATTCGCCGAAAGGGCAGTGCTCCTGTTAACACCCAAATGTCTTCACTTAGAAGGGTTTCACAAACTTCTAAGGGGCGTGGGAAAAAAGGTTTTCTCTGGTCTCATGACCAAAGTGTCGCTAATAGGGATGCAATAATGCAAGGGGTATCTTGAGATAAGCGCTGCGAAAAACAACTAAACCAATCGATATTGTTGTTACACCGGGTCGTTGATAATCGTACGACGGAGGATCATGAATGTATCCAGCGCACTTCAGCACGCAGGGACACATTCGAGAGAATTCGCCTTCGGTACTTTACGTACATTTTCAACCTCATGAACTTAACTTCTGTTTTGCTCATTGTGTCAAACCGAAAAATATACCAGTTCGGCGATGGTTCTTGTTCAGGCGAAATCATTTAATTCCGGTTCAGTTCTGGTTCGACAAGATACCGAGCCGGTTCGCGAGTGGGTTCGCTGAGGTAAATTATCACTGAAATTAGAAAAAAAACGTTTAGTAGATTAAAAAGACAGTCAAATCAAAACACCAACAAAAATTCAAAATGCTGCTGTTCCCAAGGTCAATGGCGCAATTGTAAAGCAAACTTTAACCAATTACGAGTTAGTAAAAACAGATGAAGTGGCGACGATTTACCAACTACTTTCTCGCCAAGATTTTATGTTGTCGTAGCGACTATTCATCAAGCCCCCGCCAAGAGATACGGCGGTAGGATATATTTTCTGCCCTTTCTTTTTTGTTGAAATCGCAATCGCCGCTATGAAATCGCTCATCACTCTAAATTTGAAACCTTAAATTTAGGCCTGCGTACTGGCATGTGCAAATACTGGAGCTTAATACCAATAGCGCACATTTTTATAATTGTACAATACAGAAAAATGCTACAATAGGCACATAACTACTACGAATAAATTTTATATTTTGGTCATCCTGAAAATTTGTTATCTGTCCCCTTATGGAATGTGTCAGCCACATTTGTGTTAAAATTAGGCTTTAGTTAACGCTCAGTCACTGCATAATTGCTCTGACCACTAAAATTCGTTTTGCCGAAGCTATGCCGGATGTGTGCATTACAATGAGTATGATATCGCACCACCTGACCCCCGGCCATCGTTCCGTGTGCTACAATGCGGATTATTATAAGAGATAATGATGTTATACAATGAAAGGGAAATTTGGCGCGCGGAGAATGAGATGGGACGTTTTTGGGGAGACGCTCTTTAATTCGTCCACAGCCATACTCCCCTTCGGAACGAGTAGCTGTTGAAGTAATGTAGCGAGTTGGGCAGTCAGTACAAGTGCACCTACGAAAAAAAAAAGATGTGAAAGAGACAAAACTGCAGAACAAGCAGAAAAGATGACCGCTGGGCGAATGCGACAATGGGAGATACCAGCCTGCCTTTCTGCGCGTGTGATCTTCTTTATTACAGTTTCTGCTTCCAAGACAAGTTCCAGGACTGAAGGTTCTTGCCAAGAGATTAAGTGCGCACCTTATAAGTTTTTTCTGACAAATTCGTTGCTATTGGCATTTGTAAAAACCAAACTTGTCCACTGTACTGTCCTTAAAAAGTGACCACGGAACTCGCTTCCTTCGCTTTGATGACACAGTTGACTGTGAAAGGCAGGGAAAGAAAAGTACAGAGCAATATCTACGTTTTGGGGCGTTTTCTACTTGTTTGGGTTCACTTACTTTTTGTGTAATATTTTAAAACAACGGGATTCGGGATTTTTTGTGTAAACAGATTTAAATGTGGCGCATTTGATGCCTCGTGCTATATTTCTGCTCCGAGGCGCCGCTTATGTTGAAGGCCGACCGACCTAATATATCCAGCACGTGATATTAAACTTGGATGAAAATCTCGATGCACATTCGTTCTCTATGTCTATCTGTTTCAGAAAAACGGTTGTGAGAAAGGGAAATGGAGGCCACATGTGGTAAACAGCAAACGGCTTAGCCATTGAGCAGCTCCTGCTGTCACACTTGTCGAGTATTAGCAATTCACATGTATGAGACCTTTTAAACAAATTATGAAATGCCAACAGTTTGCACACATCGATGCGGGCTTTCGCTGCTGCGCAGTGGAGCACTCCTGCAGCCTGATTGCTCCATTGAAGTCGCAGCTTGGGAAGGGCAAAATCAATTTATATCCGCTGCAAGCTGCCGAGAATAACTTTTCGATTGGACAGCTTGCACTACGCTCGCGCTTCCAGCAGCAACAGACCATTGTTACATTGGTACCCGTTCATTTCCGCTGTTGTTACTTAGAGCGTGATAATGTTCAATTGTAGGGAGGAGAAAGTGCGCGAGCGGGTACGAACTTGATGGTACGTGAAAGAACAAAGGCCTGGATAGCATTGATTATGCAATATCAAGAACGCAGGCTCGAACCGTTTCGGAACGAACCGGTGACTGTTTTTTTCGGTTCAGATCCGGTTCGTGTTCAGCGTGATCAAAAACTAACGTTTCGGCTTCGGGTTCAGTTCCGGGAAAAATACCTGTTCAATTCTGGTTTTCTGCTCAGTTCTGTTCTTGTTTGACACCCTGGTTTTGCTGCATCGTGTCCACTCTTAAGCATCAGAGCTTTCCTTGACACAATCATAGCGCCGTTTGTTTTTCTCTATGGCTCGCTGAAGCGTGCCGAATTTTTGCAGTTAAAAAAGAAGAGGGCTAAGTGTTTTTGCAAAACATAATGTTTAGAACTGCGCATTGCTTTCCAAGAGTTCCGTTCGCTTTTTGGACTCTCTCTGGACTACATCGATCAGATGGCAACAACAGAGGATTATGGCTTTCAGACGAGTCTGTAGCCGTTTGCCTCAGGCTCAGTTGCAAAAACTTGAGGGTTATCTTGGAGGTTGCAATCTTCCGACATATATGTGGCTTTCATAAGGCTCAGGTATTATTGGACTTCAGACCGAGAGAGACAGAGCTCTTTATTAGAAGAAAGCAGAGAGGTCTGCAAGCATGTATTCAACTACATGCTACTGAGTGGGTATGGGGTGAAGGGAATAAAGGCCCTAAACGAAACAGGGCGAAAGAGAGGGGAACAAAGAAAGAGGTGAAAAAGACGAAAACACTGAGTGTTCTGTGGTTCACGTAAAAGTCAAGGTGGTCTCACAGGATGACGATGTATAGTTCTACATTGTCTCTGCAACGCCTATATCTTGTAAACAATCAAACAGTGCATCTAAAATTTCGCTTGGATGATGGAGATGACCATGGTTTAAGAAGAGCTATCAATGATAAAAGTCTCCTGTTGAGGCACTTGATCTTTTTGGCGAAGTGGATGCTTTCCTGGTTGTACGCCGGACACTCTAATAAAATTTGTTGAACAGTTTCTGGCGAACCACAGTATTCAAAATAATGGTTTGTGGTTTGACCGAGGTGATGTCGGCAGGAGTTCGTAAGTGCTGCTTTGAAGCGCCACCGATGGTAGAGCATCTTAAGTCGATGTAGGATTCCGTCTGGGAGCCTCATTCTCCGATCAGGTCTATATGATAGAGAAAACGGTGATGGGTTTCGGGAAAAGATCAGAGGCAGTTTCGTTCCTTTAAGGCAAGCTTCATCGCTAGCGCTGCAGCCTCGTGCTTTGTAAATAAATTTTTTCTTAGATTGCGTAGTTGTAACCCTCTGCGAGCCGCATCATCTGCTTTCGCGTTGCCGACAATGCCAGAATGTGCGGGTATCTATAGTAAGGTCACAGGATGCGAAGCGACGTAGGCGAGATGGTGAACTTAGGTGACGCCTCGGGATACAAGGTCGTGAAGGCACAGGCAATAGGCGCAACAGCGCTACAAACTGAGTTTGCAGAGGTGTCTTCGAGTATGGGAATATAGCTCATTCTGGTGATGGCTGATCAATAATGTAGCTGACGGCTGCCTTCATTGAATGAAGCTCGGCCGACCTGGATGACGTTGCAAGTTCAAGAGGGCAAGACAGCGCTTTTTCGGTTGACGAAACGTTGACGCCCGCTGCACTATTGAGAGGTGTAGGTGAACCGTCCGTTAAAATGTGGGCCATACGTAAATAACGGCCACTGATGTGGGCTAGCGCGAGTTGAAGGCGGCAGAAATAAGGATCAGTGTGCTTTACGTTGGCCACAGGTATATATTGTTTTATGCAAACGGGTGAGAGAGTCCAGGGGGCGAAATCAGACGGCATGGTAGGTCGCGCTTGGGATGGTACAGATATTTTCATAGATTTTATCTTCTCTGCGAAGCGGGAGCTTTCGTTGCGCGGTACAACACGTGTCAAAAGATTGGTTGTTGTGTGCAATCGATACTGCACGTATATTGAGAATGTGTTCGGCAGCCGAAGAGCATCGAAGGGCAAGCAACCAGCCGCCGCAATGGTACCAGAACAGTAAGAGCCCTTATGAAGGCCATGGCAGGTGCGCAGACAATTATATTTTTCTTGATCAAGCTGCTTTTGCTTGTGATCCACAGCATCTGCAAAACAGGGAGGCTATAACGTAGCAACCCATCTGTGGTGAGGGCCCAAAAATCAAAACAAAACTAAAGAAGGAATGAACCAGCACAAGCTTTCGCCACATTCGGATCAACAAGGACAGAAATCATTGTCATTGTGGATAGCGCCGAAGGAACCGCGAGAAGGTAAGAGGAAGACGAGGAGGAAGAAGTATTGGGCTCTGAGGATGTATTGCCTGGCGGAATTGATATACGAGGCGAGTCCGGGTGTTCTGCAAGCCTGTAATAAGACGGCGGGGGCACAGGTGTTCTCCGACCTTTGGTAAAGGACGTCGAGACACCACGTCACCACTGGCAAAGCCATGCCGTGGCCCTCCCTCCAGTGCGCCTGTTCTTCTTCTGACGATGGCAAAGCATCTTCGCTGCCTGACCCTCGCATCTTCAGCAGCTGCGCCTTCGTCCGGCTGTCGCTTGTGAAGACGTCTGTGTCGCTCGCCTCGGCAACGACATCTCCGTGCATCGATCATTTGAGACATTCTCTAGTTACGAGAACCTTGCATCATACTTTTGTGTGGTGACTATTCCCATCTTTATGCTAGTGTAATGCCGTTGAACTGTCGGTTGTAGATTTTGCTAAGTGTACATCTTCTGGTTAGCGTCCGCCCTTGCCCTGACTTGCCGTCCCGCATAAGTGTTCATTTTCCTCGTTAATCGAACCCGCGTCGCATTTTAGTGCTCCTGGCATCTGCATCCGCGTCATGAGTTCTCCCCAAACTCAACAGCATCACAAAGTGGCGTCCATGGCAGGACTATCCTCTAAAACCTTGGAGAGTGAGACCATGACCGGAAGAAAAGACTCAGGGGCTTGAAATTGCAACCATGGGAGTCGAGGAACTCGAAAACCTTGTTGGTAAGGGTCTTCAGTTAGGGCTGCAGGGTAAAGAACTACGTGCATGGGTTGAAGCCGAGCGCAGAAAACTCAGAACACAGCGCGAGGCCGAAAGCGAAAGCCTTAAAGTTGCTCACGCGAACAAGATTGCCGAGCTGAATCCGCAGTTGGTGCAATTATAGTGGCGGTGGGTTGAGGTCAGTAGGCAGGTCTCATCCCCAAGCATTTTTACGGGTGGGGTCGGTCCCAAAGCAATGGGAAGAAAATTGGCGAACGCATGCTAGTGCCATGTCACATGTTAAAAGAGAACGCGTTTCCAGTGTTTGAAACTCATGAAGGAGAAGTAGCATGCAATGTAGGACCTTTGGTCTATGCACCTTATATGTCACATTCAAAGAACGACACGCTTTTGTCCCAGGACCCGGTGCAGGGTGAAGCAGGTGGCGGCGTAGCCGCAAGCGAAACCAATTCCTCGTTTCTGGCCCTATCCGGGGAAAGGACAAAAAGCTGCGGCGAGCGAATGTTCCGCCAATGAAGACATGACAGCACACATAGAACCCCACTTCAGATAGAGAGAAATTACGCAAGCGTAGGAAAAATATAGTTGAACGGGGAGGATAACGAAAAATGGCAATGAAAATGTCGACTCGGATAAAGTAAAGTCTTCAATAAGGAAATGCCTCAGGAAGAAGTTTCGGATGCACTTCCAGTTCAGAGGGAGCCTGGAAAAGCGGCGCGAGGTTAGCTCCAAAGGGCCAGTGGCAAAGCCTCTGGAAAGACATGCAAACTTCTCGAATCATAAAGTGAAAATGTCCTGTCGTTCAACCTCAACTCTTGCTTTAGGCAAAGCCAATACAAGGACATGCCACAAGAAACCAAAACAAACCTTAGCATCGCGCTGACACCACGGCCCATTAGGAAGGAACGCTCAAAACATAGAAGTGGCACGACCTCGGAAGTGTCTGTGCAGGGACAATTTTCATGGCCAGTAATGCTGGATGTATAAGAGAAACATTTGGTAGCAGTTGACCGGCTGGAAAAGAACGGGTGCTAACCTTGGCATAGAAAAAAATATTCGACTGCAGACATTTTTTTTTAGTTTTACACAGATTCTTGCACTGTAGCGAAAGTGGTTACAAGAAATTTTGGACTAACTGATGTTTAGGACTCTGTGCGCGACTTTTACGTGAATGTGTCGAGTGGAACAAAGTGTGTTAGGACGTTTAGTGGTGGAGCTGATTTTCTTTTCTTTTGATTTCTGGACATTGAAAGTGCGTGTGGTTTCACCCCAGCGACATTCTTAAAGTGGGGCGTATTGTGGTGAGGTGCGAAAAAACGAAGGAGTGGATCAGCACAAGCTATCCCCACTATCTGATCAACAAGGACAGAAATCATTGTCCTTGTGGATAGCGCCGAAGCGACCGCGTAAAGGCAAGAGGAAGACGAGGAGAAAGAAGTAGTGAGCTCACAGGATGTATTGCCTGGCGAACTCGGTATACGAGGTGAGTCTGGTGGTTCCGGAAGCCTGTTGTTAGGACGGCGGAAAACAGGTGTTCTGCAGCCGTTGGTGAAGGACGTCCAGACACCACGTCGCCACTAGAAAAGCCGTGCCGTGGCCCTGCCTCCAGTGCACCTGTTATTCTTCTGACGATGCAACAGCATCTACGCTGCCTGGCCCTCGCATCTTCAGTAGCTGTGCCTTCGTCCGGCTGTCAGTTGTGAAGTCATCTGCGTCGCTCGCCTCCGCAGCGACATCTCCGTGCATCGACCACGGGAGACACTCTCTAGTCACGAGAATCTTGCATCATACTTTTGTGTGGGGAGTATTCCCATCTTTATGCTAGTTTAATGCAGTCGAAGTGCAGGTTGTAGCTTTTGTTAAGTGTACATCTCCTGGTTAGCGTCCACACTTGCCCTAACTTGCCGTCCCGCATAAATGTTCATTTTCCTCGTTAATCGAACCCGCGTCGCATTTTATTGCTCCTCGCATCTACATCCGCGTCATGAGTTCTCCCTAACCTCAACATCGTCACACCATCAACATGAGCCCTGGAGAGAAGCACCATCGATCGACAGTCACTGCCCATTCACTTAAAGCAAGATATCCCATGACTTGCGCCCCCGAAATGCGAGCACGCAGTCTCCGAACCTCAGGGGCCCAGGAGAGGTTTCGATCCATGATAATCCCGATGTATCTTTGAGTACACTCGTAATTCAGGCAACGACCCCCAAGGAGTAATGGCTACTGTGTCATCCGCTTTCGGGTGAATGCTATGAAAACGCTTTTCTCGGGTGTGAGGCGGACGCCCTTCGGTGCAAGTATTCAGAGATATTTTAAGAGCTTTCTGGAGCCTCTGCTGTGTATTTATACGTGACTTTGCTACACTCCAAATGACGATGTCGTCGGCGTAAATTGTGGCCTTTACGCCAGGAGGAAGCACACGCTTTGGGTCGATTAGTGTGATGTTAAATAACAGAGGACTCAAAACCACTCCTTGAGGTTTTATACTATAACACGACGTAGGACCTTCCGGTGTGCTGATAAAAAGCTCTCGTCATTCCAAGTAGTAAGAAATCCATGCATACAGCCAGCCACCAAGTCGAATAGCAGCAAGGGACTCTAGAATGGCTGCATTAGAAACCAAAGCAAATGCCGACTTTATGTCTAAATAGCCCACTGTTGGTATGTGTCCATGGTTTAATTCCTCCTCTAGGGACGCCATGAGAGCAACGATGTTGTCGATAGCTCATTGGTTTTCTCGGAACCCATTCATTTCAGGAGAGTAAAGATTCTGCTTTCAATGTACCAACTCCATCTTTTAAGCTAAAACGGAAGACTGGGCGAGTTGGTACATGTTTATATTAACAGCGCTACCGCCACAGACAGAAAGAAGAGGGCACAAACAGCGCCGTGTTTGTGCCCTCTTCTTTCTGTCTGGGTCGGTAGCGCTGTTATTATGACCATCTCTTAAATATAATTTTTTTCGTGATTATGCCAATACAACTAAGTCGAGCTATGAGATGTAAACTGTCGTACCCTGTTGGTTGCTTTCCAGGTTTTAGAATTCCAGCAATGGTAACAAAGCTCAGCAGCAAGATATAGACATTTTGGACGTACACATTATGATCGACGCATCATCACTCGTCCCAAATCTGCGCAAAAAGAAATTGACACTGATTTCGGCAGGTGGTTTTAAATATCCGACCAGCTTGCTAACTCTGTTAGCAAGCCCTTCACTAATGTCTTCCCGAGTGCTCACATATTCATGACATGCAGGCTTTCAGCGTTACAGCATGAACGAGCCATCGCCTGAAGCGAGCGTATAATACCTTCGTAACGTGTCTGTTTTCTTTCTCAATAATGTCATCCAAGAGATGAAGACTGCATCCACAAATAAACGAGTAGAATTGGCGCTACTCAGGCTCTTTGCCTGTTCTATTGGCTCAGCCAACATAGTAACGTTTAATCTGTGGTTGCTATTTTGGGAAATACATTTCCAGTCACCATCGTCGCAAGATGCAGCGGAACGAATGGTACCACTTTTGGACCCAAAATGTATGCACTCAAAGGCGGAAGAATATCCGCAGTTTCATTATGTACATTGATGAATATGTGTTTTCGAAAACTAAGACCCTCTTCCAAATTAGCAGGACGAAGCGTGTACAAGCATTGCCGCTGAGAGAAGCATTTCTGCGTTGCATCGCACTGTAAGATTTATGCCACCCACGACGGCAGATGAATGGTAGCAGGTCTACTGCTAATGCACGTCCACCGAAGCGTGGTTATTGAAAAAGAAGCATTCTCAAGAAAGCTTAGCACAAGACGTCGCAACTCCATGTTTAGGAAGTACCGTCTTACGAATCGGAGTTCCCGGACTTCCACTGACTCACATGTTTGCAATTGTGCGAAACATCTTGGTAAAACTGAAGAAACCTCTGAACTAAATCTCTCATTCTTCTCTTTGTTTCAGTGTTGTAAAGTGAGTATCTTCTTTCTAGGTCAATATGGCTGCAACATTTCGAGGACTGCTGAAGCCTTCTGATTTGAATTTTATTATTGTGATGCATATTTACTTCATTTATGTTTGAATTTACTTCATTTATGTAGTTGTTCACATTACTTTATTTATTTTACCCATTTCTTTAAAATGTCGTACAATAAACTCTGGATGTTATTAATGAAGTGTCTACTAGAACCCCCTGTTCTACATTAAACTGTAATGGCTGTGCACTTTTTCAACTGTTGATAATTTTGTGTGTGCGACATTTAACTACTGAAATTGCAAAAAACGTTTGTTGTTATAAATCCATGTGTACGTTTTCTTTTGCTTCTTGTTTATTACACTCTATAGACGCAATGGGGATCTTTGTAAAACCGTTTCTTGCGGTTGTAATCTGACTGACGTCGGCATTTCAGAAATACAAAATATTGCCATGCGCGGCCTGTTTGGCCATGAATTTAGGATTTACCATGCATGCTGGGTGTCAGGTACGACTCGTATTAAACGTCACGCATGTTGCCTACCCCCACCCCCTAACAATATTCTGTACCCGCCCCTGAACGTACAGACATACACATGTTTTATCAGGCACTGCCGCCTAAGCACATGGCTTTGTTGGACATCTGTTGGACAAACCAATACATGTTCTTGTAATGGGCGCTGAAGTAGCCGCGTAATAGGCGGCTTCTTGTGACTTTTTCCAAAAAAGATGTTATTGTTGTTAGGAGGGCTATAGAATGCGCTTACATGAAAACCTAGCTCATGTAATTGCAGATAGAAATAAACACAGTCAGCGCCTCCTAGTTCGGTTTCTCCTATCACGATTGCCTGCAATGATTTCTAAAAACTGATCGCAATGCCATCACCGCGTGTGTCTGTACCTTATCGAAAAATATTTTAGCCGGGTGGTGTCACTTCTTAGACGCTCATGTCAAAATGGAACTGTGTTTCTGTGATGATTAGTTCATGGAGGCGGCCAATACTCACAATAAAGCTTCCAATTTATTCAGGCATACGAGAGCCTTACCACATTCAATGTAATTTCACTTCCTGGGTACTTGCCTACCGTCGCATTTCTTTTGCGGCATTTGTTGGTTTTCTGGCGTAATTTTATTTAACAGCTAATCATCAAATTTAGGTTTGTTGTATTTCAGTGCAACCTTTTCTCCGGCTCTTCGAATTTCAGAAGTTCTATCGCACAATATTTTTTCTCGGTTTCTTTTTTGTGGCCCGAGATATATGCTGAGAAACTGATATGTCTGCACCGTTTAACCTAGGGCATCTTTTCAGCCATGCTCTTTTTACTGTTATAACAGAATTTTATTATTACCGGCCAGTGCACATTATTCGCCTAATTACGGCGATGCCAGTGCATACACTCCACCCAGCCCACCTGTAAGTGCGCATTTTTTGAACCCCCAAGGGCAGCGTGTGTGTTCAAGGTGATGGGAGTGGCGACACCGCGGAACCCGAGTCCATGTGGGTTGGACCCACCCACGCTCCAGGTGTGCGTGGCTTAGCCGTGAACAAGGACCATCGCCTCCTAGTTGCACAGTTGACGCTGAACTTTGGTTTTAGACATTTAGGGGCCCTCAGCTGAAACAACATGTAACTTCGGCCCCTGCTTCTTGCGGACTGCACCCAGAACTGACCACCGATGGGGAAATCAGGTAGTCACCTTTTTCTATATATGCTGTCTCTCTCTCTCTCTTTTTTCTATTCTGTCATCTTTGTATATTTGTCCTGTCACCTATTCTTTTTTGGCGTACTTATTTCCCTCAGGCGGCAAGGCTTTACCCTGCAGTAACAATCAACCTTGATTACACGTCGTGAGGTTGTAGTAGAGCTGCAGAGTTAGCTTGAATATACACGTTTTCTTTTTCGTCTCGGTGGACGGCGACCAGTACCGCTGCCGAACGCTTTACTTGTCATAAAAAAATAAGAAAAATCTTGACTCTGATCGCCCTCCTAAACGAGGCCGAAACGAAGTTATTAGCTTGCAAAGCTCGAGCAACCCAAGAGATCGTCTATCCGCTGTTAAGACCTTCGCAAATTTCTGGTGACGCAATCTGTGGACCCTCAGAAGGCCTTGAGGAAAATGCCCCCATTTTTGTTGCGAGAGAGCTGAGAAAACTACTTGGACCAAAATACAGCGTTAAAAAGCTGCGGACTGGGGATCGCTTTGTGGAAGTCCAAACAAAATTTAAATCAGATGCCCTGCTTAGAACACACACGATTAACATCAGAACACACACGATTCCCATAACTGCCCACCGCATTACTAATACTAGGCTAATGTATTGTCGGACGGAGACTTGATAAATGTGCCCGAGGATGAGATTCCGGAGTGCTTTAAATCAAAACAGACGAATGTCATTCCAGTGCCAAGAATGAAAATCCGCAGGAAAGACGACGAAATTCCCACAAAACACTTGGTTCTGACCCTCAACTCCCCCAGTTTACCCGACAATGTACACCTAGGCTACTTGAATCAACGTGTCAGCTCATATTTACTAAACCCTAGCGCTGCTGCTGCTTCCACAGATATGGGCGCACACATCATTCATGCGGTAGAAAACCGACCTCTGAATGGTGTGCTACCAACGAACATAGTAAATACGCGTTTGATGAAGATCCTAAATGTGTGAATTGCAGCAGTAAACACTCCTCATACACCAGGAAGGGCGCACGCTTCAGACAGTCGAATGGCCCAGTAGCCATTAACGTAAAAGAGTAAGTGTTCTTCCAGGAGGCCTAACGATGTCTAGCCTTCGCTCACAAAGGATACTTTGCTTAGGTACCCCGTCCGTGGGTGGGGTAGCTTCAATGGCTGGCACCGGCGAGTCCACTCAGGAGATAGGCACCGAGCCACAGCCCCATAAACAAGTGCAGCCAAGCTCCGGGCAAGTAAAGACACGGGTATGGCTTCAAAGCTGCCGAAAGGCTGTACAGACTCCACCCCTTGTGAAGAAAGGGACGACGAGCCACCGAAACCCGTTCTGATGAGTGGTTCAATCCAATACGATAGTACTCATAATGATAATGATTATGATGGGCACAAGGGAGGCGAGCTGTCTTCTTTTTCAACATCCTCCCCAGCGCGAAGATGGCTAAAAGTATCAGGACGTGCTAGGGTTCATGGCCGAAAGCAGTCCAGTTGAAAAGTAACAGGAATTCAAGTCCATTGAAGCAAGAAGGGTCAGGGAGCTCACCGATTCTGCTGCTACTGATAAAATCGATGCTTGTAAGGCCGCCGAAGATTGGAACTCTAGCCTAGAGGAGCAGCTGCTGAACCTTGCGTGTAGCTGACAGGCTTGGAACAGAAGAATTCAGAACTACTTGTGGATCCAAAAGGCTTTAATCGCCAATAGGCTTTTCCGTTCTTCGCCCAAGCTTGAGTTGTTTGTGACCCCTTTAGAATCCTCGGGGACTTCTTTTGAATGGAAGGAATTGTTCCCCTTTGACTTCCCATTGGCTTAACTCTCTCTGTCATACTGGGGCTGTTTGCATCTGGGTGTATCCTCTGAATCTTGCCACAACGCATCCATTGGTGCCGTTTGCGTATGACATCGGCCACACACGTTGCGAAGCAAACCACTCCTAACATTATTCTCTGTCGGTCTGTTTGTACCTTGTCTGCCTTTCTGGGCGCCTTTCATGAGTTTTATGCTATCTCTTACTTTAAGGAACATAAACATGTGCGGACGCTCCAGAAACGTAATAGCTTTTCCTCTTGCCTTTGCGGTGACCTGGTGCTATTTGTTTCTTGCAATTTCTTGTTGTCGGACACCCCACCTGCCGGATTTGTCATTCTTGGTGTCTGATAGCCAACGGTGGTGTTGTCAACGGTCTTTTCTTGCTGTACTTTGTCGATATTCAGAAGAATTTCAGCTTGCCCTGAGCAGTTATAGGCCGTTATATAATATGAAGTATTTGCGGCGCAGCACCCAATAGAGCCGTTTTGCGTTGGCAACGTATCCTACAAATTGAATGCAGAATTGTAGTGGCATCAGTGATTTGGGGGGATAACATTGCTCTTTTCATTCGATGTTTCCATATTTTTAGCATCTATATCTTCACCCTTTCAGTGCTGTCGGAGGTCTGACCGAATTCGGCCTTTAACGGATGCTATGCGAGCTTGGCGGTTACTGTTTGCATAGATGATCTTTATTTCCAGTTGAAATTTCGCCGATATTACCCTGCCTTTAGATTCAAAGGCGTCAAACATCTCGATTTCGAGCTTTTCAATGTCCAGGATATTTTTTGTTTCCCGATAAATATTTCCCAGACAATCGTTTTGGTTAGTCAAACTTCTTACCAGAACAGATGCCTCACATATACGTGGTACCCCGATGCGTAGAAAGACTTCAACCTTGCCGAAAACAAGTGATAGTCGCTCCCGCGCAATCCGCCGTCTTTCCAAGGGGGCCTCCATGGTCCGGCCCAACGTGGCAGATATCAACATGGCTGTGGTCACGCTCACGAGACAGAAGTCGGCCCCATAGTAGCAGCAGTGACGCAGCCATAAAAGCACAATTCACAAGTCGGCAAATGCGATGCAGTATGAGTGAGTCCGGCTCGTTCCTTCTTCTTTAGCTGCCCCAGCCTTTCTCGACGGGTTTGCTGGAACGGCGGCTTCATTTTTATTCCCCATAGGATAAGAGGCGGTCTAAGGTAGTAAGACAATTCTTCTCGTAGTGGTTCACCTCCTGAGGTCCCTTTGTACCCTGTTTATTGCCCCCAAAAATGTGGAGAAAGAGACGACACGCCGCCGAGACCTGTTCTCTCTAGTGAATTAATCGAATGTGTTTGTACTGATCATGATAATGATTATGATGGGCACGAGGGAGGCGAGGCGTGTTCTTTTTCAACATCCCTGTTACACGTCCACCTCCTCTCCTCGGGTGACCGTCGACCTACTTCAGAGGGCGGCTCGCTCCGGAAGTGGCAGCGCTGCAGGTGCTGCTCTTCGGCGGCAACGGCCTGGGAAATCCACTCCCCGACCCTGGACAGAGGGCGATGGGCCAGGAGAACTCTCTGGACCCGGCACTCGTATTCACGGAACTGATGGCAATGCAATGGATGTAAGGAAAGACATTGAGGAGTTCCATACTTCCTGTGGAAGCAAGCCTTCATCCAATCCTCCATGACCACCAAAACGAAATACTTCAGCGAAACGGCCGTTGGATATTGCACAATTGTGACGATATTCACGCAATTATACACAAAAATGAACCTCACAATAACGCTTTACAAAAGTAAACTAAAGAAAAGACACGACGACATCATTCGCAACTTTGACCTCGTCAGAAAATACAGAGAAGACTGCACCCGTGTCTGAGGCGGTGTTGCTTCAGCTGTTGCACTAGCCACAATTCTCATGCCGATACAACTTAACACAATGCTGGAGGCTGTTATAACACAAGTTTATACTAAGAAGCTTGCCACATTTGTTTCACTCTACTTGCCAGCATCACATCATGTGTCCTTATAGCATTTTAACGACCCTGTTGAGAAACTTCCTGTTTCAATTAATATTACGGGAGACTTCAATGTTCATTACTAGCTGTTGGGACATGACAGAATCGACAGCTGGGGAGAGCTAATTGAATAGTGGGTTACTACCAACAGCTTTCTTTTAAATAATGGAGACAAGACGCATTTTTGTGCATGCAAAGGAAGCATGTCTGCTATAGTCTTTTGCTTTGGGTTTCCGTAACTTCTGATTGAATATGAGTTGAGTGCTGCGAACGATCCTCATGGAAGTGACCACCTTACTGCCTAGCTGAGCGAAATGCAATCCGTTCGTTTCCCGAAAAGCTGTTCACCCCAATGGAACCTCCAGAGGGCATATTGTGAAAGAAAGGAGTTAGCTTTTTTTGATCTATTTGACACCAGCATGTCCATTCATGAGGCAAATTCCTACATCAGTGAGGAACTTCATACAGCTGCAAAAGTTGCAATTTTCGGACATCTGGACAGATTCTCAAGGAACCAAAGCCGTGGTGGAACGATGCGTGTCTGAATCACAGAAAAAAACATAACAATCCTTGGGGTGTGTTTACATGGTATCAGTCCTGAAGAACTGCCTCAGCTCTGAATCAGGTTGTGCTGTCGCCCAGAATACCAAAAATGTAGCTATAAGTAATTTGTTGCAAAGCATTGTCAATAGAATAATTACTGGCACTCCAAGAAGAAAAAATGTGGGATCGTTTCCGCGAAATTTAATGGCAGCTACAGACGTTTGAACATACCACTTTTCTCTGCAGACGGTGAGTGCAACCTTATAAAAATAAGAGCAGATGTTTAAATTGCCCCCATTGCAGAGGAATTTAGGGTCCCCAATTATACAAAAGCATTCCTGTTCCAGGTTGAAAATAATAGAAATAACACACAGGAACATATTAAAGAATTCACTTTAAATGCACTGAATCAAGCATTAGGTGAGTGCAAGGCTGCCTTTGTCGGCGCCGACCTTCTTCTCTATGCCTTTCTGCAGAACTTAGGGGATCAGTGTTTAGAAACGATTGTGAAGTGTTTTAACAAAGTCAGCAAACCAGGTAAGCCTCCGAAACCACGAATGAAGGCTATCGCAAACCCAATAATGATAAAGGGCAAGCCCCTGAAGTGTCCATCAAGCTATCGACCCGTACATGTGACCAGCCGTCTCGGGAGGACTTGACGTTTTAAATTTTACATTGGTTATTTACTGTTGAACGTTCTGGCTATTAGGTAGGTTACAACGCAGGTTTCCGCAGTTTCGGTCTACGGCTGTCCGCCCAGTGAGGATTTAAACAACGGTACAAGAAGCCTATGTTAATAGTCAGTTCTTCGTTGCCCTATTTATTTATATGGCAAAGGCTTATGATGAAACCTGGCGGATTTAGCAGCAATGTGAATCGGAGGGCGAATGTTTTTACGTATCAATAATTTTCTTCTAGAACGATTCTTCCTTGTAAGCTCTGGCAATACACTCTCTCGCACATTCAGTCAGGAAAATGCAGCGTACTCAGTGTGACTGTTTTTGTCATTTGGGTAAATTCTTTAGCAAATGTTATTCCCCGGCCCAGTCATGCTTCCCATTTATATCGACGACTTGCTGCTAGCTTTTTGCTCGTGTGACCTTTCGATCTGTGAAAGACAGGTACAAATTATGGGAAATCGGTTACAACAATGCGCAGCTGAAGCAGGCTTTTGTTTTTCTGACGAGAACTGTGCAGTGTGTGCTTTACGTGGAAACGAGATATGAATCCCAACCCTGGTATAAAAATGAACGATGTACCCGTGAGCACAAATTTTAGGTATTACATTTGACTGCAAATGAAAATTTGGAGCTCATAAAGACACTCAATATAACCTGCACGAAAACCTTACACATACTGAAAACTTTGTATCAGAGGTCATGGCGTGCTAACTGGACATGTACAGTTGAACCTCCTTAAAACGAACAGTGATGTAGCGAATTATCGGCTATAGCGAATCTATAGCGAAATAAACAGACCTTAGGTTATTCACGCTTTATTTCAATTGCACTTATTCTTTATAACAAAACTGAAACGGTGAGGCGCGCCCGATGTCGGATATAACAAAGAATTATGTCATTAGGAGACTGAGAAGCTACTTTGAAAAACCTTGCAGTAACTGAGACTGCGGAAGTATAAAGGCCCTTTTGTTCGTGGACACTGTTGAAAAATCCATCCCACTAAAAAGTGTGAGAGCCACCAGATGAAGATCACAACATTCCATAAATTAAGACTCAGGCCTGTTGTGTCAGGTGCACCTTTTTGTTGTAATTTCACGCATGCATGTCCTGGCTGATTTAGCCTAAAGTGCAACAAGGAGAGTGTGCGGGTTAACCTTGTTTGTAGTGGTTGGAAGCCTAAAAAATGCACATTTGTTTCAAGTATTTTCGAGCGTGAGTGATCCAAGTGGCCGATTTGCTACAACCGATGATTACATCTTTTTTTATGACGAATATCAGATATAACGAACTAATTTGCTGTCCCGATGCTGCTTCGTTATAACCAGGTCCGACCATATTACAAGATTTACGGTTCAGGGTTTCGGACTGGTCTTTACCATGCCTGTATAATGTATGGGTGAGCCCTGCAGTCTGTGGTAGCCTCACTCGACCAAGTATTAGGTTGGACCTAGCAGATGCAACAGGTGCATATCGCACCCCCAATTGACAGTTTCTATTTTTAGTGCAATGGATGCCCCCTGGAGAATCTATCGAGCATACTTAACAGGGGTATGTATAGCCAAACCATCATGCATAAATGACCACCCTGTTTGACGACAATAGTAAAAGAAACTTCTTGAGAAAAGGTACAATAATTTGTATAAAAACAATCGTAGAGAGATCCGCCCTCTTTTCCTAGTTTTGGAGGAATACAGGGCTCAATATCTTTCAAATATATGCTCATGAAGCCATATGAATTTTTCAAAAGCTGTCGCCCCATGGGACAACAGGAACGTTGAATGTGATTCTACCTTGTTAAAATACGATTAAAACGTGTTTCCACACCTAATTTCGTGCCTAGGATGACTCGTACACAAATACAAGTACACTAGATATTGCCACTACTTAACTTGTGGTGTAAAGAGCTCCTGCCCTGCAGGTTTTCTGGTGTTCACCCACCGGTGGCAGAAGGAAATGGATTGCTGAGGAGAGTAAAGTTTTCAATGCGGAAATACTTGGTATAAGTTACGCTATCGAAGATGTAGTAGCACATGGAGTACAATACGTGGGTATTTTTGCAGAGTCCTCAAGTGCCATACTATGCTTGTCCATTGCTCCATCCCTTGTCCCTTTAAAGAATGCAGCTCTAGATAAGCTAAAAACCGTGTGTGCCGCATTACCTTACCTAGGGTCAGTGTTGTCCTTTGATGGGTAACAAGGCATATTGGCGTACCAGACAGTGAAATTGTTGATAAATCAGCCTATGACACCAAGCGTATTAAAATACCACAGTTCTAGCTTCCCTACCAGGACCTTGCAAACACCATTCGATAGTCAATTATGTTTTACTGGCTGTCTGCAGTCAATAAAGTCAGCAGAATATATTCGCATCTAGGCAAACCCTATGTATCAGGATGCAACAGTTGTAGACACGGAATCGTTTCTTTGAGGTTATTTTGTGCGGGCTGCGTATAGTTCACACTGTGTTGATGCCCGGCTTCCGTGTGAAAAAGAACGCGAACCCATTTGAGAGCACTGTGGATAACCTCTTACTGTGATACAAGTCCTAATAAGTTGTTCATATCTAGAAGCGGCACGCATTACACAATTTGCAGCTTCACACACCTTTTGAATACCTTTACACACAATACTTTCACCTAGTGATACACCAATGGTACTTTTGACAAATGTTTTTGAATTTTGATAAAACAGTTGCTTTCTATACAATTTTAGTAACTTCCATTTAAAGGAACAGATTTAAAAATAATTAATTTCACATTAGGATACCTTGAACAAAAGTTTAACCTACCTCGTGTTTGGCGCATTATAAACGGCAGCTTGATGCACCACAAAACCTCTACGTCATCATCATCGCCATTTTTGAACACATCTTTATCTACAGCCTTAACGAGGCCAACCGCCCTTTCATTGTATTTCTCTCTAAGGTACGCTATAATAATATTGCCATATTATGGTCTTCTAAGGCAACCACAATGTTTTAAAATTTTCATAAGTTTTGCCAGGTTTGAGAATTTCCATTTACTTCTTTATTAACGAAGGCTGAAGCCCCTACCTTCTTTAGTTTTGCTTCTCATGCGTGGAGCCTTGTTTGAACGATCGTTTGGCACCCGGGGTGTTTATCAAAGAGTTCCTCAAATGTAGGGGCAGGGTTATACCTGATGTCGCAATCATGATCAACAGTCCACTCAGGTAGTCCTGCCGGTTGAGACCTTTCCTAATGACTTCCAGCCACTCCTCAAATTTTTCTACTTCATTCTTCCATGGTGGATTTTCCTTCCTCTTCTTCTAGCCATATCACTACACATACCCTAATTGTCCACTGGTTGTTCATTCATCTCATAAATGGCCAGCTCAAGTCAATGTCTTTTCTTATTTTAACTGCGAAAATCATCCACTCGAGTTTGTTTCCTATTCTACGAAGCTCGTTTCCTGTTTCTAACAGTTTCTCTTGTTAATAATATTTCTATCCCAATGAGCTGATCTTGGTTTGCTTTCGCATTGTTCACCAAGGCATGACGTTTAACCTCCGTATATCATTACTGACTGTATGCATTGGTTGGTTTTTGTTTTATTTTAACTGACCGACGTAGATAAGTTTTATTTATTTGGGAGTGCTTGCTGAGTGGTCGCCACCCCAGATGTATTCTGCACTACACCTGTCTCTCGAGTTTGGGGTCAGCACTAAATATCAGTCCGAGATTGTTATATTTTTTTACTTCATCTAGTGGTTTGTTTTTATAGCTAAAGAGGGCTGCTTCTGCCTGACTGCCTATAATTTACTGCTACTTACTACTTAAAATTTATTCGTATATATTTTAGCTCCACAGCTGTGATTTCTGATTGTAGTTTTGAAGCAATTTTTGAAGCGGTCCTTGAATCTCACTCCGCAAGAATATATCATACACAAACCTCCAGTGGCTCAAGAATTACCCGTTGTTCCTAATTCTTCTGTTTCCGAAATGAAGCTTTGTAAATACTCGTTCAACACAACGTGTGAATGGTTTTGGGGAAATGGTCCTTCACTCGCTGTTTCTCAGTTTTAGTTCGTGAATTTAGCGCTTTGCCTATGAAGTGCTCTGTGCCAGTACATCCTTTGTATATGGCCCCTGGAAGTGTTATGTAAGGCTCTTCAACTCCCTGGTCTTTTATTGATTTTAGAACAGCTGCGGTGTGTACGGAGTCAAAGGCTTCCTTATATTATTTAAATACCATGTAAATGGCAATAGTGTATCAAGCGGATTTTTCTTTTTCTCGACTGACATCATAAATAGGATTCACGGTTAGTGTCATTTTCCAAAACCCACCCTACTCACGCGGTGGTTCGTAATCCGGGCTCTCACTTGCATCCGTAACTGTAATTTCGGTAAATAGTACGTTAATAACTGAACGTATGTTGATGGGTCTGTACTGGCTAAGGCCTTTGGTGTCCCTCTTGCTCTAAAGAAGAATGATGGAGCCATTTTGCTAGGTTATGGGCACCCTTTTAGTTCTTAAACATCCGGAAAGTAGTGCAACAAGCATTTCTAGTGCAACACCTCCTCCGTTCTTAAGACATCTACGGTTACTGTCAAGAAGTACATTGTGAACTTCGTAATGGCAAAGCAAGCCAAACCGACAAAACTTCTTTGACTTAGCTATAGGTTCTGTGTCCAGGATTAATACATGCCAGTCCACTAAGGATAGAAACGTGTGACTGTGTCGAAGGCCTTTTTCACGTCTAAGGCCAGTAGGGCGGTAGTGTCTACCCTGCTAGTTGGCTGGATGACCTAATTCGATAACTGCAGCAAGATAATTTGAGCGGATAGTTTTGGGCGAAACCCTACCATTTCACATGGCAGCGCATTGGTTTGGTTTATATGATAAGTAATGGGAGCTAATATGATATGCTCGAGCACTTTGCCAACACAGGATGTCAATGAAATCAGTTGTAGGTTTTGTAAGGCGATGTGCATGCCTGTCTTCGGGATAAAAGAGATTTTTGCTAATTTCCATTCCTTGGGTAGTTCGCACTTACGCCAAAAGTAATTGTAGTGCGCTGTTAAATCTGCGATAGATGTATCATCCAGATTGCGGAGCATCTTGTTAGTTATAGAATCCGGACCCGGTGCTGAGCCAGGTCTGATGTTCTGGATAGCATTCCTAACTTCTGCCTCGGTGATGTCTTCATCCAGTGATATGTTTTCTGTGGCAGGATAATCTGGGAGAGTTGTTTGTTCGCCCTCCGGAATATAAATTTTACGAAGCTCATAATGAGATTTTGCACGGACCGGGAGTTTTGTGAATGAGCTTCTGGATGTGATGAAATTGATGTCTTGTTTTGTAGTGGATTAAGAAGGTGTCGAAGAAGAACCTATGTTTTTTTCATACGGAGTGCTCCTTTTAGTTTATCAGAGATATCATGACATTTTTCTTAAGCTAGTTGCTTCTAGTATTACTGTATCTTGATTTCTAAATCCGCAATGTTTCGGCGAAGGGTTCTGTTGTGCTTTTTTCATCTCCACCGTTTTTGCATGCTCCGTTAGGCTTGCCAGAGGTGCTGAAGTCGTAAATAAACCTGGCAGGGTGGTATTTCTGGGTCTACTTTGTTCCTCGCTGCATGAGTGCCTTGGATTATCTTGTGGGGCGAAGTTTCTATGTATACTGGTGTGGACAAAGCATCGTTAGCTTGCGGTTCTCTAATTTTTTGGAATTTATTCCAGTCTGTAATGTATGTGTGCTTGCGTCGTGTTACGAGCTGCTGTGCGGTAGTAATCTCGGTGTGAATGATGAAGTGATCCCTGCCTAATTTGTGCTCCGTGCATAACCAGTGTGCTTGTGTGATCCCGGCTGTAAGTGTGAGATCTAGTGTAATGTCACGCTGAACACTAGTGCCTGTTCTCGTGGCCGAGTATGGGTCGGAATCAGTTGTGAGGTGGCACTTTTGAGTTTGTTCCCACAGCAGTCTGCCTTTTTTGTGGTGTACGAGTATCCCCAGGGAGTACGTGGGGCATTGAAGCAACGTACTAAAATAATTGGATTGCCGCTTGCTCTATTTTTAAGTGCTTCAAAAAAAGAACCGAATCTGTGATGATGAGCTCACGGGCTGCTGTAGATATTGAGGACGAAATAACTGGGGTCTGTGTTGCTGCGGGGAAATATCCTAACCAGATCGTATGGAATCTCAAACTCATTGAGCTGTATAAGCTCTGCCATACGATTCCGTTGCACGAGAATGGCTGAAGCGGATGATTTACAACACTGAAGGCCTTTATAACCGGGCAATTTAACTTCTGTCCCCGCTTCTTGCATTGCGATTATGTCGGGAGCTCTCGTTTGGGATTGAATATGTAGCATTAGGGCATCTCGCTTGCGCTTGTATCCCCTGCAGTTCCACTGCGACACAGGTAGCGCGGTATTGGCTTTGGTTTGGGTCATGCATAAAATCAAACATGGCTAGTGGTATTGCTTAAAGGGCAACCGAGACGCCCAAGGCTGTCGCCAGATCCGCGATGGTTTTGTGGAATTCAGCTCGTATCGACCCTATCGTGGCCTGCATGCTGGCCTGCTTCGTCAGAAGTATGTGATGAAGGTGAATGTATTCGGCCTTTTGCTCGGCTAGAGCGCTTTGACGTGCTCTTTCAACCGCTACTAGTCTGTCCTCTGTGGGCTCTGGTCCCCCGTCGGAAGGCACTGCTGCCTAAACGGCAGTACGTTTGAGAGCAGGGGAGGATTGCTGAGAAGCAAGAGTATGGGATGGTTCTGATGATTGACGCGTGACTTGCTTAACAGCCTTGTTCTCCTGTCTAAGTTTTCATTTCCTTGGCGGAGCAGGGACAGCTCTCCACGTATACTTTGCAGCTCTCGCAAGAAGGCGTCTGGGACTATTGGGACTTGGAAAGAAGTGGGTGTTTGCAGCGAGCAGTCTGAGAAGCATGGGAAGCTCACCTTGGCTGTTTGGTTAACCGGTCGCTGTGCCGGTATACCGACAGAACAGCACGCGACGAAAGGGCACGCGACAGAAGAGCACCGTCATAACAGCACGGTGTCAAAAGGGCACGCGACAAAACAGCACGCGACAGAACAGCACAACATCAGAAGGGCACAGCGTCAAAAACGCACACGTCAAAAAGCACAGCGACAAAACAGCACAGCGACAAAAGCGCGCGCGACAGAATAGCACGGCGACATAACAGCAAACGACAAAACAGCACACCGCAAGGGCACAGCCCTGAAACAGTTGTATGCGGTGGCGTAGCTATGTAGTCTGACGAAGTGCACTGGCGGGGCGGGCTCGGGCCGGGTAGCACGCATTTTCTCGGGCCCGGGCCGGGCTCGGGCTTGAACCAAAATTTTCGGGCCGTGCCATTCGAGGTCCGGCAATCCTGTGCCACAAATTATAAATTGTTGACAACAAAAAGATTTTTGTTGATCTTTCAGGTTAAATGAGAACAAAAAGAAGTGAAGTGTAAATTCATTACGGTTCTGTTAACAGATATGATAAAAGATAATTGCGGTTAGAAAGTTTTTACATAATAAAACAAGTACCTGGGACCCATCAGCATAGGGGGAGAGAGTGGGCCAGAAAACGATGGCACTCTAGTCACACAGTACAACATAATTGTCTTTTCCCTTTTCCTTTCAAACAAACAAAAACAGAACAAACGTGACGTGGACTTTGGACTATATGCAGAGTTTGAAGGACCAATTTTTGAAGCAGAGCCCATCATTTCTTCCGGGAAGAATTTTTTCAAATCCATGAAAACGGGCAAAAATGAACAGAAGCGCCTATAAAATATTGCTGCTAACGTAACTAGAGGAAGACACTAAAATGAAGTGGTGAAACCGGACGCATCAACTGCTCAAATTTCAGCAAGTAATGGAACAGCGAAAGCTGCAGTACCTGCTGAAGAATTGCAATATTACAAAAAATTATCCACTTGCTCCGAATCATTCAAAGTATCCTCGGTGTGTCTTGATTTCGAGAACTGGCAAACGAAGTGGCAAATGGAGTTCACGACTACTGAAAGAACAGTTTCTAAGTGAGGATACTGAAGTTGTACAAATTTCGGTCCAAGTTCAATGGAAATTTAAATCCAAATTAGTGGTGTTTGCTTTGTGCTTACGCTTTCTAAGCTAACAGCAAATTTCTTCTAGGTAATGTTTATAGCCTGTCGGACTAGGGAGGGCATTTAACAATTCTTGCGGGCTCGGGCTTATTTTATCAAATTCTGCCGGGCTCGGGTCTTGCTAGGGCCCACATTTCCGAAGTTTTTCAGGCCCAGGCCGGGCCCAGGCCCGGGCCGTGTCTCTATCGGGCAGGTTCGGGCCGGGCCTAGAAGTGGCGGCCCGGGTAGTGCTCTAATTAGGGCACAGCTCGGGCCCGGGACGGTCCAAAAGGACGAGCCCTGCTCGGCCCTGCCCGTGGGCCGTGCTCGGGCCGGGTAGCACGCATTTTTTCGGGCCGGGACGGGGCTTGGACTTGAACGAAAACACTTTTCGGGCCGAGCCGGCCCGGGCAGACCCTCAATCCCGGCAGTCGTGTCCGCAAATTTAGAATGTTGACAACAAAAATTCGGCTCATTATCGCTTGGGTGAAGAAGGAGGAGGAGGAATAAACTTTATTTATGCGAGCCTTAGGTGCTGCTGTCTGGGCACCCGCCTGGTGGGGGGTTTCCTCTAGTCCAGGATACCCTGGTCTGCCCTGGCCAACCGGGCCCTCGCTACCAGGCTACGCTGAGAGGACAGGTCGGAGCTGGTCAGTTGTGCCACCCACTGCTCGTAAGTAGGTTTGGGATGTGGAGTAAGGGACGGGGTTTGTTGACACCCCCATACCAGATGGTATAGGCTGCCAGGATGGGGGCCGTATTTGCAAGATGCGGGATAGAGGGTGGGGTACATTGAATGGAGTAGGGTATTGTGGGGGTAAGAGTTTGTTTGTAGTCGCCGGAGTATTGTACCTTCGGTTCTAGATAGGTGTGGGTGTGCTGCTGGGTATTGTTGGCGCCCGGGCCGGTAGTGGGCGAGTATATCGGCATATTTTCTCAGGGGCGTGGGCTTGAGGATGTCGCCATCTTGAAGTTTGTCACCCTCTCGGGAAACAGCCCGGTGTGTATGCGCGCGGGCGGCGGCGTGTGCCGACTGCTTTCCTTTGAGGGTTTCGTGGCCAGGTGACCAGACAATCTGTACTTCAGGAAGTCGCTTAATTTGTTTTAGTATAGCCAATGCTGGTAGGAATATTCGTCCGATCAAGAAATTGCGGCATGCAGCTTGGGAGTCTGTCAGTATTACTGTGCAGTTTTCGCAAGTTGTGGCAGCTAGGGCGATAGCAACTTCTTCGGCTTTTTCTATAGAATTTTTAGTGGTCATGACTGCGCTTAACTCTTTTCCGTTGGCGTCGGTGACACTGGCAGCGTGCGCAGATTTGTGGGGGTATGGAGAGGCGTCTGCATAGCGACTGAAGGTGAGGTGGTCATACTGCACATGGATTGCTCGTGCTCTTGCTGCTCGTCGTGCCTTGTTATAGGTCGGATGCATGTTACGTGGGATTGGAGCCACTCTGGTGTGTTGTCGAATTGGTCCGGGGATGCGTGTCTTCTCGTCTTTTTGTTGTGGGGTCGAATACCCTAGCCGGCGGAGGGTCGCTCTTCCCGTGGTGGTGAGTTTAAGGCGTGTGAATTGAGAAATTCGGTGCGCTTCTTGGATTTATTCCCACGTATTGTGGACGGCCAGTTGTAGTAACTTGCTTGTTGCCGTTTTAGGGGGCAATCCTAGTGCGGTTTTGTAGGCTTGCTGTATCGCGGTGTTAAGTTTGTTTTGTTCGGACGGTTTCAGGGTTAGGTAAGGAGCACTGTATGCAATCCGGCTGATAAGGATGGCTTGGATTATGCGCAGAGTATCTGATTCTTGGAGGCCAAATCTTCGGTGAGAAAATAGATGGATAAGATGCATTATTTGTGAGAGAGTACGTTGGAGTGGCAAAATTGTTTGGGCACCCAACCCGTCTTTGGGAATAGTGAGCCCCAGTATTCGGAGGCGGGGGACGTTAAGAACGGGTTGATTATTGATGCTGAGTTCAGGATCCGGTATAGAGTTGGCGCGCTGTTTAGGTGTTCGTTTACACTGTGTAAGTAAGGCGAATTTTTCGGGGGCACATTCCAACCCCCGGGCTTGCAGGTATTGTTGTACTACTTGGATGGCACTTTGGAGGGCGTCTTGTTGGTCACCTATGGAGCCCGTAGGAGTCCAGAGTGTCAGATCGTCGGCGCATAGGGCGTGTCGCAGGTTGGGGAGAGCTGTCCACAGAGGAGGTAGATCTTTCATGCCAATGTTGACCAGTAATGGAGATATTACTGAGCCTTGGGGGGTTCCTTTAGCCATAGGTTGGAAAACGTCGGATCGGAGGTGCCCGATTCCCACTGTTGCAGTGCGATTGGTTAAGAATGAGGCAACGTAGTCGTAGAGATGTTGGCAGCAGTTAGTGGAGGCGAGACCTTGTAGGATTGCTTGATGAGTGATGTTGTCAAATGCTCCTTTGATGTCTAGAGCAAGGATCGAGAATTTGTGGTGACTGGTAAGTTTGGCCATGATATCTTCTTTCAGTTGAAGTAGAACATCTTGGGGGGAGAGGTGTGAGCGGAATCCATACATCGTATTCGGGAAGTAACCGTTGTCCTCTATGTGGGGTGAAAGTCGGTTGTGGACCATGTGTTCTAGGAGTTTTCCAACACATGAGGTTAATGAGAGCCGGGAAATCCTCTGAATACAAAAAATTTGCTTGGGTGAAATGAAAATAAAAAAAGCGAAGTGCTGTCATTCTGTCACTGTGGTGATGCTAAAAAAATAACAATTACACATTGCACTGAGAAAGCCTTCAAGGCTACAAAATAAAACGTATGGACTTCTTCAGCCTAGTGGGGAGAACGGGTCAAAAAACGAGAGCACTCTGGTAGTAGAGTACATAATTGTCTCTTTCCTGTGTTTTTCAAACTAAAAAAAGAACAAATGTGACCTGGACATTGCACTTTGTGCAGATCACACCACCAAAAATTATCTAACGTACCATTGGGTCTTTCTTACCGCTTTTTATACACATGCCTTTTTGCCCATAAAGCGACTTTTTCAGTAGGAAACTTTGCGATCATGGAAGAACTTAAGTCTACTTGGATAGACACCTGGTGCAAACCGACAATGAACCTTGGCAAATTAAATTGAGAGAAGTCCAAGTTATAAACTACCTCTCGGCAGAGTGTGCTACCGTCAAAAACAACAAGGAAAGATAGTTCTTTGGTTAACGAATTGAATGAAATAACGAAACGTAGAATATCTGTCCAAGAAATGCATAAAAAATATCCACTTTTCTTAGCATCATCAAAGCGATCCTCATTGTGCTTCAAGTTTGAAGACTGTCGCAACTGCAGCACCTGTTTTGCCAAAACTTTAAAGATACCTTTTTTGGGTCAGGATATTTATGTTGTACAGATATAGGTCTAAGTATTGAACAAGTGCAAATTCAATATACTCCCTCTATGCCTATTTTAGGCTAAAAAGACCAAACTTTGACGGCTCATGTTTGGAGTCTGGCCGACGCGGGCTTAGCTTAAAAACATTGAGGGGGCTCGGGTTTCTTTTATAAATTTAATGCTGTCGGTGTCGGGCCGGGCTCGGGCTATTATCTTAATGTTTTGTCGGGCTCGGGCCTGGCCTTGGCCATGTCTCTACCAGGCGAGGCCGGTCCGGGCCTAGAAATGCTGGCCCCGGCACTGCTCTAGTCTCTGTCATCCAACGATTGCTGCCCTCTGGCACTCGCCCCGCGAATTACACGGTCGTTTGAGGCACGCGTTCATCAATTTTTTTCCAACACTTGAATTCATGGTTATGATAGGCGCACGTGCGTCGGCTCAAACAGCGGCCGTGTTGCTTTTCTCGCACCATACGTTCACCGGTGCTACACCACGCCCGGTCGCAGAAAAAATGGCCCCGGAACAAATGACCCCAGAACTAATGGTCCCGGAACAAATAGTCCAGGAACAAATGGTCCCAACTTCAAAGTAGGAAAAAATGGCCCCACCACTACTGCAACTATGCATGAGCGCTTCTATGAGAAGGAGAGAGGAGGTCAACGTATTTATATTTAAATGTCTGTATTTGTGCACAATGTATTTTGCATCTGTCTATATACAGGGTGATCAAAGTTAGGTCGACATTTATTTTTAAAATTAGACACTTAGATGTACGCGATGACCACCGCTGCAGTGAGGTTATGCGCCAAGGGGGACACACACAGTGAGGTTGTAACTATAGATGCCCGTTGCTTAATTAACCTAAATTGATTAATTACCTTTTTAGTGGCTGCAGTAAGCAGGCATGTTTGTATTGAACATTTAGTGGCAATCGTGTTTCCACGCAGTTCCATTTGCCAGAATTGTTTTAGCTCATTCGTGCTCTGAGATGTCCAACCGTGAAGTTTATTTGTAGTTCGCATTATTACGCATGCAAGACAGTGAAGAACAGCGCAAAGCTCCTCCTTTTTGTGAGGCAACCGCTGTGTACCGTGTTTAGTTTGACAAAGAGGACGAAGCATAAGAAAAAAGTGATAACTGGCACACTTTCAGTCTTGGCTGGCGTTATCGGAATCTGCAGTACTCGGAACTGCTATCGAAACACAGAACAAAGGGGAGGAGCTTTGCACCGGTCTTCACTGTCTGGCATGCGTAATCATGAGAACGGTAATTAAACTTCGCAGTTTGATATCTCGGAGTACGGATGAGTAGAAGAATTCTGCCAAATGAAACTACTTGTCTCTTCTCAATACAAACATGATGCCTGCCTACTGCAGCCACAAAAAAAGTTAATTATTCAATTTTAGTTAATTAAGCCACCGACATCAATAATTAGCACCTCATTCTGTGTCCCTCTGGACGCGTAACCTCACTGTATGGTCTTCAAGTAATATAAACGCCTAATTAAAGAAAAAAACCTGTCGACTTGACTTTGATCACCCTGTATAATATATTTGCTAAGGCTGATTTTATTTGAGTTAAATGTTGCATATAAATTTGTCGTCATAAGTGTGAGTTCTCCCGTGCTTCCTTGACATTGTTCTTCTGTTAAAGCTTGTGAAGCGCGTCCCACTTGAGCCTGTGCGGGGAGCCTATTTAAAGTGGCAGTATTGTTTAGGTTATGTGAAGTGTAGAAAATGTGAGTGCACTCACATTTTTTATACTCACATTTTCTATACTTCCGCAGTACCGGCCCATGGGCCGGTACTGCTTAATATCAGTCAACTGTTCTACTCAACTGTATCAGTCAGAGCTGTGGTAGTGCATCACGCTCGCCGATTTATCGCTATTTCAAAGAAGAATTTTACACGATGAATAGTATATTTCGTTAGCTAAGCTTAGTTACGGCGCTCTCCATCTGAAAGGCTTGGATACCTGCAGTTCGGAGCAAGCGAAGCGACGATCATAAAGATTTTGGACCTTGATAATTTGGCAGCTTGCAGCTTAGATTGATTAGATCCCCAGTTAAATTTAGGCTGTCCAGTATTTAATCAATTATGATTCAACTAGAGCAGATTCTGCTTATTCCAGCTTAGATACTTTTGTTTTTCTATAAAAATATGCAATGTTGCTAGTACTTTTCCTCATATCTTGCTGCAAGGTTTAGAAGACTGCTGCTAACATGATTTGTTAATTTTGCCGGCGTGTTGCGGGAGCGTAACAATTGCTAAGGGGAGCAGGTGATCTCATCGAAACTGGTCACCCACCATCAACAACCAACTTTATTGTTCGGAATTGCATTTGAGCCGAAATATATGCAGTTTATTTGCGCAAATAAGAAAACATGTTTTCGCTCGTCTTTCTGATGGCTTCGCTATCCCAGAAATTGCGAGAACCAAAGACAGTCATTTGTCATGGTTCAATGAAAAGCCAACAATTAATGCAAGTTGATGCACCACGCCGCCAGACTTGCCTTTTTGGGACGCCCCTTTGAAAGTGAGATCAAACAGGAAGGAGAGAGCGGGAGGGAGTGTAGGTGGTTCGCTTCGGTACAATACTTGTTTTGTTTGAGCTGGCCCTCGTGGCCCTCTTTAGAAGAAATTTTCTATGGTGCTGAATGTCGTGATAACCACGCTGGACCAGCGGCCCAGCCGATGGTGCGCGAGCTAGTCGTAATCAGGCATGCCCACGTCTCGGAACCCTGCCTTCCACCAACCTCTCTTCCTCGCGGCGGCTCCTCGCGACAGGTGCACTTTCATTGAACACGGAAGCACTCAAAAACTACATTCCTGAGCAGGAAGGGGGCGTAGTGTGGTCGTTCCTGGACTAGTGTCTATTAGCATAGTAGCTGGGGCAAGGAAAACCTCGGAGACCAGACAAGCCTGCGATATTGTCGTTGAGGAAGAACGGACCTTTTTGAATGCACGTCCACCCATTGTACGTCCCCGCGCACGCCATGTAATATCCCTATGTTGCTGTTGTGCCGGAGGGTGGGGGGAGGCCATTGTATAGTCCCGCGCAAGGATGGTACTGCCCCTTTGTTCCTCTTGGGTGCAACAAAAGCCGACCCCACCCCCCCTCGTTCTCACTGAGGAGAGGACGCAGTTGAGGTTACACGGGCGGGGGCAAAGGGGGATGTATCTATTTGAGAGGAGGGATGGTGAACACGAGTGCAAATAGCGTGGTTATTTTCAGAGGGGGATTCTTAGCCTGGCAAAGGGCATTCGGGTTGTTTTGTGGTCCACCCACTGCAATGTACGTGCACCGAAATGCCCGCACCGAAACGTCCTACACCGACATGTCCTACACCGAAATGTCCGGATACTGGCTGGAGGGGCCCCTTCTTGCTTGTTTTTCCAGTCATTTTCATCCCTTCAATTAGCGGGCACGACATACCAATGTTCGCCAGCTCAAGCAGCGGCTGTGTGGATTTACTCGCGTCATATCGTTCACGTTCTTTTTTTGTGCGGATTCCGTGACCCCCGAGGGGTCACTGGGACTCGTTGCGGCCGCAACGACGATGCAGACGAGATTGAACTCTCCGGCTCATTATATCATGATTGCTTGTGCCATCACTCGTTTATTACAACTTTATATTGCAAGGCTATAACTACTCTATGGCAACCCGCCAGCTATCGGCTCAAGCCGGCCGGTCTTTCTGGTGAACGTCTTTGTCTACACTCCCGTTTTCCCACCCTATCAGGTTTTTCACCTCCAAAAGATGACGACCGTCAGTGGCCCGCGGGGCGCCCGGAACTACTTCCTTTGAATTTGGTTTCGTCGACCTTTCCCCCGCGAGCCAAGGCACGCACGTGAAGTTGGCGAGTCTAAAGTGTCCTATACAATAGCGCCTCAATTATTTATCTCGGGCTCTTCGGCCGCCAACTGCACTCCTCTCCCCCCTCTCATCTGCGGCATTCCTGGCATAAAAGCCTAGGGAGACTTTCGCAGGTACAGTCGAGTCCACTTACAACGATACCGTTTATAACAATATATCGGATATAGAAATGAACAGCTATGGCCCCGTCAACTTTTGTATTCTTTCTATTGTTAAAAAACGCTTATTGCAATGCAAGAGTGCCACGATATCGGATATAACGATTGCATCCGGTTATATTCTGAACCAAAAATGCAGCAGTGACGACTCTAATGAGGCGGGTGCGCAGCCTACACAGGTAGTGTCTTCGTAGGAGGCCCAATGCGTGACACAGTCGCTCGGGGACTTTCTTTCCGCCAAGGACATTTACCTCAGCCAGGTGAAGCACATATATGCTCCTGGAAAGCATTTGGGCTAGCTTCACACGCGCCAAACAAAAGTGACCGTTTGTGGCTTCTCCTCAAATTAGTAGTAGTACTACCTTGCTGGCAGGCGAATAAAATGTTTTTGAATCTGTTCCGTCTTTATATTTACTGGGATATAATTATAAGTGGACTGGACTGTACAACGAAAGCATACGCGCAGACTAAGGCAAAACTAGCTGACACATTTCATCTTTATAACAGCGTGACTGCAGGAAGTTAGTCCAATAATGTTTTGAACGCCCAAGAATAGAAGGAACAAACTTGCAAAAATTACTTAACCATATAAAAAGTGTGCATCTTATAGATATTTTAAATGTAACAAAGACTGCAACTGAAACAAGGCGTACATTTTTGCCATGTTAAAAAAGTGCATGCAACTATCCCGCAGAAGCTTAAAGAGCTAAGCCCTTCCTAGTTATAAATTTGTTTGGAAAGAAATAAATGAGCGGCATGGATACCTACAGTGTGATACCTATGGATACCTACATGGATACCCACAGCGGGGGTGATACGGGAATTTTTCTTCTTTAGCAAACACTGTTCACTATTATGTCCACACTTTGTGTGTTGGTTGCTATAACTTCTTATCTTGGTATCTAGCGAATTTGAATTTTTCAATTTTTTACAAGGTGCACATTCCAGGGAACATCGTATTGTTTATATTGAAAATATTTCGACACTGTATGTTTATGAAGTGTAAGCCATGCCATGTATTGGATCCTTGGTCCCAGTGAAGCTATGTTTAAAGCTTTTTGCCCTAAGTACCCACCTAGGTCTTTTATAAAATATGTAGGTAGCAGGGTTACCTGGTTTATTCAGAGGGAGGGTTGGAAGCCAGAAAAACCCGGCTACTCTATTTCGCTGAACGAAGGGCCATAGGCCCAATAAAGAAATCCCATGTACACCGAAACGTCCACGAGGTTCCCGAGGTTTAGTTGCTCCTTCTGGGTTCGTATTCACGAATTCGCGGTGAAAGGCTTAAACTATCCGTCATTAGTTGGAAGGGATACTTGTTGAGTTAAAGAATGCATTGAAAGCACGGACAACCTTACTTTCACGTTCAGCGTCAGGACATATACCTAATAGTTTTTGGACCCACAATAATATGGTTATCTACTGCTACTGTTTGTGCCACAGTTCACATTTTAGCCTGGATTAGATTGCGCCGTCTAAAATAACACGCTGGAATCATCTTTCTTGTGATCTCCGCATGCGCGGGATGATGAATTTTCACAGTCATTTTAACAGCAGAACTGGTTAGGCCCAGCTTTGTCCGTCAGTCTCACCAAAAAGCCTCGACGACTGAGACATAACCGTAGTTCGGGAGGGCATGAAACCACAAACCAGAAACGCCATTAAACCGGAAACCTAACACTGTGCCACCCCAAAGGCCTGAGGGTGGCACGTAGTGGCGGCAGTGAACAACACAATAACAATAATTGGAAAGAAAAAAATCTTGGGCCATCTCCACTAACGTGAAACCTGAGGTGGGGCAACGCATGCAGTGTATAAGTATATTCTTCGCGACATGGCGTTTTTGCCCACGGAGATGAAACCACTGGGGGTAGAGGAATACAGCTTTGCTGTACAAGTCTCTCGTCTTTGAAGCACAAAGCTCACTTGCGTGGGGCGTAAACTAGTGTCCCGGTGTTTTTTTAGTAATCGTTACGAAGCGCTCCAGCGCGAGGGGTAAACGAGTGTGCCGGTTTTTTTATTACGCGTTACGTTCTAGCGCGAGGCGTAAACGACTTTTCCTGTGTTTTAGCACCATGACTACGTAAAACGACGATTACGACGACGAAGTCGACGACGAAGACGATGACAGGAGACGCCAACATCTCCAGCCCCTAAGGGGCTCTGCCACCGCGGCCGGCATCGAACCTGGGATCCTCGCGTTATGGATACTGATTGAGCATCGCATTCCGGGAGCACTGCATTTCCTTTGTGTTCGTAGCGCGGGCGTTGACTCTAGACTTGGCTGCCAGTGCTAGCGTGGGCGGCCCACTTTGGGAAAGATGTGGAACCCTGCAGACGAAGCGATCCGGGCTTGGCAGTCTTGGAGACCTTTCAGCGGGAAGTTTGGAAATAAATATGAGATTCAATAGCCTGGTCTCCGACGAAAAGAGCGGACCGCCAGCTCTGCTTTTTTCCTTGAAGTGCTAGCTGTGCCATTTTTAAAATAAGAAAAATTGGTAGGCAACGCCGAGTCGCACAAGGTGGAAGAGAGCTTCCACATATTGTGGCACCTCTTCATTCAATTGGAACTGCAAGCCTGGAAAACATTTGAATAGAATCGAAACAACTGCGATACGCAGAGACTTTCAAAAAGTTTTGTAAGGGGGTCTCAAGGCAATACCTTGTTATTATTAATATTTTTATTATTTTATACTCTGGTATTACCCCAAAAAATTGACGTGCTACTTAAAAAACGATTAGTGTAGCAGATCGTCTCTATAAACCTTGATGTTGCAAAGGAAAGAAAAGCCATTTTGAGTTTCATATAGCCAGACCTTTCGTCTTTCCTTTTTGAATTTTTTTGTTCTAGACAAGTTTGTTTTCTCTCTGTGTCTGAATAGTTTTACGAAATGACGGCCCAGGCTTTTGCCGCTTTCATTTCAAACATCCTACATAGTGTAAAAATTAAATCCGGAACATATTATTCGAGAAATAGTAGCGGAACGTGAAGAGAAACTCCTACTGAGAATCTCCCACCCTCAATAATGTTTGTATACGCTTTAAAATCTAACCAATTGCCCAGTTAGGCATTCCATAAAATCGTGCCCTTCTGTCGCGGTGCTGTTTTGACGCTGTGCTGTTTTGTTAATGTGCTCTTCCGTCACGTGCGCTTTTGACGCCGTGCTGTTTTGTCGCGTGCTGTTTATTCGCGTGCCCTTTTGATGCCGTGCTGTTATGTCGGGGCTCTTCTGTCGCGTGCCCTTTCGTCGTCTGCTGTTCTGACGGCGCCCCCGCTGTGCCTGATCTTGCTTTGTCTTTTGGACTCTGTGCTTGCCTGGCTCCCCTAAGTTGTGGAAGGGTGGAGTTGAATTGTGTCGTTTTCCTAGGAGACTGCATACCGAGGAGAGCACAACATTGATGGTTGCTTGGGCATTGGTGAGGGGCCTTCCGCTGCAGCTGGAAGCGGCGCGGGCATTGCGCTGATCCGGTGGTGTGGGCACCCTAGCATAGTATGCATTTAGGGACACATGGGTGATTGTCTTTTGGATTCGGTAGTCCACTCAGCGTCATCTTGGAGGCGCTTGCGTGTTTGGGCAGACGTCATGGTGGTGGCCGGGACGCCAGCATTTGGTGCCCCGGCCACCGCCTCTTCCTCTTGAACGGTTTGGAGCGCTACGTTGCCGCTTGGTAGCGAACCAAAAATGGCACCCTTGTTCCGTCAAACAGGACCTGCACGATATTAAATTTCTTAAGCATTCAATTATCTAATATTTCAAGATCTGGGTTGTAACGCATTAGGCTGTGCACAATCTGTTCAGCTGTGTCAGTGTTGGGGACATTGAAGATCACTCCGAGTGCTGTATTCGACAGTGCGGAAACATGCGTTGCCACTGGGTACGGTTGCCGGTTGAGCTCCAGGTAGGAAATACTGGTGTATTTCTTGCGTAGATCTTCATCAGGAGTGCTGACGACGATGAAGTTGGCCCTCGGGTGGATGCGTACTTGATCCTTGTCGTTGGCGTTCAGGCCTGCAAACTTCGTTAGCAGGTCCGCAAGCGTGGCGATTCAAACCAATGCTAGGGATAGCCAGCCTTTTGGCCTAAGCACGATCTTAATGTCTGAGTCCGGCAGCGGAGTAATATGGGTCCTACTTGGCCCTTGCTTGCGGCGCTTGCGATGTGGCTTCTCTTCGGTGGAAGTGGCCGCCGCGTAACGGCCGTTGGTGATTCTGCCTGGGCTGGCTCGGGCTCCTTGCTTGCGTTGTATATTAGCCCATCCCTGTGCTGCAGCTCCGCTGAGTCGATGTCGACACCTTCAACGATGCATTCTATGTGAGATGTTGCTGGCTGGCTGGGCGCGTGACATGCACTCACTTCGGGTTGCCAGGCCTGAGCAGGCTTAGCAGACACTTTTAACGTAGTCATAGAATTTGTCATCATAGGTAATGTCTAGACAAGGTAAATAGCTGAAATGTGGCATCCACACGTTTTGGCGAAGTTGCCGGTTCTGCTGGAGCGCGGCTGAAGGGGGAGGAACCAGCTGGTCCGAAGTTACAGGTGAAAAATCGGGGAACCGATGTGAAGAGCGTTCGAACTCGGTGGCCCCCTAGTGCCCTTCCATCTTCTCTGGAGGCGCATACCCGTTAGCGAGTGATTGTCCTCGTCTCCCCCCACTGTTTTGTTTTCCACGCTTGTTTCCTTCCTAGAGCTCATCATATTACCCCCGTGTTTAGAAAATGTTTTGCGGTGGCGCCACACACACACACTTTCAGAAGACACCGGTGGGCGAAAGGAAGTGCAAGAAAATAAAACAAAAACCCTGTTCGCACAGCCAACAGATTTTGTGAACGGGCAGTAAGCATGGTCTGGACACCACCACACCACGTTGCCAAGACGCCAGAACAAGATTCATTTAAAATGTTGACCTTGCGGCACAGATGCTTATGCTCATCGTGGTCCGTATGTGCGTTATGGGCTTGTCGTTTTCCTCGAAACCAGACTTTTCGTTACGCAGAGGCCAACAGTCGGCAACTTTCTCCAAGGTGCGACGCTCACTTCGCTTTTCTGATTTTCCGTCTAGCATGGCTGACAGGTCCTATGAAATCTTCGGGGGTCGTCGTAAATGTTCGGCCGATAAAACTCCCGGAGGATTCTTTTAGTTGTTTTTAAAAATCGGCGATGATCTGAAAATCCTTCATGAGCCTTCCTAATGACCGCTACTCTGACAGCATGCGGAATAACAAGTTGCTGAATCGGGAGGCCAGACGGCAAAGAGTACCGACGGTACAGTAGCCCCTTTTCGCAAACAAACTTGCATAAGTTCTCTTTATCGGAGGAGGACTCTGTCGTTGCCATCTTCATGCAGTTGTCTAGCGTGTTGTCAGCTGCTGCTGTTGGCGAATCTCTTTTCTTGTAACACCGGCAAACATGATAAGACTTGCTGGCTTTCTATGCCGTAGCTTGTCATGGACGTGGCTGGTGTTCCTTTCGTCCGAAGGAAGACGTGCTTCGCCAACGAGCACCGCTGGAGTCGCTGGATGCCTTGCTTGCTGTGTTTCCATGCAGGGTTACGACTGTTCGGGTCTCGAACTCCTAGTACGTTCCCAAGGGTGAGGTCGTACAGGGGATGAGCTTTGCATTTGGCCAGGACATTTCCATTGAAGTAAGCTGTATCCACGTGGATGGAAGCCTCTTCAAGTCGCCTTTCGGTATTGTCCACAAAACGGGCGGTTGATGCATGGCCTGTGGCAATTATAAGGGGCGAGGTCGCATCGCACGATCACTGCATTGCTGCCGGTGTCTCTCCGAACAGAAACTTGTTGTCCGTAGATGTCACCGGTTACAACAAGCATACACCTCCCAGCACTTTACGTTTGAAGCTGGCGTTGGTTTTTACGCTGGGAACATGCTGGTGCCAATGCGCATTTATTACCGTAGCGCAAGCCCACACCTGCGCTTTATCAGGAGGCTTAGAGCGACAGCTCCTGTATCATGCCCTTGTTTTCCGCAGTTTCCGAAGCGGATTTTGAGGCCTGTTACTCTGCAGTTAGGTGCGCTATCCCAAGTTTTTCAACATAAAAACCAGGTGGGAGCTCTCTTGGAAGGAACGCCTGCTTGCGACTTTTCTTTTGTCCCTGGTCTTTCTCTACTTTATGAGAGTTTGTGCTTCGAGGAAGTGATTGCAAGCTTCGGATTGTTCTTTGGTGGACTTGCAGTCCCTTTCCTTAATAAAAATTGTCAGCTGAGACGAGCAACACTTGAAAGTTACTCCGCGATCATCTTGGAGTCGGAACGTCTTGGGAACGTCCTCGAACGTCTTTGGAACCCCAGACGTTTCGAGCCATCGGTCAAAATAACCGGAAAGTCGTGTCGTGAACTTAGTTCCGGTTTCGCCGTCCTCAGCTTTCGCATGACGTAATTTGTAATTGTACCCTTGAGCGCTAGCGCCAGCTTGACTTTTTGGTAGTCAATAAAATCTTCTGGCGTCATCTTCCATATGACGGAGATCGCATCTCCAGTGAGGCATGTGTTCAATCCGACTGCCCATTTATCTACCGGCATTTTTGATCTGCAGCGACCCTCTCGAACTTGAGGAGGTATGCGTCCAGGTCGTCTCTGCGCGCATCAAATGGGAGAATGAAGTTAGGCGGGCGTGTCGACGTGGCAGGCACGGGGTTGTGCTGCCACGGAGACCTCAGCTTGTGGGGCGTTTTGTACGCCTTCCTGTGGCCTTAAGCTGAGCCTTAGGCTCTCCTGCTCCTGTCGTAGATAGGTGTCAATTCATGAGAAGGCGCGCAAGCGTGGAGAACACCAGAACAGTCTCACTCATTTAGTTCGTTGTGACTAGGTGGCGACTGGCTCGATGGTCCCAGGCTGACCGGAACGGAGGGCGAAGCCACCAGGCGCACCAAGAACGGCAGGAAAGGGATTCCGGCGCTGTTGCCCGGTGCAGCAGCGGATCCGGTTCGTGACGAAGAGGTACCTGGCCATGCCCCGGCGCAGTCACACGGGCGCCTATGATGGGTGTGTTCGCAGCTGTACGCAGGCGCACCCCAACGTTCGTCCGCCCCAGAGCCCCCGTCGCGTTCCTCCACATCTTCCTCTTTTCTGTAGCCCATACCCATCAGCGAGTGATTGCCCTCGTCTCCTTCTGCTGTTTTCTTTACAGCGCCTCTTTCCTTCCTGGAGCTCATCACGTGGTATCTCCTTGTCGCACTCCCCTTTGGATCGAGAATTTATCACTTGGCTTGGGAAGTGTAATTGGGGTGGTGCATTCCTCATTTATGTCACCTAGGAATCGCAGGTAGGTCTTCTCTATTCCGTGGCTCTTTAAGCCGTCCATCACTGCGCCGGTGCTAACTGAATGGAACTCTTTTTTATAGTCTATGAATATCCTGTAAAGCGGTTAATTACACTCTGCGCATTTTTCTATCACTTCGTTGATGACATATATGTGACCCAATGTTGAGTATCTTCGTAACTAGCTTGTGTAAAACTGACAGAAGGCTGATGGGTCTGTAGTTCTTAAGATCTTTGTTATATTGCTTCTGTCAAATAACCTATGTTTGCGTTTTTCCACGCTTTTGGTATTTTTATTGTCAATAAACATACTGAGAATAGTTCAGCAAGCTTTTCTAGTAATATATCTCTTCCCTCTCTTAGAAGGTCCATGGGTATGGCGTCGTCGCCCGCAACTTTCCCTTTTTTCGTGCCCTTATGTGCCTTTTTCACTTCCTCTTCTATTACTGGTGGAACATCGCAAGCTACGCTTGTAGGCTCGGTACTTTGTTCCGCTCCAGCGTCGATGGCCTATAGCCTGCTGGAGAAGCATTCTGCCATTTTTATTATGTATTCCATATTTACCGTGATGTTACCCTGTTCATCTTTAGGTGCGTACATTCTGTCTCTGCAAATAGCCAGCGTCCCTGAAGTTGCCTTCAAGGTTTCTTCTTTTTCTAAGGTTTCCTCATCAACGCCATGTTTTACAGACGAATGGGATTTATTGTACTTTTGATTATCGATGTTGACAGCTCCGCTAGTTTGGTTTGATCCACCGTATTCGACAATATGATCTTCTGAAGCTGGAAAGTATGTTCCTTTGTTTGCCTACTTAGTTTTCTAGTTTGCATCCTACCTGCTGCTTCTCCATTAGCCGCTACTGACTCTGTGATTGCAGTTGGTGGGTGATCATTTAGGGTGTCCATAGTGTACTCGTTCTAAACGCCTAAAGCGCGAACTTGTTCTGAAGGGATGGATTTAGCGCTACATATGGACGAACACAATAAAGAGGTTGATACAGGCGCTACTAACTACTGGTTTTATTGCCATGACGTGCAACGAAATTTATAGAAAAGAAAAGAAGCAAGATGCGCAGAAGAGGGGTGCGCAAAACCTCTCTAACCAATGTAGGAGGCTACGAAAGGGTGGTGCCCTCCCACTTCTGCGCATCTTGCTTCTTTCCTTTCCTATATATTTCGTTGCACGTCATGGCAATAAAACCAGTTGTTAGTAGCGCCTGTCACGTCCCCTTTCTTGTGTTCGTCCATTTGTAGGGCTAAACTCATGTCGCAAATTTCGCACCAACTCACCCAACGGCAAGCCCTTCTTTCCTGTTCTGAAGGGGTATTTGAAACTCCGCCAACTTGTCACGATCTTACCTGAGCTTCCTTTTTTTTTAGATTTAGCCCTATTTTGCACCTAGCCATCTGGTGCTCAAAGCACCGAATCTTGCTAAGTGCCCCCACATTCTGCCCAATACCTCTGTTGTCACTCAGAATGTAGTCAATTTCGTTTTTTAATCCCGTGAGAACTTTTCCAACTCTATTTTGTACTCTTGCGCTACCGGAAGAATGTGTTGAGTAGTTTGAGGTTATTGCTATCTGCAAATCCAACCAGGGCGTTACCGCGGCTGAGGGAATGCTGTTTTTGTCATAGAATCATTGATTGCCAAACGGCTTTGCTGTTTGAAAAGCACTTTCCCAGGTCGACCTATTCCAATCGCCTAAAATGTAATAGCGAACTTACTTTGGTACTGGTTCCAATTTGAGACGCACATGCAGGACGCAACTGATTTCTTTTCCAACCACCTACCCCATAAGTTTATTTTCATTTATTTCTACTGTAAGGCTTGTCAGGCTCTTACAGATATTGGGTGCTGCCTGCTCACTACATGCATAACAAAATGGACACACTGCACGTGGCTACAACAATTCGAGCACTGCGCATCATGTCATCGCCAAAACACGACAAAAAATACATGCGCTTTCTCAACTGTGGAGTTTACTTACCGCCCAGCTGCAGGAAAAACAACCTAAAAGGACATTGCACAGCCTCTTCTAACACATATTACGCAGTGAAACAATTTAAAACACAAGAGAGAATCTATTAAAACAAGGTGATCAAACGCAAAATCAAAAGCATCCGCGAAAGAACAGGTGATCACTTACTCGCAGTGTTATCTTGGCTAGACATGCAGAAAAACATAATGACAGTATGTACACATTTTCCAAACGCATTTACTGTTACAGAGACGAAGTGAACCCCAATTCTGCAGTGTTAACAATGCAGTGAACCGATGCGTTAATAACGTCGGGTGGTAGTGCGTTCCAGGTTTCAGAGGGCCACGGGAAAAAAGAAAAACGGAAATGTGTGCGTCTCAAATAGCAAGATTTTTTTTTCATGATTGGTCTTTTGTCGTGTGCCGATATGCAGGGGGCATGTAATCAGTTTTCTGTATATTTATGCTCCCTGGAACAAAAGCTACATGAACCAAACGGTAGCAACACAACTAAGTGACGACAAGGCGGGAATGGGTGGTTGTATCCGCAGGGAAGTGTCAATGTCTTGTCTAGAATACTTAGAGTAAATAAAATGCGAGGCCTTATTTCGAATTATCTCTAATTTCTGTACAAGATATTGTTGATGTTATTTCCAAACTATACTACCGTACTCGAGGATGGGTTTCTTATTCTATTACTTTGACGGGAGGCAGTGCTGCCGACAATTTTTTACGGAAAAACAAAATTATCAGAATGCTTCGCTGCACGTGTTTTCTATATGAGCATCCTATTTTCACGTCTGCGCGAATGTTAGGCCTAAATAATTTAAAGAACTTGTTGGCGACGCGTAGGGCCCATGCGATGTGTAGTTATATTGTAGGGGTTACATTTTCTAATATATGCTGATAGAGGTTGTTTTAATATAGCTAATTTTTAAGCCCCAGGTGTTACACCAATGAGGCGTACTAAACCGCGAAGAATTTAGTCTTTATTTGTCTGAGGTACAACGCATAAGTGATTAAACTAAAACAGTCGAACGCTAAGTTTATCTCCAACGCGATCAGCAATATCATGAATATATGCAAAAAACAGTAAGAGGCCTAAAACAGAACGGAGCGAAACGCCAAATAAAACTCAAGACTGTCACATTCTGATTTGTAAATGGCTCCGTACCCAGGCAGCACGAGCATGTGCGGCCAATCTTTGCCCAAAGAACATTGTCCAGACCTTTTCTTGCCAGCCATTCTTCGGACAAAGGGTTTGGTCCTTAGTCCAAAATTGTCCTTGGCCGTGTAAGTTTGGAGCTTGGCTGTCATTCATTGGCCAATCTGCTATGGCCGCTAATGCCATTGGTTACCGACCATTGGCCTAATGCGCATGGGCTACTATTGGCCAAGCATGTATGGCCTACCATTGGCCAATTAGGTATGGCCTACCATTGGCCTGATTAAGATTACTCTATGCAAGACAGAGGAAACCCGCTTAAGGCTGCTGCCATGCATGCCCTCCACCAGGCCGTTAACGTTGGAATAACATTGAAGATATACATTTATGCATTTTAAACGCCTTAGAAATGCTCAGAAAATGTAACTTTAAAGACGTGCAAAATGAACTAGTAATGCATTTTAGGTGCACAGAAAATACTGCTTCAAATACACTCAAAATGTCTTACTAGTGTGTACTAAAAAAAAAACCCAAATAGATTGAGAGATGCCTTGCAATGTGTCTCAGGGGGAATTGTTGACGTTCAACTAGGAAATTTCATTTTGTGGTTTCGAAAAGTTTGATAGGCTCTAGCCTAAAGATATGCTCCATTTTGTGAAAATGTAAACCGGCCATGTACTAATTGCAGGACGGCAAATGACTGAAAAGAACAGCGTGTATGCGCACAGATTGGCAATTTAAAAGTTTTTTATTGTACCCCTCAGCAAAGTGGCAAATTTCGCCATTAGTATGCAGCAGGAATGAATGCCTTTCAGCCACCTCTGCAGCAAGCACAGATGCAGCGTTGTGCATCAGAATCCTCGTACTTCGGATTCTCCGCGCGGGAAATTTCACCAGCACCTGCAGTGAAACAAAAAGGAAACAGGGGAAAATATTAGGGAAACACTTCTTTTTTAGAGGCAAATAAATATCAAAGTAATCAGGCATTTTCTCTAGCCGTGCCAACGTTCCTCGTGAGCAAGGATTTTTTAGTTTCCCCTTCAAAGAAAAAAAAACCGTCATAAAAACAATGCCCGTTTCAAGAACGTAAGACAATGTATTTAATGTTACGCATAGTTTATATCCTAATGCGGCAGCGACATTGGATCTTCAATACCATTATAAAGAAAGGATGATGGTGGGGGGGGGGGGGTTTATGTTGGAACATTATCTAGAGATAAAAATGAGCGAAAATCATGAGGAAAAAAAAGACACAGCTAAAATTACAAAGCTACCAAAGATGGACCAGACTTCTTAGTGTTACGCTACTTCTCTTTCTTATGTGCTTGAGGTAACTTGAAATACTGGCAATTATAGTTTTACAACTAACTTGGACAAAACTGGTCTGTGACCTCACAGGACGCTAATAATATAGGTAGTAATCTTATTAACTCTAAATATTCTACGTGTTCAGTATTTCGGCGTCGTCTTCTTCGGAAATTTCGTGCTAAAAAAGAGTGTGCAGCGAAACACTTAAAAAAAAGCATGGGCAGGACTGTAGTAGAAAGCTTACATAAGAGTCATTAGATTGGCGTAAGCACTCAACAATGCATTCACAAGAACGGCAAAGTAAGTTTTTTTCGAAAAAAAGAGCACTTTCAAGCCGTCCTTAAAATTACGAGCTCCAATATGGTAGGAACCTAACCGAACCAATTAAAACAAGCCGAGCAAGAAAAAGTGTATTTTTGCTTAGACACATATGTACTATTTTGCTCGCCGCCTCATATCACCGGTATTTTTTGTTGTTGTATACAGAAATCGTAATCATTTATTTGGGAGCAACGCGGAAAATATTTGTAAATGCTCGCGTCGTTAACATACAAAAAACAGATAAATACCTGTTAGCGTCACGGACCATCACGTAAAAAGTAGCGGCTTCAAAATACCCGAGACACCTAAAAGAAACTCGTTTAAGTAAACCCTTTAGACGCAAATTAACAATTGCGGCTGATCAACATACACAACTACCAAGCAGCCCACCCGCACCCGCTCTAGACGTGCTGTTTTGCGAAGCCTTTGACACATTTTTGAAATTGTCACACGACCACGAGCGGCCTAAGGGTCACTGGGAGCGCGCACACGTGTTCGTGAATGGGCTACAAAATGATTACAGCAAGCAGGGAAAAAGATGCTAGGAAACAAAAAAGAGGAAAGGAGGAACGCCCATAAGTTTCACCAAGTTTTTGGGGAGCGATCCAAGGAACAAAAAGAGACGAACCAGGCCGGGGGACCCGTTCTGGGAACCGAGGGGTCTCGCGCGGGGAACTGGTTGCCCCCCTCGCAGCCCCCCTTCCTTTTCCGTTCTTCCTTTGCTGGTTCTTGGTTCTGGGAACGGAAACTGATTGTAACTGAGCGGTGACTCTCATACAGTTTGTCTTGGATAGACAAGTCATTGTAAGTACCTGGGCATGAAGCACTTACTATCGTTACAGCCACTTGCACCGAACATTACGTGGGTGGCTTTTAACACTTTTGGTCACTTCCAAACAGACGGCATAAACTCTTTCATGGCTTTAATTGACAGAATGGTGGCAGTCGATATACGAAAATCGCGAAGGCTACTCGGCGTCTAGCGGTATGGCCCGGGCATGCGCATTAGTCGGATGCATGTTTGCAACAAACTGGATTGGTTCCCCATACAGCGGCTGCTGTGAACATGCGCAGCTGTGAGCGGCTGCTGCGCGAACAGAAAAAAAAATATGCGTCCCTGAATACACTGATTTGATTCTTTGTAGGTTGCCATACGTATGTAGTGCAGGCGGGGAACCTCTTTCCCTCTCAAACTCTGTTTGTAGGGTTTAACGCGCCGACTCTACAGAGGCATTATGAGGCGCGCCCTAGTGGAGGGTTCCGGATCAATTTCGACCACCTGGGGGTCTTTAACGTGCGTCGAAATCTCGTACACACAGGTGTTTTTTTTCTTTTCGCCTCCATCACAAAAGCGGCCGCCGCGGCCGGGAATCGAACCCTCTACCTCGTGCTCAGCATGAATACACTTCGCCAATTTCTCAAGCGCGTAAACATGGACGGCAGACTTTCTGTTAACAGGCTGTGCTAAAAACGCTCCTGGCTCTTATGTCTCTACTGCAAGTGTTAGTCAGAACGGAATCACTCGATCTACAATAAAATAATAGCAACAGTCCACCGGCCACTCAGTAGGACCCGAGCTAAAAATAAGGCGCAAAAAGAAAACGACTAAAATCCATTTTTCTACGTCTTCTTGCTGTCGTTGATTTGTGAGTACATTCCCTTGCACGGAGTAGTTACGGTAGGAAATCTTGCTCGCAGGTGGAGGTAAGCTTAACAACCACGTGCGGATTTTACAAAAGGCCTTAACCCTCTTTGATTTCAAGGCAAACATACATCGAATAATTGTGCGACCCCGTACCGGCAAATAGCCGGCAAATCGTGCTTACCTTGGCTAGACGGCAATCCTAATAAAAACGCCACTCCAGCGCACCGTCCAAGCGGAGACTCCGTCCGCACGACGACCGCGCATTAAGAAGTCCGAAAACTTGTAACACCACATGACAGGCAAAAGAAACGCAGTGAGGGCGGGCAAAACGTGAAGGAGGGGTGCGCCGCTCGCCGCAGGTACCGGGAGAAGAGCACGAGGTAGCGAGGGGCAGAGAGATGAGCCGAGCTGCTCGCCCTGGCAAGCATAGCCAGCGTTGTCCATCTTGGGCCAATATGTTTCAGAAAACGAAACTTTTCAAAGCCTCCACAGTGAACCCGTCGTAACAACGCTGGCAAAGTGCAAGTGCTTTCATACATATATATATGCTGGTTAAATTAGGTGTTTTTGCTTTGCGGATGTCATTGGAACACCGTCGCTTATATATTTGTACGCCGAGTTTCTCTCTAGTACGGAGAGTTTATTTGTATGCCTGCCTTCGACAGCGGAGGAAGTGAAAGTCTCTCCCTCAGTTTTATTTATCATAAGTAAACATCGAGGAGAAATTCTCAGTACGTTTATTAATTGGGAGTGTATTTTATCCGGCCCTTGAGATGTGCTTTACGGGAATTTTAGGATTCGGCAACTAAATCCGCGTCTCTAGTGTACTCGAAATGTATTTCGGCAATGCTTTTAATACATTTAGAATTTATTTTTAATAAATATTTTTCCTCAATTGAGAATGTATCTCTACCATTTTCGTTCCACAAACGCAAAGTGCATATGAAAGATATTTCTAATGTATTCGGAGTATATTTCTATGTTTCAGCACACTTTTAAAGTATACTCAGAGTGCTGCTCTAACCGAAGTTAGGTAAGCGTATTTTTTATTTACAGTGCATTTACACCGTGATCGTTTGGCGGGAACAAATACGTTTTCAATATATTCTGAATGCCTTAAGCCCGCATTCGTGAAGTACAGTACATTCTTAATCTATTTGTAGGGTCCGCATTTTTAATACTGTATTTCCAATATTTACTGAACATTGAGAAAATGCAATTTTAAATGCACTTGAAATACATGTACAAATACAGAGCATATTTGAAGTTCACTTCAAGCATACTCGTAGGTATTTCAAACGCATTAATTTTCGCTAAGGGCCTTTATCCTGCCTCTCCTACCCCTCCTATTCCCTCCGTTACACTCAGCCAGACGTTTGAGCCGACAGTACATTTTCGATTGATTGTTTGTAGGGTTTAACGCGTCGACGCAACGCAGGCGATGAGGCGCGCCGTAGTGGAGGGCTCCGGATTAAATACGACCACCTGGGAATCTTAAACGTGCACCGAAATCTCGTACACACGGGTATTTTTGCTTTTCTCCCCCTCAGAAAAGCGGCCGCCGTGGTCGGCAATCGCTTATTCAACCCCATAACACTGTTTCGGCACAATACATCACCGGTTATGATGTACGGTTCACGTATCTCATCGATAAGTTTTTTTCGAATTCGACGTTGGACACGTGATAGTCGGGTGAAATGTATAAAGAGCAAACTGTCCCTAGTTTCCCAAAAACTACGGCTCTCACAGCGACAGCTTCGAGTGATGTCTGTAGCTGACGGTACTGACAAGCCACAGATGTTTGGTGTACTACGTCCACACCACCTGTTGGATGCAATCAATTTCGTCTGTCCTTACGGTAAACCATGTCTTGTGTTATGAAATTTGTCAGTGATAGGCGCAGGTGTGTTTCTTGGAGGCAAAATATTTGTACTTTGTGATTGGTGAGGATGTCTTATATATCGCCAAGATTTCTTAACAACCACCCGCCGCGGTGGCTCAGTGGCTAAGGCGTTGCGCTGCTGAGCACGAGGTTGCGGGTTCGATTCCCGGCTGCAGCGCGCTTTTCTGATGGAGGCGAAAAGCAAAAACGCCCGTGTGCACGAGATTTCGGCGCACGTTAAAGATCCCCGGGTGGTCAAAATAGATCCGGAGCCCTCCACTACGGCGCGCCTCATCGCCTGCGTTGCGTCGGCGCGTTGAACCCTACAATCAATCAATTTCTTAACAACCTCCTACAACTCCAGGCCATAGCTGGTTCAGCACCCATGAAAATCAGCAAACGAAAAAAAGGGATATTTTTAGTAGCCCGTGTTTCAGGGCCTCCTTAACAGGTTCACATGAGTTGGGTTTCTGTTTCAAGGACAACGACTTTGCGGACCTTTTGTTTGGTTGGTTTGCCATGACCTGTAGCACCACAGCGCTCGTGTGATGCATCAGGAGCAGATGTACATGGAAAGACATCCAAGGCCTTAGCCGCGGTTTCTGAGGTTGAAAGAGTGTCAGCACCAGAATTTGTTCTGGAGGCCGTAGCCACCGTAGTGGGTACGGCTGAACCAGCAGTAGCCAGAGGAGCATCCTTCTGCTTTAAACACAGGTGCATGAGACGAAGCCAGGTGAACATTACTGGCCTGGACATAAGTCGGGCTGGCGGCCTTTGTCCCAACACTAGGTCGGAGTGCAGCATCAGAAGCCACAGAAGCGACTATCTGCTGCTAAGTGGATGCTGCGACGGGACCAGCTAAGCCTCGCTTTACTGGGTGCCCGCATCTACCTGACGATGCCCCACCCCTCCCGCAAGCTGACTCTGCGTAACTTTTGCCTGATAGCCAGGCATGCTTCAGGCGTGCTTGTGGGAACGGTAGGTTCTAAGTCACTTTCGGTTGGATGATTTCTTTTTCTTTTTTGAATGTTGAACATGGACGTGAGAAGGCAGAGCATTGCCAACTGCAGTTTGGCATTTCACTTGTTGCTTGTTACAATCATCACTGGTGTAGTGAGCGCTTGCACAGTGAGCACAGCTGGATCGACAACTGCACGACAGAGTTCCATGGGCATATTTCTGGCTCTTAAAACACCTTAGCAGATTAGGTGTGCATGGACGCACTAGACAGGAAATGAATGCGGCATAGACCTATTTTGGAAGTGTTGAAAGTCAAAACAATGTGCTTAGTCTGGATTGCCTCACCTGCGTGACGCATAGTTATCCTCCGCACAAGTTTTACGCCTTAGTCTTCTAGCCCTTCGAAGAGATGGTCTTCAGTCTGAGGAAGTAGTTCTCGTTCAGAGATGACGCCTTGGGTTGTTTTGGGCTACGCTGTAATGCCACCGTCACTATTATTTACACCGGGGTGTCCAGTTACAGCAGATTTTCACTTTGTTTTTTTTTACACCAGCACGTCGCCTAGAGGAAGTTTTTTTGCATGGTAGTTTTTCACAACGATGTTCTCCAAACATTTTGCAATGAGGAACACCGATCTTTTTGGTAGTGTGCATTTTCCTGTTTCGAGTGTAACACAAGTTATTTGTTAATGATTTTGACAGGTGGAGTAGCTCTTATGCTAATAACTTCAGTGTGCTCTCTTTTCAGGAACCTATCGGTATTTCTTGCGTGGAAAAAAAAGCCAAAAATGCACAGTGTACATTCGCTAGCAAGGCCGGCCGAATGCCACTGATGCCAGCAAGGAAACGTGACTTCACACGCTAACCGTACCTTGGCACTATATTTTTGAGCTCGGGATTTACAGTGACGTCTTTGCATAGTATTAACCATCGCCGCCTGAAAAATCCTACAAATAAGAAAAAAATGAAATGACAGGATATCATTAGGTATAGAAAAAGGACAGAGGAGGAGTTGAGAAGAGAACAGGAAAAGGTGACTGGCTCAGTCTCCCTGGGGGAAGAAAATCGATTTAACATCACGCCGACAAACGAGAGGCGATACCGATATGGGACGCGGGTGATACGAGTCGCCAGAAGCGCTCGGCAGAAAACACGTTGGCCTCACGTTCTGGAGTTGTGCTGGTCTAGTTAACCTATTATTCGCTTTCGCATATGTTCATAGTCTGGACACTGCGTTTTTTCGATAAAACACAGTTGTTCCTCTAGAAATGTCATAAATCTTATCTTTTCAGTGCAACTCTTCAGGTTTAGTTGCTATCTGAGTAAACTTCTGTAACCAAGCTTGTCTGATCCCCTCTTTCGACTTCAACTAAGCCAAAAACAGAGGTTTATTGCGCTTGAAACACTGGAAACAATATGGGGCATCATCGGTTTCAAACTTCTTGAAGTGCCAGTGTTTTAATGTGCACAATCTCCACAATCCTGCTTAGCCCACCAGTGTCTTCTGCCTAACTCACTTTCTCTATCCTCAATAGCCGATGCTGATATATGCAGTGCTCAGTCACCTCACGGGCGCCTTTTAAGTTATTCTGACTGAATAAATATACAAATAATTACAACAGACCCACACCTGCAGCTTCCAAAATTAGTCTCGATTTGCGAGCGTTAATGGTAGAGTTTCATAGATTCGTCGCAACTTTCTTCTGCTGAGTACTGAAGCTCTTCTAAAGCAGCCACGCTGTCTCATTTATAGATTCAAAAAAATATTCTAACGTTTCTCGCCTCTTCATGTTAGGCCAGGGAGACAGTGGAAACTCATACTGAGCTAAAAACAGTGCCACTCAAAACCTTTCCCGCAAACTTTATCATTCAGAACTTGGATAGTTCCAACATCTTAGTTGCGTTTTTTGGTGCACTTGGCAATATCGCCTGCTTTGCGATGCTTTTGAAATTCATTTTGTATAGGTTGTCTAGTTTTTAACCCGTTACCATGTAATATTGCCGTTATTTTGATGTCATGCTCAATTATTTACCAGATTCGACATTCGCCGTTTTCTTATAAAGATACTCTATATTGCTTCATTGGCTTTATTGATGAGTTCGCCGTTTCCATTATTCTGCGATTTAGTTGCGCGTGTCTGCTATCGGCCGGCACCATTGATATTTTGTCAGCTCTTCTTTGTTGGGAAGCAGCGTTACGTGGATGTGATGCACCTGCTTTTTCTTCGTTCTCACTTGTATGCTAATTTCTCGGTGGGTAATGATGATGTATTGCGTGTCAGCCGTTTTGGCGCCTTTATTGGCCTCTTCGTTCGATCAGGTCAGTCAGCTCCTTTCAAGCGGTTTCCTTTCGGTTTTTCAGTTGCAGGTGGACGTTTGTTTTGGCAAAGAGCTAGTACCTTATACACGCCATTAGTAAATAATACAAACAGGACAAATAAGCCGTGAAACAGAAACGTTTGATGAAGAAATGAACATACGGGCGCTCGTGCACAGGTTCAGTATTCTTTCTCTTCTTCTTCAGAAGCAATAATAAAGAAATTGCCAACAATTGCTCTTATTGCAGCGTTTTCCGCTTGCAGCATGTATTTTCCGCATGTTGATATGTTTGAAGCAGAATTGTAAATTATTTTTTTTTCAAGAATTTAGTGTAATGTCTGTGAATGATATTTTATTTAAGCTATTTATGTAACAAAAAATATAAAATAGCTACTATTTTTTCTAGTTTATTGCATATAAATAGTTGTGATGGTTGTTTCACAATAGAACCACGTCCTCTAATATTTTGAGTAAAATACAATTATAAACAAGTTGACTCTTAATAATTGTCTTGAAAATACAACTTGCTTTAATGCATTCAAATATACAGCACCAACCCAGCGAGGAAACGAATCTTGTTTGTTTAATGAGTTCAGCTAATACATATCAAAAGATAACCTATTGCAGAAAATGTATGCTATCGGATATATTGTCACTAAGCCAGATATCACACAGTTGTCTTGAAGGGAAAACAAGTTTATTCTGGCTATCTTGTGCTCCACCAACCACTAAAAAAACGCATTGGTTTAAGCAGCAGTCAGCAGAGTGACTGTACATCGACCCGATGCTAATATAATGCCAAAGTTTTAATTAACCAACATGAAAAGTTCTTGCGTAGTAAGGTTTTAGGCGAACCACGTAGACAACTTTGTGTCGCGTGCATCGTAGTGATGTTCCGGAATGACCATCTGGGTCACCTCGTAGGTTAGTTGGCCAACATGTTGTCGAATCTGGTAGGGTGTGAAATACCATCGCAGACACTTCTTCCAAACCCATTCCAAACCCACTAAACATCCCCTGGGCGGTACTCGGCGAATATGCTTCGGAGGTTCTAGCGCACAGCTTCCATCAGCTACTGTCGGTTGTCCTTAACTCGAGTGAGCTAGCGGACGTCGTCCGCATGCTGAAGGTACCCTTCAGCATCGGCGTTTATATCGTCATCTTCTGCACGCGGACGCATGGTGTCAAGCATAGTAGTCTTTCTTGTTTCGTTGACGAGCTCAACCAGTATCATCGGAGTAGTTTGGTGTACAGCCGTGTTGTACGCAAACATGACAAACAAAAGGACTTCATCCCCAGTCTTATGTGCAATGGCGAGGAACATAGTGCCGCGAACAAGGCATTGGGTTTGTTCGTTTATGTTTTGTTTTTACTGCCCGGCTGTATTATCTGTGTTTCAAGTGAAGCGCGTGTTCAATTGTGTTATTTTTATGCCACCGGGTTATCTCATTCTGATGCGGAGAGCGTTTCCCGCTAACATCACTAGCATCAAATATACGTCTTTGATCTGCAATGTTCTAGATGTAAAAAGACGGTTCGAGAGACACTGGCGCCGAAAGGTAAAAGCCTGCAGAGCAGACGCTGCGGTACTCGAATCGCTGACACCAGTCTACCCACGTCACTTCCTTTACGGCTGTTTCGCCACCGGTTTATTCTTTGAGTTGTTCGGCGAGCACAATTTCGCTCCAATAAACGTGTTTTCCTTCAAGACCACTGTGTCGTCTTTGGTTTCGTGACATCTGGTAAGGTGCTGAGTAGGCACCCTTATTACTCCCTACACCCTCACGAAGCCACCCAGCCAGTCCAACTAGAGCCAGCCGCCGACTGCAAGGTTTGCTACCCGAGTTCCGTCTTCTGCCAGAAGGGCCCAAGAGAAGAAACGCTGGAACCAACACTATGGAGCAAGAAGCCACTACTCCAATCATACTGCAGCACCCACGGGAACCGCCATAATTCCCAGGAGCCCCCGAGGAAGACCAAGAAGAATGGTTGGAGAAACTGGAGCGAGTCCGCACCTTCAACAGGGGGCGACGACACAGAAACGTTCCGGCATCTTTTCTTTTACTTTTAGGATACAGCTCGCACTTGATTTCACAACCGCAAGAGCATGTTGACCAACTGGGCTCACCTGAAAAGCGAGTTTCTAATACCTTTACTAACGTGTTTAGAAAAAATGTGCAGCACTTATGTTTGAAACTCAAACGCAGCACCCCAACGAAGGGGTAGTGATCGTTCATGAGATGAAGCCACTTTTTCGCAGTGCGGACACAGAAATAACGGAGGAAAAGAAACTAAGGTTTCTGATGCGAGGAGTAAAGCAAGAACTGTTTGCTTTACTTTTACGCAACCCCCCTAAAACGGTGGCCGAATTCGCGTGTGAATCTGCATCGATGGAGAAGACGCTAGAAATTCGAACGAGGCAGTACAACCGCCCTGTCAAATCGCTGTTCTCGAAGACGATCGGTGCCGCAACTGGAAGCTCCGATACATGCACGAGACCATCCGAGGAGTTAACAGGGAGGAGCTTCGGAAGCTTTTTGCAACTACGCCGCAAACTCAAGTGGCTTCCCTGACCAACGTAATAAGAGAAGTCCAAAACGCACTGAGAACTTCTACGCCGTCAGAAGCACCTTGCCAACCACAAGCCATGAGCTACACCGCGGCTGTTCTTTACCCCCACCATGATCCAACTGGTCGTCCAGAATCCCCACCGTACCGCCATCCACTGTCCTCCGCACGACCATGGTGCAGCCCAAAACCATAAGCCGAGGAAGATGGACGTCTGGTAAACCCCCGATAATCGTATACTGTGCTACCACTGCGGAAAGTCGGACCACATCTACCGTCGCTGCCCCTACTTGAGGCTCGGTTTGCGAGGGTTCTACATAAACGAATCCCACCCCAGACACGGCCAGCGCCCATCGAAGATCAAAGAATACCTGTCCAACACCAGCCTTAGACCAGCCCACTTCAACCGATCGCCGTAGCCTTACCAATACCATTCGCCCGACCACCCTAGCAATGCTGATTTCGCACGTGGAAGGTCCCACAGCCCACGCAGGGGAAGCTAAAAACAGCAATTTCTGGAGGTAAAGTTGTCTGACCGCAGAAAAACGAAAACACTCCAACGACGCAAAGACCCGCGGAAGACGATGATTACCGACATGCCCTCAGCCAGTCGACCCGATGTAGCCCGGACGTGAATTCTAAATATGACGACAACCACACGGCGTGATGCGTACCTGACCTGATGGAACCTGGCACTGGTTGACTGTGTCGGAGGCACCACAGACCCAGAGCCCCAATACACTTGCTGTATTCTACCGTGGTTACCAGTTGTAAGGTGAAGGAAAGAAACCACAAACGGTGGCCAACAGAGCCAAGGTCAAGCTCCGGCGGGTTGGCTCCCTGTCTGTTTACCAGGCAGGGCGCTCCGGGACCTCTTCAGCTATCAGGGTAAGGCTGACGAAGAACGTACCCCCGTCCCCTGCATATATACATGCTCTATGGTATCCAAATTTTCCAAATCCAAAGATCCGCCCCCTAAAAGGTTCCGCCCCGAAGTACCCTTTCCTCCATTGCCAACGACGAGTTTCCTAAAGCCGGAGAACTCTCCTAAGTTTTTTAAAATTAAATCTTTGGACACGTCAAACCTCCTTGCGAAAAAGTCTGTCCTTCTGATCTCCAAGTTTTTGAGGCATTGTTGGTTATTCCTACAAAGCCAAAAAACATAGCACCATAGAAGTTCTTGTAAAAGACAAAAATGAGCAACAAGCTACAGATCTCTTGACCCAAACTAACATCGCAGATCTGCACATCAAGGGCACACCCCAGCATAGCCTTAATAGCTCTCATAGTGTCATCTCTGAGCCAGATCTGATGAATGAAACTGAAAGACATCTGCTGGAAGGCTTGAAATACCAAGATGTGAAAGCAGTGAGGCGCAGCATGATTCTTCGAGATAACAATGATATTCCAACAAAACATGTAATATTGACCTTCAACCATTGGACAGTTCCTGATTCAGTAAATGCAGGTTTCATTAATTGCCCCGTCAGGCCATACATCCCCAACCCGCGCCGTTGTTTCAAATGCCAGCGGTTTGGGAACACCACTAGCACCTGCCATGCTGTCACGAGGTGAAATGAAAACGATAATGTTCCAAACACCCCAAACATCATCATCATCGTCATCTTGCCAAGCTTCCAATGAGAAGATGTCAGCAACTACGGAGGGGAGGTGGTGACGGGGAAGAAGAAGAAGACGTGTGTGGGATGCTGCGGAGATACATGGCTGTCGGGCGTTCGGACCCGAGCGTGTAGCGGCGAGCATCGACGAGTGACATCCGCACCTATCATCCGCCTGTCATCAACTACAGCATCAGGAGGGGTCAACCGTGCGTCCACGAGGGCCGCGTTCTCTTCAACCGCGAGAGCCTTGAACACGGTGCACCACAGGGGGCGTCCATACGTGATCGGGCCCCCACCTACAACCCATGCCGCGACTGTCCCACACCGACGCCGCCACGCCTTACCCGGACTGACCGTGCGCTGGGACTCATCAACCTGTAAGCCGTGCGTTGTGTTCGAACTTTCGTATAGTCTCTTCCGGATGGTTAAGCTGTCCTCATTTTGGTGATACATGTCTTAGTTCCGTGTGTCTGTCGTCGGTTGACCGGTACATAAACGCAGTTATCTCTGGTCCTTTTCTCTATTACTTCGCTTCGACTAAGAACCCGACAATAATTGGCGTCCACGGCCGGACTCGAACCTGCAATCTTCTAGAGAAAAGGACCAGGGATAACTGCGTTTATGTACCGATCAACCGACGACGGACACACGGAACTAAAACATGTATCACCAAAAAGAGGACAGCTTAACCATCCGGAAGAGACTATACGAAAGTTCGAACACAGCGCACGGCTTACACATGGTCAACTAATATGCGCGAAGTGTCCCCATGATCATCCTTCAGACAACAATCTCACAAACTCTCATCTGTGCAAAACTGCCAGAGACCACACGCTGCATACTCCCGAAAGTGCGAAAGATTTCAGCTTGAAAAAAAAAAGATAATTAATATCAAGGTCACGGAGAACATCACTTTACCAAAGGCGCGAAAGAGATTTGCCTCTTTCGCGTGGGGAGGTACGCTGATGTAGCTTGCCGGGGGGCGGAGCGGCGTCTGGTGTCCACAGGGACCCAGTTCGGCGAGCCTTACCTGGTCCCGCCCGGTTCCCGCTCGGTTGCTTCACGCAGCCCAACCCGTCACTACACCGCCTGTTGAGGCAGCAGCGGTTGTGGTGCAAACTACTTCCGTAGGGACCGGTGCCGCTCCCGACTCTAACCTCCCCTACTCCAGTGGGTTGGAGGGGTTCGAGGGGATGGACCCTGCGGGCCCGCACCAGCTCCCACCAGCCCCGCACCGCCCGTGGCACCTCTGGCACCCCCGACGCCCTCAGCTGTGGCGGCTTAAACGAAGGGTCCCCGAACGGGTGCCAAGTCTGGGGGGCCCGGCTTGTGGTCACCTCTTTTACATCTGACGAGGAGATGGATGTCGGGGCGTTGCTGCCAAGAAACACACTTCAATTCCAAACAGAGAAATTTCTAAGTATGTACATTGTATTTTACAAAGGACAGGGTTCGCTGCACACACTCTTCGGATGGTGTGGCCATTGTCACCGGGAAATCATTAGCATGCTACCCATCTCTTTAAACATCGTCCTTGAGGTGTTGCCATAAGGAAGATAATATTTATAGGTTGATAATGATGGGTTCCATTTACATTCCTCGTGATCTTGCACCTTCGAGCTTTGACTTCGAGACGCTGGTTGACCAGCTACCCAAACCATACATCCTCACAGGTGACCCTAATGCGCACAACTCACTTTGGGGCAACGCCAGAAGAAATGTTCGAGGTCGCCTGATAGAGAAGTTTCTTACGTCCGCTATAGCATGCCTTTTCAAAAAAATATCTTACATACCATCAATTAGAATAAAATACATAATCACATCTTGATTGGCTATTGGTTCTGCAATTTTCTTTCCATGTCTTCAGCGGGGCGTTGGCACTGATCCGAATGATAGTGACCACTTCCGCACTTCAGTAACGTATATCGGTAGAGGCCCAAGCAGTCCATCTTGCCATAAAAGGTTTAAACAATCAAAAGCAAGCTGGAGTACATTTGCAGAAACATATAAACTACACCACACGCCCATAAACCACCTACACGTGGAGGAAGCCGCCCAACTCATCACGGCTCACATCCTCGACGCCTGCCAAAAGTCCATTCCCCAGGCCTCCAGTGCGTCCCGCAACCCAAGGAGGCCCTGGTGAAACGAGGACTGTAGGGGGGTACGAGACGCCCAGAACAAGGTGTGGGGTATTCTTCGCTGGTACCCAACGTCAGATAATCTCATTTCTTTTAAACGGGCAAAGGCTTTTGGGAAGCGGGTGCGTCGTGATACGAAAAGGGAGAATTGGCGCGCCATCCTCACTCCCATCAAATCATACACAGACACTCACAAGGTATGGACAAGAATACGTAAACTTAAAGGTCAACATACATATAGCCTGCCCCTGGTCAGTACAACCGGGGACACACTCGAAGACAAGGCTAACACACTTGCAGAACACTTTACACACATTTTCAGCTCTGCACCCTACACAAACACTTTCCTGAAACATAAAACCGCTTGTTAAAAGAAGTCCCTACATGAAAATAACACCTCAAAATGTGGTTACAATTCTGAATTTACACTTTATGAGTTTAGGGCTGCCCTGATCACATGTAAATCTTCAGCTGCAGGGGCGGATCACATACGCCAAAATAAAAACTTACACTCAGACACTCTTGAAACACCTCTACACCTATTCAGAAAAATATCGTTTGCGGGAAATGTTTCCACAAATTTTGAGGGAGCCCGTAGTAGTGGAGTTCCTGAAGGAAGGGCAACACCCTTCCTCTCCCGCCAGTTATCATCCCATCGCCCTGGCAAGCTGCTTGTGTTAGCTGCTCGAGAAGATTATCAATCACAGCCTCGTGTACTTCCTTGAGTACAACGGTCTTCTCGAGAGCTCCCGCGCAGACTTCAGGGTTATGCGATCTACCAACGATCAGCTTGTTGCGTTGAAATCCTTCATAAAAGATGCATTTGCTTATAAGCAGTTCTGCCTTACAATCATTTTGATCTTGAAAAGGCTTACGACAGAACCTGGCCATACGGTATCCTTAGCGACCTCAAGTCCTTTGGTGTGTCAGGTAACATTTTAAACACCATTTTAGTTACATGTCCGCGAGGACATTTCTAGTTAAGGTTGGGTCAACCCTGTCTAGTTAAGGTTGGGTCAACCGTGACCGAAAATGATGTGCGGCAAGGTGTATTTCTAAGCTTCTCTCTGTATATAGTTAAGACGAACTTCCTCCGAAAGGCATTGCCACCAACCATTTCCTGTTTCATCTACGTAGACAATGTGCAAATATCTTTTGATTCCTGTAACCTGTCAATTTGAGAACGTAAAGTAGAGCTCGGTGTTAAGAAACTTGCTAGATGGGCGGACCTTAATGGTTTTAAACTTAAGTGGAGCAAAAGTACTTGTGTTCTGTTCTCCTGCAAACGCGGGCTTAGAGCGGACCCTGTGATTACTCTAACCGTGCACCTATTCCTGTTAAAAAGGAGCACAAGTTTTTAGGTATCATATTCGATGGCAAGCTTGCATTCATTCTACACACCAAAGCACTTACCCTAAATGCCTCAAAACACTAAACATGATCCTCTCCAACCAATTCTATAGTGCAGACAAACAACTTCTTCTGCGGGTCTTTACCGCCTTAGTCGGATCTCGGTTACACTGGGGCAGCGTCATGCATGGGTCGGCTTCAAAAACGCCACTAAAGATTCTTGACCCAGTACTGCACTTGGGCCTCCGTCTTGCGTCGGGTGTGTTCCGCACTAGCCTGGCAAAGAGTCTATACGTTCAATGTAACAAATGGTGCCTTAAGGACCAAGTAACGTACATAGATTTGCTATATGCTTTTAAAATTTCATCGCGGAATAACCATCATTTTAAACCTGTTTTATTGATGCATCCACATCACCATTGTTTGTAAATCGACCGTCCGTTCCTTTTCCCTTCTCACTTAGAGTCAGACAGGAAGCTCCGGAAATCCACATCTCCTTTTTAGACATTTGCACATCTTATTTAGTGACGTTTTACCACCTTGGCAGCTTCAACCTGTATGTTGTGACTTGTCGTTCATGAAGATTGATAAAACCAGGATACCACAAACTGCAATTTCACAACACTTCTTGTTCCTGCAGTATAAGAATCAATGTGCAGAGTTTTATAGTGACGTATCAAAAACTGTAACCATAATGTCTTGTGCTGCTTATGGGCCAACCTTTGATGCGTTGAGAACCATGACCAGATGCACCACTATTTATTCAGTTGAACCATATGGCATCTTACTCATTGCACAACACATTCTTGAACCCAAAATCTCAAAGTTTATCATATCTACAAATTCCTTGAGCGTTGTGCGCGCATTGGCATTACACAGCCATGCAAAAACAAAATTGTCCATATGGTTTTCAACAAAAGTGTATATATGCCCCAAAACGTGTTCTCGTGTTCTGGTGGACTTCAGGCCACACTGGGATTGCTGGCAATGAGGTTGCTGATCAGAAGGCCGCAGTTGCCGCGCTCAGAAACACTGTAGATATAACAATACTACGACACAGTGACCTTAAGCCAAAAATTCGACACCTGCGTAGCAAATGGCAAGCACAGTGAAGTGAACAGAGAGATAAACAACAGGTAATGAAACCACACTTGGGATGGTGCACAACTGACTCACACAACAGACACACGGCTGTCACCCTGGGTAGGCTACAGATAGGGTACACCCATGCAACGCACTCGTATCTGCTGACGGGATGTTCAAGATCCCAGTGCCGCAGGTGCAGAGATGCATTATCTGTAGTTTGCATACTCATTCAATGCAAGGCATTTGACACCACACGACGCACTTTCCACAACTGTACAGATGAAACATCCCTTTTCACCCATCATACTATGTAGGAGACGAGCCCACGTTTTCCATCAAGCGTGTTAGAAGTTTCTCACTGATGTCAAGTTTTAACATTTTATTTCTTACCACACATGACGACGACCTGGCTCTTTTACACCTGTCATCTTCATGCATTCACTTCACTTTTGGTTTTGCTGAGTACGTTTTAGTATTTATTTGTACATGTACCTCAATCAATATTTTTAGTGTTTGGCTCTCTTTGCCCTTGTCAGCCTTGCGCCATTAAACCGAAACGATTATCATCACCATCAGTCATTCCGCTCTTGCTTTACACCTGGCGTCGAAAACCATACTTTATTTTCTTCAGAAATTTCTGGGCACACAAGGCGAAACAATCTCTTCATCTCCTCAGCAAAAATGAGGACCCCTTAGTTGGGGTGTTGTCTCGCATTTTCAGCAAGATTGCGGCTTGTTCTTTCCCCACGACTGTGGGTAATGTTTTAAAGAACTCGCTTTTGAAGATACTAGTCTGTTAGGTAGTTTCCATTGTTCTCTAGCCAAGTTAGAGCTCTATCTTCGAAATAGAAGAAAACATGGCGGCATGTTTCCTCAATTCCACCTGAAAACTCCGGAAGTGCTCCACTTTCTCGAACTAGTCCAAAGTGTCTTCAATGGGGGTTCAGTGGAACGATGGCAGTTCCGGATATATTGCAGTGGGATGAAAGGAGGGGCTTCTAGCAATATGGTGTTGGTTGCACGGTTCTTTTCTTTTTTTTGGTAGGAGCCTTCGAACTTCGCCCGATGCAAACGACGTAAAACTTACGAATTTTGGGCTCCGTCCCGATGCCACCTTTCCTGGAAATAATACCAGTTCTGCCGTCTGATCTGCGCCCCACTGAAGTCAGAACTGCTCATCGTCTAACCGGGCAGGCCAAAGAAGCAAGCACCCCAGAGAATAACTGTAACCATTGACGGCCCGGAAATCATATAAATAGAGCAGATCCAGATCCTGGGCCGCTTATTTAGGGTAGACGGAAAAGCCTCGGCCGCCGTCACCAAGATTGAGCACTCGACGGATCAGGTAGCAAGCATGATACGTAAAGTTGCGAACCGCAACCGTGGACTGAGAGAAGAAGACGCTCTGCGGCTAGTGCAGGCGTTCCCCGTGTCCGGCGTAACCTACTCCCCCTCGTACCTCCAGCTAATGAAGGCGGACAGGGAAGCCGTGGTTACGGCAAAGTGTAAAGCCACAAAAGATAGCCACGAGTCTGCCAATGTACTAGTGAACGAAAAGATGTACTAGCCAATGTACAAGTCAACACCACGGACAAACTCATCGAAGCACACTTGTCTAACCAGAGAGTTCGCCTGAGCAGGACAGAACATGGAAGACGGAAGAGGCAGCACTCCCTCAGGGACGGCGTGACTCGATCACATTCAAACCATTACCGCGCTACATGACAGCCGAACGGCACGAATTCAGGCGGACGGCGCGGGCCAAAGCCCTGGCCCGGAAGCTGGAGGAGGACCCCCAGGTCCGGTACATCGATGCCTCACTCCCAAACCACGGAACAAAGGCCATGGTGGCCGTGAGGCACATCGACGAGCTGAAGACCTGCACGTCGGTGAAGACTACGGACCCGACCGTGCTAGAAGAGGTAGTCATAGCGCTGGCCCTAGCCATGCTGGAGGCCAGCACGGTGGTTACCGACTCCAAGACATCGTACACAAGCTATCGTAAGGGGATCGTCTCAATGGTAGCAACTATATTCCAGAAACACCCCACAACACGGTCGAGTCATGAAGCTCATGTGGATCCCAGCTCACTCGCTCGTGGAAGGCAACGTCACCGCCTACCACTATGCCCGAGAACTAGCCACCCGCTCCGAGGAAGACCAACCACACCCCGTCACGTTTTATAAGGAGATCGTCCGCCTACAAAAAGAAAGTAGAGCGGGGCTTCCGAGGCAGCAGAAGCAACTAAGCAGATGACAGCAGACGATATGGCGCCGCTTAGAGGCAGCGTCGCTCGCACACCCGGCGCCTTTGCACAAAATGTACCCAGCAGAACATGAGAAAACATGTCCGTTGTTCCGGGGAGGCGGCACTCTCGGGCATCTTATTGGGGAGTGAAAAAACTCAAGACACCTCCCTACATCCTTCCCCCTCACCCAATTCCAACCCGCTCAAGCAATGGGATACCTTACTGTCTAGGTCTAACCTTGCCATTCAACAACAGCTGGTGGCACGAGGAGAACAATTTCTGGACACATATGGGTCGCGCAAACAGGAAACCACCCCATAGGGTGCCTGCGCGCACCATTCTTTATTTGAAGCTCAGTAAAAGTTGTTGACTCAATTAATCCATTTTCTCCGACCATCGCTTCAAGAATATGAACGTCTGAAGTCAAGCGGGTGAGTGACTGGTAGAGTAAATTGTCGGCTGTAAGCTTTTGAATGAATTAAATCGCCGCTTAGGCTTAGCAGCCCATGACTGCAATAGCCTCTGCTACCTCGCGACCGCTATAAAGCCCTTTTATCAAGTAACAAGTTCTCTGCTCCAGGAAACGCTTAGATCTGTGTTATCCAAAACTTCTCCTCAAATGGGGAATATAACGAGACACCAGCAGAAGGACTCATCAGTCATGGCTAGGATCAATCCCTTATAACCACGAACAATCTCCATCATGAACCGCTTCAAGACGACGTGGAAAATCTCCCGGGTAGTTCTCAACACCACCTACAGCGGACAAATGAATAGTTAATGGCCGTAGACGCTTGGGACTGCGCGCATACTGGAAAGAATCACTTGAGTTGTCCTCGGACAATTATTCCAAGGTCTGGTAGCTGTGCAAGAGAAGGTGATGGCCTCGTTTTTTGTATTGCACGCCACGGTTGTTGGTTTGGTGCGTGATCTTGCTCTGCGGAAGGGTGCATTGAAAAAATGCGGAAACAAGTAGCAGCCACCAAGATTCGTATTCCACTCCTGATAGCGTGGCATCGCCTCAGGCCAGCCGCCCAACGTTTATAGACATTCTACAGATCCCTGGCCCCACCACACATACTACCTCTCTTGACTTCACAGGTACACACAGCCCACTTCCACCGCACCTCAAATATCTGGCTCTTATGGTGCATAGCCATACATGTTCTATGCAAACAACCCCACCCAGGTGGTTCTGACCCCGATTGTTCCTTCAGCAAATCCCGGTCCTGACACCATAAAAATTCTGAAATCGACATTATGTAACTGCCCCTCTGGAATAGGGGTTAAACAGGGGAAGCTCAATCCCTCTCGCTCGGGTGTCAGTGTTGTGTCTGCCGACCGCCAGTCGATCGACAATCTAGAACGAACGATTTCGTCAAATGCACAATCTAAAAGTCCCTCAGGGGTAACCCGCCTGCACGTCCCCTTCCGCAATTTAAGATTTCTGGCATCAACACCAGGATTGTTCCTGGAATCTTGCGGGCTAACATAAACGCGCGCAACAACGAGACATTCCCGAGGAGGTCTTCCATCTTCGGACGTACTTCACGAATCGTGCTTGCACATAATTTTGAACGTAATTTAGGTTTACCCATCGGTGTAAAATGCACTCAAAGACCAGGACGGACTTTTTATAGGCGTGAGATCCTGCACCACTAAGGAAAATTTCTACGTTGCAACCTGCCAAAACTGATTCTCAGACGGCCATGTGGGAAACCGTCGCCCAAATGATCATGTGAGCTGTCCATATTGAGCAGATGCCCACACGGTAGATGCGTGCAACATAGAAGTAAGAATAACGTGGTGTGCCGGGAGTGTGGTGCCACAGAAAAACAGCGTTTGAACCACATTTTATGCGCCGTCCGGGCAGGTCTTTACTGCTCGCGTTGCACGGGAACACTGTCCAGGCTTTCCAAATTACCGCTTCAACTTAGTTTCACTTCAAAACTAGTTTCATTTCAAAAACATCGGACGGCCTATACAAGTTCAGGATGATGCCGCTTGGGCTATGCACGGGGCCCGCAACGTTCCAAAGAGTCACGGACACTGTGCTAACTGGCCTGAAGTGGAACACCTGCCTTGTATACCTCGAAGAGTTTGTGGTATTCGCCCGGACGTTCGACGAACACCTTGCAAGGTTGGAGTCTGTACTGGAGGCCATCCGTACGTGGGTTGACGCTGAAGCCAGAAAAGTGCCGATTCGCATACGAGCAACTCAATGTTTTGGACCACGTCTTGAACGCTTCGGCAGTCCTTCCTGACCCTGAGAAAACATCAGCCAAATCGAACTTCTCTACACCGAAAAACGAGAAGGGCGTGCGAATATTTCTCTGACTGCGCTCAAACTACCGGCGATTGGTCGCAAACTTCCCCAGCTTTGCGGAGCGACGCACGTGTTTGACCAACGATAGCATCATTTTCGCCCGGGGAAAATGGCCAAGAGGAAGCATTTTGTGGGCTACTGCAACTGCTGCAAAGCCCGCCCCTGCTTGCACATTTCGACAAAACCGCCGAAACGGAAATCCACACGGATGCCATTGAGATAGGCTAGGTTCGCCTTCGTCCAAACGCAAAGCGGTTGCGAAAAGGCATTAATCTATGCCTGCTGTGACCGGTCATAGGAGGAGAAAAACTACCCTGCCTCTGAGAAAGGGCGCCTCGCTATTACATGGACCATTTCAAAATTTCGCCAATACGCGTATGGTGTACTTTTCAAGGTTGAGACAGACCACCATGTGATGTGTTGGATCGCACATTTGAAGGACCAAACTGGCCTTTTGTCGCCTACAAGAATTCGACGTAAAAACCGTCTGTAAATCCGCCACGAAAAAGTGCGGCGGGACCGTCTGTCTCGCGCCACCGTCGACCCACAATCTCAATACTTTGATCAAAAGAGCACTATCTTTGGAGTCGTGAGGGAGTTCGACCTAGCCGCCCCGCAGCGTGTGGAACCCGAGTTGCACGGCATAATCGACTACCTCGGTTTATGCAACGTCGCCGTGCCTGGGGCCTTCACACGCAACTTACCAGCATTCAGATTGAAAAACTTCGTAATCGTGAATAAAAATTTCAGCCCCGGAACGAGAACGAATTATCTTCTTGTCGTTCCGTCAGATCTTTGTGACGCAATATTGGTACGTGCCACGATGAGCCGTCTTCCGGACATGTCGGCACCGCTCGCACAATTTGAAAAGTCAGAGCGAAGTACTAGTGGCCGTGCCTTACATGTGACGTCAGCAACTACCTTCGGAGCTGCCGTGACCGAAAGTGAGGGGAAACGCCACCGGCGACACCCACCGTACTTCTGGATCCAGCGCCGCCCCATCGAGGCTCTTCTAACAGAAATATATGGACCTTTCGGGCACATTCCTTACAATACAATCCGAGAACAAGTGGAGTGCTGTAGTGACAGACTACATGATGCGCTACGCAGAGACCACCTCTCTTCCAATGGGGACTGCACAAGAAGTCGCAAACTTCTTCATGAGCCAAGTTGTGCTTCGATGTGGAGCCCATGAAGTACTAACCACGGACCGGGGAAGGGCCTTTGCTGCAGAGCTCATTCACAAAATCTATTTCTACAGCAACACTAAATACCAAAAAAGGATGGCGAAACACCCTAAAGAACGGATTAACGGAATGTCTGAACCAGATGGTCACGGATACGCTGTCTATGTGTGTCCACGCTGAACACGAGACTTGGACGTAGTCCTTCCGGATGTCACGCTTGCGTAATACACAGCTCTCTCAGACACTACGCAGATGATACCGTTCGAGTTTGGAAGACGGCCGGCTACGAGGCTTGACTCCGTGCTTCCCTGCGAAGAAGACGGCGAGCTCAACGCAGACTTTCAATCTTAACTTCAGCTAGCTGAAGATGCCCGCCAGCACGCTCAAGTTCGCACAATGAACCAGAAGCTTCTGGATGCCTGACGCTACAACCTCCGACGCCACAAGGAAGTAACCCCCAGGGGATCGTGTGTGCGTTTGGATTCCCAACCGAAGACGTGGACTCAGTGAGAAGCTTCTGCGACGGTATTTTATACATTATCGGATTCTAGTACATGTTCGCCTACTTTACTACGAATTGGCCGCGATGGTGATTCCCAAACATAACGAAGGCGCACACGTCCCGGGGACGTCCACGTGGTTGGCCTGAAACCTTGCTTTGCACGATGACAAACTTTTCGTTTTGTTTGTCCTGACTGTCTTTATTTATCATCGGGTCGATGCCCCCTTAAAGGGAGGTAATTGCACGAGCCATATTTTACTTTGGTTTATGTTTTGATTTTCCCTACGGGCTATGTTACCTGTGTAATGCGTCGGCCAAGTCAAGCGCATTGTGTATTCTTTATGCCACACGTGTTATCTCCTTTCATATAGAGAGTGTCACGAATAACGTCAGCAGCCTAAAATATTATGGTATGATCCACGGTGTTCAGTATGCAATTCGACTGTTCGACGAGAAGCCCTCGTGCGGAGAGATAAATGACCGCAGAGCAGACGCCGCGGCATACGACTCGCTGGCGTTCGCCGGCACACATCACTTTGTTTACGGCTGTTTCACCGCCTGTGTATTCTTTGAGTTGTTAGGGAGCACAAGTTCGCTCCAATAAATGTGTTTTCCTTCAAGAAAGCTGTGTCGTCTCTGGCTTCGTGACAATAAGAAGCAGCATCAAACTGGGGAAAGGAATCGAACGTTTTAAGAAACGAAAGTATAAGATAAGAATTGTGATGGCGCATAGCCTCAAAAGCGGTCAGACACTTTCTAACAGTCAATACAATCCTGACGCCTCTTTTTATGTTTCTCTTTTCTTTCTCACAGTATTACTTATTAAGCCCTATGTCCCGCAGTTTGAGAAAGGGCTCACTTGATGTTTTCAACGAGAAATCGAAAATCACGCCGATATTTACGAAGCAAACGCTTCTTCATTTGAAGTTTCTTCCTTCGCACTTTTGTATGTATAACCAATTTTTTATTAATTCTAAGCTATTTTTTGTGTAACGAAGTCAGGTGTTGGCCATTGGAATAACCGTGCAACATTGGCTTGCCATGCTTAAGAGAAACAAACTCCCTGAAACCCATTTTTACTACTGCTTTGTCTTTTTCCAAATCCCCCAAAAAGCAGTTTACACCAGACGTTTCTTATGTGGGCATTTCTGTGGATGGTGTAAAGATTTTTTTAACTTAAGCATTCACCTGAGCGACATCATAATTTTCGCAGCCACTGGTAAGCAATCTTTTTCCGAATCATACTGCGTATGCTCTCTATATAGCAAACACTAAACCTGCTTTTTATGGGCAACAGTAAACATCGTATGAATGCACTATGAATACCACATTTTGACGTATAAAGATGTGTATATATAATATTGTATCCAAAAAAATCAAACACGTCCACAAAATGTTCGATTCTACATAAATATAGAAATTATTACACTTCTAAGAATACAAAACTAAAAAGTTAACAATAGCAAGATTGTAAATGCGAAACTACGTCGACGTCACTGGTTTAGTTTAAAAATAAAACTCTCCAATCACTAACCAGCGGTTTTCGGGAATAGTTGTCAAACGGGACGTGTCACGACACGCCACAAATTTAGCCCACTTTCAATGTCAAACTTACGGAGACATGCATAACTACTTTAGACCTTAGGAAACGAAGATATCGAGTAGGGAATACTGAAATTGTCTCAACTTGACGCCCTAAAATGTGAGTCGAATACTTCAACTCTCCACGTAGGCAGCTGTTTGACAGAGCAGAGATGCACGACACGCAAACACCTAAATCGTCAAAAAACCTACGACTGACTTAACATTTATATACTATTATTTATTAGGATGAATGAAACGTTGCTTTGAATCTCTCAGAGATTTGAAGCCAGTGTGAGGGAATTATAGATCACTACAGTTTCCAATAAAGCGCAATTAATATGTTTTCCGCCGGCAGAACGTTTTCCGCAGGCAAAAACACATGATGATTGCACAAAAGTTCTGGTTAGGCTGTACGTGCTGCTTTCTGCCGCAATTTGTGCCTGGGATTTGGCACACTGACGGGGTTTTGTTTACATGCCAACATGTATACCTGAAAAGATAAATACAATCACTCAGTAGATATAGTTGAGCTGCTGGCTGAAACTCTGAATGAATTAATCAAGAAATACGTATGGGCATCATCTTTGCTTTCGCTCGGAAAGAGTATCTTCAAAAGTGGTCAACCTTAACTATATGTATTCTTCCGGTCATGACTGAACAGTTAAACCGAAAAAGAGCGAGCGTGTTCAAAGCGACCGATGACTAATTGTGCCCTAGCTTTGTCTATGCTGTATAAAGGTCTCAAGTGCAGTGCTTCTGGGATTGTTCTCGGCGCAACCACAATCTCTGCGAGTGCCTTTTTTTCGTGCCAGTTTGTTTCACGGTAGATTTTGTTACTGGGGTATTTACAGTCAGATGATTTCTTTTGCTATAGCTTGCTAGGGTTTTTGAGTTCACAAGGTTTTTTTACTTTCATGTGTTCGGTAAAGGTCTCATTGGCTTACGTGAATTTGGCGATGTACGGAGCTGCCTGTTTGACCATCATGCGGCGTCGTTGGCACCGAAACCGCCATCGGATTTCCTAGATTTTCTAGAGAGAAATATGCTGAAGAGACAGGCTCGTAAACGCACAAAGTGTAATGACCTAATAAATTTTCTGGGGGCCGAACTTTATCATGAATGGGTCGGTATGCTGAACGAAAATTTATTCTAATCGAGCAATGTGCAAGAACAACAGCGTTTATTCCCACTTTTAGGACCACTGTTGCTAGACCAATGTACGTGAACACCACAAGAATAATGGACCATCTTGCATGGTCAAGATTTTTTCGGGTAACCCACCTAACAGAACCTTCAGGAAGTTTAGTTCTGAAATATCTAAAAACCTTGATGTGTGAACCACAATGTGGAGTGAAAAAGAATGGTTTTCTGTTCAGTTTAAGTTTAATATTTATTGCAAACAGTAGTAGAGTAATATTATTATACAGACGAGGGTCCCAAAGTTAAAAACTGTAACGGGACCCTCGATGCATTATAACAGTCAATAAATTAGATCAAGTCAACAAGCAACGAGTGAACGGCAATCAATAATACAATATAGTGGGATGAGTAAATATTATAAGCTAAGTGACACATCAGACAAGGAAAGCAAGGCAAATAAGGAAAGAAAAAAAAAGAAGGAAAAACGAGAAAATAAAAAATTACATGTTTTAATGGCGGACATTGTCAAATAAAACACAATTATCTAAATGGCATAAACCAAAAACTCAAAGCCCCCAAAAAACCCATAAACAGGCAGCTAACAATCTAAAAGAAAACTTTTAAGCGACTTTTTGAATGATGACAATGTGGGCATCATTTTAACAGAAAGAGGCATGTGATTTCATAATGTAAAAGACGCAAAGGCATAGGTCATTTTTGCATTATTTGTACGCGACGTGGGTAGCAAAAAGTTAAGGTTCATTGAAAATCTGGTTACATTGTTTTTTTTTGTAAGAACGCTGAATCAATGAACTCAAACTGCAGCTGTGCATTTCGGCATTGAAACAAATAACGACTATGCTATAAAAAATAACTTATTAACAGGTAGGATTTTATTGTCTAGGAGTAGATGGCCGGCACTCGAGTAACGTGAGCTATTATTGATAATGCGGATCGCCTGATTTTGTATGTTCTGAAAGGGTGATAGATGACAGTCATACGTGTTTCCCTAAGCAGCGATACCGTACATGATATGGGAATGAATGAAGGCGAAACACAGAGACATAAGTACGTTTATATGAAAAACTTGACGAGCTTTTATTATACCCCGAAGTCCGAATGCAGTTTTTTTTTTTCTGGGGTGATCAGTGTGGAGATTACTCTTTTAATGGCAGTCAAGATGTACACCAAGAAAAATTACAGTATCACAGGCGGGTATAGAGTGAGGACTTAGGTTTAAGGGTTGATGAAAAGGCAATGACCTTTTAGCAGACCTAAATATCATAAACTGGGTTTTGGCTGGGTTAATAATAAGTTGGTTCTTGTAGCACAATTCTCGTAGCACCAGTGTGTTATTCAAGTGTAAAGTAAGAGCAGTTAGAGAGTCCTCAGCGGCTCTGCAAATGGAGTGATCTTTTCTGCAGCATCTGTAAGAAAAAAATATCGTACAAAACACTAACGTCCAACCGTTTAGAGCTACTTCGTCAAACTGTTACAAGACGTATTCCCAGCAGATTTCTCTGTAAGTTCTCAGCACGGAGCACCTTGAGTACTCATGGTGACGGTGTTGGCGGCACCGCGAACCTTGAGCCCTAAACATCAGCGGGAACCAACCGTGACGATGTAGTTAAAGATTTAGAGTGAGAAACTGCAAACGGTGGCTATCGGAGCCCTGGTCAAGCCCCAGTGGGCGAGCTCCTTGTTGGTTTACCAGGCAAGCAGCTCGGGGACACTACTCGTCCTTAAGCTGAACCAAGCGCACGAACAACCTTCGTATTTGGCATTATTCTATGCCATAGGAAAAATCAACCCCCCCAAGTTTGATCGGACACTCAGAAAGGTCCACACTGAAGCTATATTTCCGTACCTACCAAGAATTCTTTTACCAAAGCAAAACAATCCCAGCTGCCTTATTACGGACACTGTACACAAAAAAACGCCTGTTGCCTCACGGTACGTTTTCTCGATCACGAAGTTCCCTGAAAGAATATTTCGAGATTCCTACAAAGCAGAATAGAGAGAACTCGAGATCTGTTGGTGGAAGTCAATGCCCAGCAACAGGCAAGAAATCTCCTCAGCCAGACACGCAGCAGTTCTTGGCATCAGAGTCACGTTCCACAGAAGTCCTAAAGGGGCCCTGCAGCACTTACCATCAACTCCTCAGAATGTTTGGGGGGTAAAGTCTATTTTCCAAGCAATCTCTTACCTCAAAAATTATGAAAATTCATTAAGTATCCCCGAGACTTCTCGCTAGATATCGTGCATACGGGTCGACTCTCCACTCTATATCTGACAATGCGACGAAAGCTCCGCGCTTTCTCCCAGACAGGGAATGGCTAGCAGCGTTTTCTTCCGCGGACATCGATATATCACATGCCGGGGAGTTTTGTCCTTTTCCCCGCAACGTGGATGGGTCTATTTCCTGTCTGGTGCCACAAAGCAGGCATGGGTGCTCGCTCGCATGCGCGCACTTGTAATGGTAGGAGTTTTTGAAGCAATAAATGCTTGTAGTCGAGTGGTCTGGTTGAAAGGAAAATATTGAGCTTCTCACTCAAACTCGTGCGCACTGTGCCTAAAGGTTAGGACATTAAAGAGGTTCGCACACAGCGCCGACGATGGCGGATCGTCACAGGAATTGCCAGAAATAAAATGCAAAGTTGACCACTGACAGCTGGTCGCACTGCTATGGCCTCAATGATGTCGTTAAGGCCAACCCAGGGGTGCATAATCAGGAGAACGGAAGAGAGCGTGGTGGAGTTTTTTGTGTTTTCCCAACGATTTCAGCGCTCACCGTTTCACGTGAATGTGTAATATTTGGATCAGGAATTTCTAGAAGTGTAAGGTAAGCTTCGCAAAAGTTTATTTGCACTGCTCAAAGAGTATGGCAGGGTCCCTTTACAGCTCGGATGGCGTGATTCCAAATCCTGACATAATGCACAAAATGCAAACCATTTTGCCGGAGGGTCTGCGAAATCAAGGCGTAAAAGCACTAATCCGCATTACTGTAGGTAGATACCTATCAAACAAATGATATTACCTTTGACCGGTCAGCCCTCCCCAGTTTAAACATAATCGCTCAAATGCTATAACTGTACTCAATGTTCTCTCACACACTTTTTGTGACGATGACAAACAACTCTTTAATGTCTGACTCGAAGCCTAACAGATCAACGGTTGTACAATGTCAGTGCTGTCTATGCGTCAGCAAGTACAACATTTCTTGAAAGGCTGGAAGCAGTGCTTCATGTGAGGCTCCGCCGGCCATGCCTTGATTTCCACACTTTTCCAGTCGAAAGCCTTTTTGTTGAGTGTAATAAATAGAACTCAGAAAGTCAGTGAGCATACACAGATACTACGTTATGCTTTAAAATCTCATGAATTCCTCAACATCCTTTTAAAACGAATTCTTTGGATACATCTCTATTCGAACTCTTGCGTAATCGTCAATCTGTTTCTGCTACCTCATCTTACAGAGTGATAGAGGAAGCATGGCACCTTGCTGCTGCCTTTTCAAACACCATGAACATATCCGTAACAAATTTTAAAGCGCCACGGCATCTTCGCCGTGTATCGTTTGATCTATCTTTGGCACATATAGAGAAAAAAGGAGTCCGAAGGTGGGTGATCCTGCAGCACTTTTGTCTTTGCAGCGGGAACACCAGTTTTCATAATTGTATATTGACTCCTCAAAAACTGCCGCATCTGTGTTTGTGCGGCGCACGGACCCAATTTCAATGTCAGTAATGCGATGAATAGGAATACCAGTAACTTTAGGTCAGAGGCTTACGGTATACCCCTTGTGGTACACCCTATCCTTCAACGTCACATCCAACAAATCGTGATCAATACCGATTTTATTAGTGTCAGGGGGGTGTTGTCGTGTCAAATATGCTGGAAAAACCAACTAGTTACCAATTTTTTTAAAATCCAATGACGTCCGTATATGGTTTACTAATCCAATCGACCACAAGCTGGATCACAGGCCACTCTGGGATAAGTGGTAATGAGGCTAGGGATATACACAACACAACAGTACACTACAACGACCAGAAACCACACATCAGAGGATGCCTTCGCTAAACATAGAAAACAGACTCAAGTGAAGAACAGACCACAAACTACACGTGATAGAATCGCGCTTCAAACTATAAACCACGGACGCACGCAACAGATACACAGAAATCTCCTTGGTGAAAATTTAAAGCGCAAGAAATTTAGACACAAGACGAATGACACAGGGACAAGCGCTTCTTCTCTATATGTGTCATTTGTCTTGTGTCTAAATATGTTGCGCTTTAAATTTTCACTATGTACCAACTAGCTCGAACCCTCACGTTGCTCCTTGGTCAGGTTCCGGGCAAGCTACGCACACACGACGCACGCACATCTGCTCACTGTGACTCCAAGGCCAGAGTGTGGCAGGTGTCAGGAAGGCGAATCCACAGTCCATATCCTAATAGCATGCAAGGCACTAAACAAACGCAACACAAACACTTCAGAAAACTCTGCAAACAGCACAGCCTGCTACAACTATCCCTGATTTAGGTGAACGAACCATAGCTTCCGTCGAACGCATTTTAGAATTTTTCCGATACAATACAAACCTCATTACCAATCTCGCATAACGAAATCAGGCTTTACACACCCGCCTCCACCATTGGGTTTTATATTATAGTTTTCTTGGCTGATAACTCTAGCCTGTCCCTCTGGGATGACTACAAAGTTTGGGGCTTTTTCGGGGCACTCAGGCTCGTCATTATTATCTTCTTGTCAAAAACTTTCTGCGTGAGGCGGCCTTATTAAAATCACAAATCCTGCTGGCTCCTCTAAAGAGCTCTATCACATCTTTTTACTGGCTAACGATTGGCCCTGTGCACCAGTTTTACTCTATCACTGTTTACCCAAAGCTAGTGCATGAAACGCACTTCAGGGAAAACGTACTTTTTCTGTTGCTCTTTGGCCCAGTAGCTGTTTTGCCATTAAACACAATCATGATCTTTTTGTTTTATTTATTGTAGCTAAAAAAAAACCACCACAAAATAGGAATATCAACATTAAGAACACCTAAAAAAAATGAAAAGTAAAGTTTGAAACGATATTTCTCATCTCAATCCTGATAATATTTGTCACAGTACCACAATTCATGCAAACGACAGCAGTATCGCTCGTGCCCTCAACCAATGGTATTTCCAAAATTCTTATAGTGCCAACCAACCAGGTCAATGCTTACCCCGATGTTTAAATTCTGTTTAGTTTCGGACTACGTCTCATGAAGGGGAACTTTAAACTCGACACTATAAATGCCAGCGGCACGGGACTCCAAATTAATACCCAGTGAACGTAGAACAAGAAGCCGGCGTAATTTAGGTCTACCTGGCCGTAATTTAGGTCGACCTGGACAACACAATGCAGCATATTCTTCCTGAGAAAATCAAACTACTGCTCTACAATGCACTGGTATACTCCATCCTGCAATACTGCAGCTTAGTTTGGGGTACGACAGGAATCACTAACTTAAAAAAACTACACCTGCTTCAAAAGAGAGCTATTCGGTGCATTTCCATTATGCCCTTTCTTTCGTCTACCAGCCAGTTTTTTCTGAAATGTGACATTCTTTCTGGGTTTGCAATACATAATTACCAGTTACTAATAAGGTACAAATTGCTCTCTAATAAAAATGATACCTTGATTATATGTTTGTCCAAATTTACAGAAGAGAGCTCAACTCTTCGGAAAAGGCATCCAGAGAAATGGTTTGTACCTACTCCCCGAACAACTTATGACACACAAACGCTAACCTATATTCTGCCGTTCCTGCTTAAGAGGCTGCACTCAGAAAATTTTGACGTAACTTCCCATCCCAACTCGCATATTAGATTACATTGCCAGGAATTCTGTAGCACCGTCTGAACTCCCCGATTCTATTGACATCAGTGTGTTCCTTGGATTTCCCAGAATCATTATCATTCTGATGCTCAATACCTTTTAGTTGCATATAAAGCCCTTGAGCTTTTGGTTAACAGCAAGAGTGTTTATATGCCTGTAATACGCCTTTCAGTGTTTTGCCAGCAACATATATATTATCCTAAAAACAGTTTTAGGCAGTTTTGCTTATGATATGTAGAATTATTTTTTTGTGATGTTGAGTGTTTTTTTGTATAATGGTTACTTAAATTATGTCTTACCTATGACGAGTGTCGCACCGCCAACACTGATGCCATTGTATACGGGGCTGAAGCCTTTGTCAAGCTGGACTCACAGCTTATAGCTCCAGCCCCCTCATCTTAAAGAAAATAAAGAATTGAATTGAATTCAATTGAATTGAATATCTAAACACAATGTCTAAAAGCGGCGTGTTTTGCGAACAGACAGGTAAGTTACTACCACCATTCCAAGTATGTAACCCAACTATCTCATCTAACCACAGAGTAATAACAATATGTCCTTTTCTAGATACATAATTGGAAGAGTTATTCAATTAATATCAAGAAATTACCTGACAAAGATCAATTATTGCCACTTTCAGCTTCAGGCATGAAGACTGAAAACAACATATGTTGGCTTTGTCGAGCTTACAGATATCACGGAGAGTGGAGAGAATTGCATTTTGGTGGGAGCCATGTTCACTGACCACACAAACACACTCACCTCCATTATTGATGTCTTTTTAATAAACTGGATAGCTTCGCATTAGTTGCGCTACGACGTGGCAAAAAAGTGAAGCTGAAGGCACCTTCTGGTTCAGTCTTGCGTCGTTTAAGTTCATACGTGTTTGTCCTAGGCGACCAGGCCACCTTTTCCGTTTGAATACGCTGCGAGACGTCGTGAAAAATTCCGTGTGGTGTCATCGTTAGCTCAAGGATTAGCGGAGGGAGCAGCGGGAGTAAAGCTTGCTCAAAAGTTATCACCGCGATTGGGAGGCCACAGTTGTGGCGTGGCGTATGTACCACTAATTAGGAAGTTGATTGGCGATATTGAGTTGCGCTCTTTACCATTGCTTGATTTTTGGAATAATTGTCTCTGCAATACCAAAACTGCAGAACCCGTCGCAACAAGCTACATAGCCAGCCTTGCCACTAAGCGTACACAATTTCTGTGTTTTACCCGTTCTATTGCCTGTCCCCGCGACGCTTGTCTAAACCCATAGTTGTAAAACTTGTATCATGCCTGAGAAAGGTTTAGGCACGAGACCTGCTGGAGCGCGGCGTTGAAAGCTGAGGTGGTGCGAGTGCATGCGATAACCTCATCTCTTGGCGAGGTTTTTTTCGCGCACATCTGCCACAAAACAACCAGCTTCACGAACAACGGTGTTATACATACGAATCACTTGCTATAGGCATGCCGGTCCCTTTTACTAAAACCAAATCACCTAAGCAACCGAATTGAGATTGCAAATTTCGTCGGCGCCATGTCTTCTCCTCAATAGCAAAGCAAGGTTTTTGTCACGGTCCAATGTTACAGCCCCGACTATTCTTATATATATCTTATGTATATATATATATATATCTACATATCTAACCTATATACTACTTATATATACCATATATATATATATATATATATATATATAACTACTGCGGCACCTATGGTGCCGCAACAGCAGTAACTGTTTTTTTCTATTCGAACGGTACGAAGTCATCATTACCTTTTGGCAGCCATATATCAAAAGTTCCAGCCAAGTTAGGTAGCGAAAGCCAAGAAATTCACTTGTACTCAAAATCCTGCTAGAATACTTTAGACAGAAAACAGAGCCAGGTTTGCTGTTCTCCTCCTGATTGTAACCGCCACATTTTTTTTTTCAATTGTCTCATTACCCTCTTTATATTGCCCGCTCTTAAGGAGCCATCTTATATTCGTTTATTTTCTTGGTACAACACGTATTATACTTATCTTGCATCACTCCGTGGTCTTCAAACTTATGGCGTTCTTTTACTCACACTTATTTATTGCCGATTTTAGGGTTAACCAGTTTGCACCACCTCGGCATACTTCCTCTATCCTTCGAACATTATCCAAAATGGGAGTACTTTATTCAATTACGGAAAAACGTAGATGTAACTAACCTCTATGTAAGCAATTCCAGGAATTTGCGAAGTTTTTCACTTCCCTATCGTGAGGCCCATTGAATCCAATGTCTTTGCAACCTCTATGCAATGAAGGCGTTCAACTTTCATGTAACAAATTCCTCACACTAATGAGTCATTGGTATTTGCACTTCTTGATGCATCGGCGTCAGGAATGCACTAATTTAGGTACTTTTGCCCGCACTGGAAATTACCGTAGGTTTGCACGTGCCAGTAAAACGTATGGTGCGGAACACATTCGGCGAAGCCTATACGCGAACTAGAGATTTATTAGAAGGACCAAAACAGTAGTAGTAGACGAGGACATAGAAGCGCTATGGTAACTTGTCGCCACTTTGAGGCCTGACGCTGCTATCTATAGACTTGGCCTATTTTCTTCAAACCAACACATCCTATTAGCTACATCCTTACATTAGGCTTAGGGTTTGGAATGTCCGACCTCGAATCTGAACATACCTTCGGCTCGATATAGCTAGCGCAGTTCCTCGCTTTTTTTTGAGCCAGTCAAAATGGCTTCTCAAGATCTCTGGTCTCAAGATGGAGCAGGTCACCATATGTGGCCTCACCCGCGTGAATCACACACGTTTTTCTGTAAGGCAGATAAAAACGTGCATGAGGAAATAAAGCACTTCCAGTCGATGAGCAAGTTTGAACATCGATGCCAGAAGGTTCAGTTTGCCTATAGTTATTTCTTCCTCACTGCACTGCATTCATGCGGTTCGAGAATCTCGAAGCGGCTCTTTCTACCTGGGTATACTTTACGAACGGAATAACAGGGCCGTGGCACTAGAATGAAGAAGAAACTCTGAACAACCCCTAGCTCAACGAGGATATACCCCAAAAAAAACGTGCTAAGAATGCTTATGTACTTTTATTCTGTGAGCTTTTTCTTCAACAAATTTTATTAGGTGCACATATTGGGACAACTGCCTAGACACAATCCCTAAAGCATCTTCACATTCCTGCATACCAAGCAAGGCCCAGCTGCTGCGTGGCGATCAACGCGAGGTTGGAAGAGTTAATGGCAAAGAATGTAGCCCTAGAAATAGAAAACCAACAGTTAAAGAAGTCTAACGAGGCTCTGATTTCTGAATGCACCAAAATGAAAAGGCAACTAGAGGAGCAGGAGCTGAGGAATACAGCTAATGAGCAGTATTCCCGGAACTGTAATGCAGAAATCAAGGAAGTGAAGGAAAACAAAATGGAGATCCTTGTACACACTGTGTGCAATTGTCAGATCGCTTGAGCAGAGCGTCAAACCGGAAAACACTGAAATTGTTCAAAGAGTGAAAACTCGCTACGGCCAGGCGCCTGCTAATATTGTCGTTCGGTTTAAGAGCCGCAGCAAGCGTGACGCCCTTTTTGAAAAGGCGAAAAAGACTAGGTTTACAATGAGAGATCTCGGTGACTCGGCAAACACTCCCATTTATGTGAATGAACATTTGTACCCAGCGTTTAAGCGACTTTGAGGCATGACCATTGAAAAAAGACAGCGTCTAACTGGAAGTTCGTGTCGGTCAAGCATGGGCATATTCTGGCACGCAAACATCAACGTAAAGACTCCCCAGTTATCCGAGTGACACACGCATGGGACATCGATAAAATTCAGTAAGCCGACGTAGCTGTACCCTTTCTATCGATTACAAAGAAATGGCCATTCCCTCCGACGCAGTACACAGAATTTTTACCTCGGAAAATATAAAGCATTCACATGCTTCCACTTTATATACGGTTGTTACGAAACAAAGAAGATCAGTCAGTTGTTCTGTTAAAGAGTTTCAATTTTATATTTGACTTAACATTCCCAACTGAGACTTGGCTTACCTCAAAATGTGGCATTCGGAAACATGAAAATTACTATACATTTTCAAAGAGTAGAGATAACAGGAAGGGTGGAGGATTGCTTATGTACGTGACAGATATTAAGTGCGATTTGAATGAAAACGTTTCGGTAATATCGAATAATGTTGAGAATCTTGTAGCCCGGTCCGATACTAATATGTTTGCTATTAGGTACGGCCAGCCAGATGGGAATTTACTAAACTTTTTTGCTTATATTGAACATCACTTTATGTATATAAATCAAAACAAACTGACTTACTCTCGGTGGAGATTTTAACATTAACACGTTGGAAACATTCACTCCGCCTAACACTTTCCAGATGATTTTGGATTTCAATAGCTTGCACTGTGTAAATAAAACAGCAACACGCATTACATTGGACACGAGCACAATTCTCGGTCTACTCATCACCAATTTATCCCCGAATGATAGCATAGGTGGCGTTATCGCCTCCCATTTTAGCGATCACCTGCCTATATTCCAACTAACTAGGTCCTCTCACTAGAGGATTGGCGTACAACTATCTGATAATCGAAATATTCAGAACATCAATCAAATAACAATTGAAACATTCCGCTCTACTCTGAGAAATATTATTGGGGACATTATATATCACACGGATACACCTGATAAACCGTACGGCAAATTCTTATGCTTGTTTAAGGAAACCTACCATGAGTCTTTTCCTTTAATTACGATTAAAAAAACAGTCGATCGCGGAAACCTTGGATTTTTACTTTTGCCTTAAGCTATTAAAAAACGAAAAACAATCTCTTTAAAAAGGTATTGTCTACAATGAGTCCTCTTGACTGGAAAGTATTTAAACAACACCCAAACAAGACTAATACCTTCCTTCGTAATGCGAAAAGAGAATATCTGTTTAATTTTTTTCACATGGAATGCAATGCAGTGGCAGATGTATCATGGAAAACGATAAATGAAGTAATGAATTCTTCTCCTGCGGCTCACAAGGTAGTTGAGATAACTGTGAATGATATTCTCCTGAAGGGCAGTGAGTCAGCAGAAGCTTTCAATGATTTTTGTTAACCTTTTGGACACTTCGCATCATCCCGAGGCTGTAATCTAATTGATAGTAAAGAAAAGAGTATTATTTTAACCCTACGAGTGAAAATGGAGTTTTAATGATATTTCACCTACTTAAGAATAGTAACTTCGGTGATGTGGACGACATACAATTAAAACCCGTTAAGTACAATATAATTGCAGCACCACTAGCACATATTTATAACCTAGCAATTTCTGGCAACTTTCTTAAAAGCATGCAGCTCTCTGAGAAATTGTCTTTCACAAAGGCGGTGATCAGAAAATTTTTTAAGTGCGAATGCACTTCTTAAGCGACCCTGAATCACGCGTCCACCGTCCGTCCGCAGCCTAGCAACGGAGCTAGCTAGCGTGCCTAGCAACGGCGCCGGATTTCCGACGCGTGAGGGCGCTCGCGTAGCGCCTCCTTTCCCCCCTCGCCTACTCTCCAGCTCGCAACACCCTCTCTCGGCGTGCCAGCCAGGCCACTACACTATATAAAAAATAACAGCATCCGGCGCCCGGTTTTGATCCGAGGACGTTGCGGCCCCAGCGCGACGCTCTACCGACTAAGCCACGAAAGCCACGCTGATTTCAGAGTTAGGAAAGCTCCTTATACCTTTAACGCATTCAAACTATGTCGTCAGCGGCGTTGCGTTGGCGACTCAGCGGCGTTATAGCGGCTTGATAACTGCGTGGTGTACACGTGATACTACAAACCCGATGGAAGAGAAGGCGGCGAGGAGGTGGGCTGCGGGTGCCGAGCGAAGCGCCGCAAGCGGGCCGACAACCGTGCATTCGCACTTTCACATTCTCCCCCTCGGGGAAATACGGGGGACTTTCTATCATACAATCTCCATCCTTCCTATGTTCTCAACTGCCTTAGAAAAAAATATACATGGTAGAATCGAAAACTTCGCCTCTAAATTTATTCTAATAACTAGTGCTCAGTGCGGCTTCCATAAAAGAAGATCAGCAAAACTTGCATTATAAGAAGAAGAAATAATTTAAAAGCTTTTGAAGAAAAACAATTTATAGCTTGTGTATACGTAGATGTTTCAAAAGCATTCGATTGCCTCAATCACATACCGTTGTTAAAAAAACTAGAGCTGTACCGAATACAAGGTTTACCCCTTCAGCTTCTCAGCGCCTAGATTAACTTTTGTAAACAAGCCGTAGTGATTGGTGATTCCCCCTCTTCGTTTAAATTGTGAATGCTGGTGTTCCGCAAGGTAGCACCCTAGGCCCCCTCCTGCTTAACTTCTACACCAATGACACAATTACCATTAGTGCGAAACCAACATTGGTTATATATGCGGATGACACGACAATACTGTTCCGAAATTCTAGCACAACGGCACTTCACCATGAAATAAACGATTGTCTTGACACATTGCACTGTGGGAGCAAGTAAATTCATTGGAGATAAATGTTAACAAAACGAAGGCAATCATATTTTCGGCCAAATAATAATGCGCTGTGTTAGAAGGGAGTATTCTTCTCTGTAACAACATTGTAGAAGTAGTTGACTCCGTTAGAGCTCTTGGTGTTCATTTTCATAAAAACATGTATTGGGATCTGCATATCAATCAGGGGTTTTCCCGTATTGCAAGGTCTGCTGGCATTTTAGCAAAGTTACGTTTCTTTTTACCGCATCAGATCAAACTAAAAGTTTACAATGTCCTTTTCTTCTCTCATAATAGTTACTGTGTTCTTGTTTGGGGGAAAGCACGACAACAAACCTAAATCGCCAATTCGCACTCCAAAAGAAAGCTCTTTCACATAGAGCCAATGTAGATTACCACGCGCACACTAAACCACTTTTCCATGGTTTTAATTTAGTTTCTACTCCCAGTCTTTACTCATATCATCTAGCGATGACATACAAACAAAGCATTACATAACCCTGAAAATTTATTAGGGTTCCTTGCAGATCTGACAAACCGGATGCCCATATACAAAACCCGTAACACAGAACCTTGCGTAATACCTTTTTTGAGAAATTCCTATTGGGAACAAATGCTTCGCTGTTCTCTCCCTAAGCTCATAAATCACCTGCACAAACAGACGATAATTTTAGAAAATACTAAGAGCAAAGCTGCGCACTTTTTTGTACATGCTGAATGACATCTTGAGAGAAATTTTGAATTTATTCATATGTTTATTAAATGTTTTATCCTCAATTGTATGGCGGTGTTATGTGAATAAGTTATCATTCTGCTCTGTGAAATAGATTTCGCTGTTGTGCCTGCTTTCTTGCTCGGGTCAGTTGATTCTGTTGTATGTTTTTTTCTTGATTTTTTATGTACGTAACCTGATTTATCATGTATAACATCTTAAAAATGCCTCCTTGTAAAAGGGGGCCCAAGCCCTTGTCAAGTGGACCAGTCTCCACCTATTGTTCGGGCCTCCCTAAAAATGTTATTTGGAGAAATAAAGATGCTTTGATTTGATTTGATTTAAGGGTTTTGTGTATAAATAAAATATATAAATATCCAGGTAATATTTCACTCATCTCCAGCTTCACCAATTTTCTTTCGATTTCTGGACGTTACTTGCAGTATTTTTATAGCATCAACGGAACATTAATCTGCTGAGCACAGGAGCGGTTCTATAGCAGTGGCCGCTTTACCGTTTCGAACATTTGCCTGTTAGTCATTGTAGGACTTAGGTAAACTGCCCACTCATACTCAGCACAGAAGCGCTGCTCTGCAAACATCTTCCTCCAAACAATTGTTTAAGATTCGATGGTTTAAATACCCTACTTCCGTTTTGCGGGGCACTTGATGAAGCCGCGTGCCCTGCGATGCTCCTCACAAATGTGCACAGGTTGTCTTGTATCCGACTTGTTAGCATGTTATATTGGCGTTAGGTTGAATCAGCGTACCTTGTTTTCTCAGAAAGTTATTCTCAATTTCCCAATTGAATTTTCTGACGCTTTCGCTTATTACTTTATTTTCCCACTGAGTTGCGGGTTTCTGCTGTCTGTCGGCAGCTTTATATTATTGCTGCTCGGCAGTGTTGATAAGACACGTGATGTGGAAATGAGGCGACTTCTGTTTCGTCGTTCTAACTTCTATGCTCTTTTCTCAACGGGTAATAGTAATGACGCAGGTGTTAGCTGTTACGTCGCCTTTGTTGCCACTTTCTCCGTCTCCGGGCGATCAGATCAGTCCGCTGCTTTGCCGCCGTTTCCTTCTGTGTTTCCTTCAGTTACAGGTCTATGTTGCTTTTGCACAAGGAGCTGATTTCTTGGTCACGGAACTATTGGCTGAAACCAACGGGACCAGTGAGAAACGAATCAGAAACGTTTTATAGACAAGTGCAGTTATACGTGCTCGTCCAAGAGACCGACCAAATTCCGGTTAGTCTTGAAGCAGGCTAATAAATATATCTGAAAACAGGTGCTCGTGTTGTGCTCTCTTCGAACGTGTAACGTCAATTTCCTCAAAGTATTTAAGTTTGAGCCAAGACTGTAAATCACTTTTTATCGTTATAATGTAACCTCTGTGAATAACGGTTTATATTACATATTTAGGAAACTAAATTTACAACGCAGGTAGTGCTCTTTGTTTATTTCACCTGATGATGTTGTTGCACTTGTTGCGCAAGGCAACCTTCCGCATCCTCACAAATGTGGTTTAAATTACCTTTGTAAGCAAGGTATTCTTCAGTACAGGTGTTAAAAATATTGCTTTCTTAATTTTTGTACGATTGGTTTGAACGAATTCTCTAAGAATAGAGTGCACAAATCATTTTTGTTGATAACCAAGTTTTCCATCATAGTAAAAAGGGATGCAATAGCACGCTATGTATGCAGTAGACAATATTGTCTTCCCGAAACTCAATGCAATGTCAATCATATTGCTACTTCGGGCCAACGGTATGCGTGTGCACTGACACTAACGTTGACTGGCTCAAATTTAAAATAAAATTTCTGATAGTGACCTTTTCACTCCCAAATACATGAAACGTATTACTGATTTTTTTGATAATCGACCCACCAACAATGCGAGGGGAATAAAAAGAAAAAAAAATACATGAAGCGCGGCTTTTCCTATACCAAAAACTTTGCATTGCTAAAAAATATTTACTGCCGCTCCGAAGTGTCTGCACCACTGAGCCGCCCGCACACCCGTGACTGATAGAAACTGTGTACGTGACATTGAACCGATGTTTGAGCCTTCCCCATGAAGTAGAAGTGGAAAAGATAGAAATCACGGCTACAAAATGTTCAAACCAAAAAGCGACGACAACAACTTGAAGGGGACATTATTGTTTAGATCCTAATATGTATTACGCAATAGATCTTAAGCGCTTCGCTACAGAATTGCCGTGTTTAGCTTTTATGGTTTTCAAGCACTGAAGTACAGTGACGAGAGCCTGTCTAGGCACAACTGTTCTTAACCAACACGGCGCACGAGTGGCATATTTCTATTTTTGGTTCGGTGAATTGAAATGTCGGCGTTAAAAGCTTTGGCTGTGGGGTGTTTTGCCAGTCTGAGCGAAAAGGATAGAGTGCCAGTGTTTAAGAGTGTTTGCTCCTAAAACGTCCTCGACTGACCTAATGTTTTTTTTTATAATTCATATAGCGAGAAACCCTTTGAACACGAATTTGCAAAAGCGTGAAATTTCAGAAAATAGAAATGTTACCCCCGGAGGACTCACCCGGAAGCTCAGGCCCCCAAAATTAGCTCAAGCTTAGTTTTAGTTAAGAAGCTGCAGAACGTAGCCTGCCATGAATTGATAAATCTGAAAGGAATAGTTAATTGCACACACCTGGGGATATGCCTGTATAGGATGATGTTTATAGAAGAGAGTGGGAGTAAGGATGGTTGTGGTTCGTTTCCCCGAAGTTCGGTGTCGATCAGGAACCCAATCGCCCGGGCTCCAGTTGATTTGGCAGGGGGCGGGCAGGCTAATGGTGTTGATGTTCTTGGAGACGGCGGTCGAATTGATGAACTCGAGGCGTTGGGGGTAAATAAAACGAAGAGTTTATGTACACCTATTTACAATAGGAGAACTGGGTACCTGAGTAGTAAAAGGAAAAACTTCAACCTTCAGCTATATGCTAGCTCCGAGTACGAACAAATCACTCGAGCTCCTCAACTTCGTCTAACTCTCCTATTCTCGGAGCGTACAGAAACCGCTCGAGAAACGACGCCAGACACTCTGTCTCGCCGCAAGATTCGTCTAGTTGCCCGGTACGGCGTTGTCTCCTAAACGTCCGACGCTATCTTAACCTCTAGCGTAGGGGGCTCACAACTCCCAACCTAGCTTTAACGGTCAAGAATCCTTGTCCCGCCGGGAACTGCCCAGCTCAGCGCTCAGACAAGAATGATTTCTAACGGCCAAGTTCGGCCTTATAACACCTCGAGATCACACTCTCTCGGGAACGCCCCTGTAGCGTTCGTACACGCGTAAGGGAGTGCCCAAATGTACGTAGACAGCTGTCACTCAGCGCGCTACGGAATATTCAATGAGGCGCCGCCATCTTTGGGTCAACGGCACGCTCGCGACGAGCAAGTGCGCGCGACCCCGCGGAGTGAGAGCGAAAGGCGGCGACAGTACACTATGCCGAAGGAGCGCGTTAACAATGGAGGCTCCGCGCGGCGCACGCACCGACGTCGGCAATTACACCTACCTGGTGCTTCTCGTAACCGGGCAGCGCCGTCTGCGTTTTCAATGGGGGATTATCCCCGTGGTATTCGGTGGACCAGACAATCCGTCTCCCGTGCGCGCCGTGACGAATTGGCGACAGCTGCGGCGTAGAGTCCACAGTGTTGAGCCCCCAGACAGAGTGGCGGGTTCTCACGCGCAGCCCGGGTGCCTGGCCGGTGATCTACTAAGTGGACCTTACAGTGGGCATTTCGCCGAATTGAGCGCACTTTTTAGTTAATGTCGGACGTTTTCTAAAGAAAGATGTCTGCATATCTAGATGTGTGGATTTGTGTGTAGATTAGGGTCCTGCGCAGAGGTCGCGATTCTTCAGGTTTGAGATACCCATTGGCACGATTGAAGATGGTGTTCTTATATGGGTACCGTGAGAAGCCGTTTTAATTTTTTCCGGGTAGGTACTGTTGTAGTAGTAGACAACACGAAACACGGTATCCCTCTTCGACTTTGCCTTGATCAGCGGCGTAGTCTTATCCTATACACTTGTGTCTGGGAAATATGTGAATTTACCTTTCGTCATTTTGCTTAAATGAAACTATCTTTGGTTGTTTATTAGTCTGCTTGCAGCTAAAATACAACTGGCCTTAGAGCGTTTGCAATGAAGGTTAAAAATCTATTGGACAGTTCCGTAATGTGAATCCCGAGAAGAATAGACTAACCGAACTTCTTTGTTTACCGAAGCATTCACACGAGTTATTCCTTATTTTTTGCAGGCACTTGTAAGCAAATGTTTTTTCTAAGCATACTGTGGATGCCCTTTCTATATATAACACTAAAAATTCTTTTTTAAGGCACTAGAAAACATTCTATAGGTGTACCAAGAGAACCGCACCTTTTTTGCCTGTCTCAAATGCAAGAAACTAAAAAAGACAGAGTTACAGAAGAAACCTCGAGCACACTGAAGACCACCTTGAACAAATAAAACAACTAACAATAACCAGAACGCTGGAAATACGAAACGACGTCACCGTCACTTCATTAGTTTAAAAATATAATAAACAAATCACTGTAACCATTAACTTACAAGCTGTTTTTGACACGTGCCAGTGACGACACACCACAATTTTGGCCGGCTCTTCAGCATCACATTTACGGGGACACGTAAATATTTATGAGCAGGCGAAATACTGTTTCGAACATACGAAGGGAACAATATAAGTGTGGAATATTCGGTAGCCTGACATTTTTGCGCTTTCTTTTGTTTGGCTAATTTCAACCAGCCAGTTATTTTAGCCCCCATATACAATAACAGACGTGTCCCGACACGCGAAAAACATAAACACTCTTCCAAATTGCTATTTCTATATATTTACCCGTACTTATAATTTATTAGTAGGCATGAAACGTTCCTTTCAATGTTTAGAAGCTTTATAGGGACTGTCGAAGAATCAATGATCACCTAAGTTTGCAATCAAGCGCAATGAAAATACTTTACCCAGAGAGATTTTATCCAATGGAATTTTCGAGTGCTCTCAGGGTGCCGCCATTTTGAGACCAGTCATGAGACCATCTTTTATGGGGCAGTGCGGGAACTGCTGAAGCCGCCATAGCAGCAAGCCCCCTATCGCATTGAAATGCGTACCGTGTTGCATATTCATCGTTTAATTTGAATTTAGCATTGGCCACACTGTTTTTTTTTGTGATTGGAGTCGAGCTTGATTGTTTCATTTTATTCATTTCATTTTCATTTATTCAAGACAGTCGTCATTACAAGTTTGTCTTGCGTGGCGTGGCTATAGGCACAATTAACGCCTGACGGGGCCACGACGCCCATTAAACAACTGGAGACAACCCATCATGCAGTGCACTAACTGTGAGCATAAAACACATTGACAAACGAAAGCAAACTGCTCAACTACGCACAAAACATGTCGATACACTGCAACATTAACACATCGAGAAATCCCTTTAAAAAGATACACACAATAAAGAGTTCATTTTTCGGACAGTGGTTACAATATACCACAATAGTGATTGTTTTACAGCAAAAGCAAAGTAGCTTACAACAAGTTAAAATTCAACCAGAACAGAAATCACAAAGGATCATAAGCTTACCCCAAAATTTGGAGGTTTTCATTCGATATTAAACCATCGATATAAAACCATCTTCGGGCAATATTAACGTATTATTTCGCTAGAAGATGACTACCATTATGTCCGTGCGAAGAAAGCGCTGCTTTTTTGGCACGTGTGTGCACCGCACGCGTCGAACGCTTACCATTGTTTTCTCCGACAACCGAGCTGCTTTCTACTACCATGTTTATATCTCTTGAGATTAATAAATTGTCTGCCGACATCCACGGCTAGGTAGCCGCAACAATTTGGCGACGAGGAAGACTGAGGCCTCTCCGGCACACCACCGGCTGTTGACAGATGTCAACAAACGGGACGACATGGCGATGTGTGACTTTGGGCGCCTACATGAATGAAGTGGCAGCTCTGGATCCTATGGATCCTTGTATAGAAGGCTTCAATTCTTACACCAAGCTAACAACATCAAGCAGGCTTCCGAGAAACATGCTCATCTCTTAACGCTGTGCGGGGAACACGCATACGACATCGTCTGCGAACTTTTTTAGCCCAAGCAGACCAGCGAAGTATACTATGATTACATCACTGATTTGCTCAGTGCTCACTTCGATCCGCAATTTTTTGAAGTCTTCTGCAGCGCAAGCTTCAAAACAACGTACCGAAGGCACGAAGAAACGATCAGTGAACACAGGGAAGCCTTCAAGAAACTCGCAGCCTATTGTTGTTTTGGGACCAGCACAGTTACGGCTGCCAATCCACAAATGTTACCCCTAGACGAAACCTCGTCTCATCGTTTTGTCTGTGGTCTTCGGAACCAGAAGTCCAACAACACCTCCTTTCAGAAAAGGACTGGCTACAAGCCATTCGCACAACAAGCTCTAAAATCTCATCAATGACTAACCATCCTTTTAAGTGAGTCTTTTATGATAAATTCATATCCCAGATTCATTTAAACAACCCGTATATTTATTCTCCTTTCTCATACAGAGTTAGAGAGGCAGCATCAGAACTATCAGAACTCTCAGTCGCCCTTTTAGATATTATGTAAACAACCGCTGCTAATTTATACAACCATGGCATCTTCGTCCTATACAATGTGGCTTGGCTTTTATACATATAGATAGAAACCGAGTGCTAAGGGCGTTTCGTCAAAACTTTTGTCGCTTCAACACAAATACAAGTGTCGAGAATTTTATACTTAAGCCTCAAAACTGCCACCACGGTGTCCTCTGCTTACCACGGACCCAGTTTGAATATAACTAAAACCATCAAAGTGCATACTGCTACGTTCACGGCCGACGCTCACGGTGTACTTCTTGTTGTGAACCATATCGACCGATCTAAATTTCCGCAGTCCGTTATCTTTACTGATTTCTTAAGCGTTGTGCGAAATTTCGCGGTACAAAATACTCCTAAAAACAATGGCAATCTTATGATAAGCGCCGTTATGTCACCATATGTTTATAACCTCGAAATGACCGTGTGCTGACTGCCAGGTTACGGAGAGATCACACGGAATGAGACAGCGGATAAAAAGGCTGCTGCTGCTTAACTTAGCGCAACAGTTGACATAAAAACAGCACCCTCCACCAATATGAACCCACACTTTAGAAATCAACTTCAAAAACCCTGGCAAACACACTGCAGTGAACAGACAGACAACGAATTATATGTAATAAACCCACACTATGGACCAAACACCACTGACACACACAACACAAACAGGTAGGTTGAATTTGGTAGGCTTAGGATAAAGTAAAAACATTCAACACACTCACATCTGCTCACAGGGTTTAAGGCTTGTGTGTAGCAGGTGCGGAGAGGCCATATCCGTAGTTCACTTATTTATTCAATGCAAAGCACTTCACACAATATGACGGAAAGACTTCCCAAAACTGTATATACTACACATCTCGTTTCACCCAGCTCTTTTGCTCTTTTACGATCCCAATGTTTCTGTCCTGTGCGTTTTTAAATATTGAGCAGAAGGAAAATTTTTAGACATGATTTCATACAACACTAAATCACAACCTGGTCTTCTGCACCAGCCATCATCATTGTGTTTCACTGATTCCACTTTCATCCTTATTGAGTGATTTTAGTGTTTATATCTTCATCCCACGAAATAACCACCGTTTTGGCGCTCTTTGCCCCAGTTGATCTTGTGCCATTATCATCGATTCATCGTCATCATCATCATATTGAGGGACAGATTCTGTCAAGTAGAATGGGGATAATCGCGTTTGGTAGAGATCCGTATCCTTCATAACTCTAAAGCGTACGACTGCAATATATCGTTATCAAAGTATCAGGTAGCATCACACCAGGACCGAGAAGACCAGCCAAAACCGAAGGTGGAGGCCCCATCTAGGTTAGTATTTGGAGGCTTAAGGTTAGGCATTCTTGTGCTCGAGAACCCGGCACACTTTAGCGTGTGCATGTCCTTCTAGACTCGGTTCGGTATTCTTTGTGATATCGACGTTAGCCTCAGAAGCTCACGTAAAACTCGGTTTATAGAGTATGAACTATATTCACGTGGCCACCACTACTGTGGTGAAGCACCAGGTGTAGCCGCGGCAGCAGTGGGAGGGTAAAAAGTTTTCAACTCCATAGGCGGCCACCGTTCCGCTTGTGGTCTTACGTTCGGACCGCTAATTAAACATTGTGTTATCTTCATCCCTTCTCGTCCTGTATGATTGTTTTGTTTTAGCAATATTTCTTCTCTTTCGCCAGAGCGGGGCGCCTGAGCAATTTTGGTGACGGTATTGGCGACACCGCGGACCGCAACACCAAGACATAAGCTGCAAGAAACTGTGGCGATGTGTTTTAAGGTGAAGGGTGCAAACCTCAAACGGTGGCCGTCAGACCTCTCTGGGTATCAGGGTAACCCGAGCGAACAAAGTACCCCCATACCATGCTTTTACACTAGAGCATATGGTGTTTTCAACACCACAACCATTATCGGTCCCTTAAAAGGGGCCGCTCCTAATACCCTTCCCCCAATGCCATCCTTGATATTTCCTCAACCGGATAATTTTCGTCACTTTTGTGTCATGGTATCTCTCAATCGAGCCGAAACTGTTCCATCGCCGTCACTGTTGTTGATTGCAAATTATCTTGAAGGCATATTTGGAACAACTCACAAGGAAAAAACAAAGGACTGGTGAGGTCCTTGTTGATGTACACTACAAGCAGCATGCCACAAAACGTTTAGCACAAACTGGTCAAGCTCATTTCTACATAAGGGTCACACCCCACCGGATGCTCAACAGCTCCCTGTGTGTGATCTCTGAGCCGCATATGTTGAACGAAACATCCACGGATCTCCTTTCGGGCTTGAAGGATGAAGGCGTGACAGCCGTGAGGTGCATCACCATCCAGAGAGATGACAAGGAGATTCCCACCAAGCACATATTCTTGAAATTTAACCGCTCAACACTTCCGTAACATATTATTTCCGGCTTTATCCGATGCTCCATCCGTCCCTATATCAGGAACTCATGGCGCTGTTTTGAGGAACAGTGGTTTGGGCATGGCCCAAACTCGTGCCCTGGGCGAACAACCTGTGCAAAATGCGCGGCACAGGATCATCGTACCGATAACTGTTCATCCAACACCCTCTATTGACGGAACTGCCAGGGGCCGCATGCGGCATACTCCTGGAAATGCGAAGAATATCAATTAAAAAAAAGGTAATTAAGCTCAGCGTCACTGAGAACATCTTCTTGCCAGAGGTGCGGAAGAAATGAGCATATTTCCCCCTGTGGAGGTACGCCGACGGAGCTCGCGGGGGGCGGAGCGGCATCTCGTTTTCACGGGGCCCCATTTCAGCGAGTCTGACCTGGTCCCTTCCCCACCCCCTGCTCGACTGCCTCAAGCCGCCGTACAGTTCACCTCGCCGCTTGCTGAGGGAGCTGTGGTTATGGTGCCCCCCGCTTCCATCGGGATCGGTGCAGCTCCCGCCACTGCCTACCCGTCATCCAGTGCAATGGAGTGTGCCGAGCGGATAGACACCGGGGCCCCGCAATGGCTCCCTCCGCCACCGCAAAGCCCGTGCCACCTCCGGCTCCCCCGAATCCCACGGCAGTAGCGGGTGAAACAAAGGGCCCCCGAAGGGGTTCCAAGTCCAATGGTCCCAGTTTGTCGGGCACCTCTGTGACATCTGACGAGGAGATAGATGTTGGGCCATTCCTCCCTGCAATACAGCCAAGGAGAGGACTGCGACGTCCAAGGCTACAGAGAGGCCTAAAAAGCCCCTTCCGAGAGTACAAGTCCCGAAAGACGACACATAAACACACACACTTACGTCATTCCTAAGTCAAATTACGGGGACAGAAAACATCAGCAATGGAACTGCAGAGGCCTCCTTAAAAATCTTGACGATCTGTTTGAGATGCTGCATGCCATTTGAGGTGCCTTAAGGTGCTTTCAAGGAACCTCAAGTATGATGTGCCTTCAAGAAACTCCCATCGAGTCTAAAAAAATAAATTTCCTAAATAGGTACATGGTATTCACTAATGAAAGGGTTGGCTGCACACACCCTTTAGTCGGTGTGACTATTTTCACCCAGAAATCATCAGCATGACGCCCTCTTACTTCAAACACTGTCTTTGAGGCTGTAGCAATCTGTACGATAATAGTTATTAGGTTGACAACAGTATCCTCCATTTATATCTCTCCTGATTTTTGCACTCCTGAGCTTAGACTTCAAGGTACTGGTTGACCAGCTACCCGAACCGTATATCCTAACACGGACCTAAATGCGACAACTGTTTTTGGGGCTCCTCCCGAACGAATGCCCAAAATCACCTGATACAGAAATTTTTAACATCATGGGGAGCATGCCTTTTTAACAAAGGGAGCCTACATATAATGGCTTAGGACATAATACATGCTCACATCTTGACTTGGCGACTGGTTCCGCAGTTTTTTTTTTTCCATTACTTGAGTGTGCTGTGGTCACGGTCCCATATGGTAATGACCACTTCCCCACTAATCTAACATATATAGGTAGTGGCCCACACTGTCAGTCTTCCCAAAATACGTTTAATGAAACACAAGCAAACCGGAGCACATTCAGAAAAGCATTTAAATTACACCACACATCTATAAAACACCTCCACGTGGAGAAGCAGCCAAACTCATCCCGGCGGACATCGATGGCGCCGTCGAAAAGTCCATTCCCCACGCCGCCCATGCTCCGCACAGCCAGAGGAGGCTGTGATGAACTGAGGGTTATAGGCGGGCACGACAGGCAGAGAACAAGGCTTGGGGTATCCTTCATCGGTAGCCCACATTGGATAAACTCATTTCATTTAAACGTGCAAAGGCTTTCAGGTAGAAGGTGTGTCGGAACGTGAAAAGAGAGAGTTGGCGCGCCTTCCTCAGTTCCATGAACTCATACACAGACACACACAAAGTTTGGACACCAATACGAAAACACAAAGGACAACAAACACACAGCCCGGCCCCTTGTAAGTACTACAGGGGACACACTGGTTTACCATTCTAACACACTCGCACAACACTTCCGGTACGTGTCCAGCTCGGCACACAAAACTAACACTTTCATACTAAACAAAATATCTGCAGAGAAAGAGCCTTTAAATGTCAAAGGTAAATCAAAACCTTCTTACAACCCATAATTTACGCTCGATGTGTTGTGGGCTGCCCTGAGCACGTACAAGCCTTCAGCTCCCGGCGCAGATAAGATTACATACACGATGTTACAACTACACCCAGGCACTCTCAGGACCAACTTACACCTATAAAACAAAATATGGCTTTCAGGGCAGCTTCCAAGGTCTTGAAGTGAGGCCGTTGTAGTGGCTTTCCTGAACGAGAGAAGGACCCACCCTCTCCTACCAGCTATCGACCGATCACCCTCACAAGCTGCCTCTGCAAGCTTTACGAGATTATAAACAACACTCCTGTACTTCTGAGAGTAGAATGGTCTTCTTGAGAGCTGCCAGGCAGACATCAGGGTGGTGCAATCCACCGATGATCAGCTGATTGCATTGAAATTCTAAGTTAAAAATGCCTACTTATATGGTCAATATTGCCTGACCGTATTTTTACATATTGAAACGGCATACGATGCTGCATGGCGCTACGGCATTCTTAGAGACCTCAAATCTTTTGTTATACCAGGTAACATGCAGAACGGTCTTTCCAGTTACCTGTCCGAACAAAGATTTTGTGTTAGAGTCGGCTCGACACATTGAAACGTTCGCGTGCACGGAAATGGCGTCTCTAAAGGTGGCGTGTCGAGCTAAACCTTGTTCATAGTAAAGATCTCTCTCTGAAAGGCACTGCCACCAACCATCTCCTGCTTGATGTATGTAGACGACGTTCAAAGATCTTTTAAATCATGTACCAGGTCCATATGTGAACGTCGGGTCCAGCTTGGGGTTAACAAACTTGCTCGCTGGGCAGAGAAAATGGGTTTAGGCCTAATCGTTTAACAGTACCTGGATTGTATTTTCAGAGACGAAGGATGCAAGCAGAACCTGAGATCACGTTTCAAAAATACTCGATTCCTGTAAATAACAAAACACAAGTTTTTAGGTGCATTCTTACATAAAAACAAATATTCAATCCGCACTTCAAACAACTCAAGCATAAATGCCTCAAAATAATAAATATCTTATAGGTCCTCTCACACCAACCATAAGGAGCCGATAAGCAACTATCCTGCGTGTTTTTAACAGTTTAGTAGGATCTCGTTTGGACTATCGGAGTGTTGTGCGTCCGTCATCCACAAAAACAGCTCTTGAAATGCTCGACCCAGTGCTGCACTTGGGGCCTCGCCTCTCTTTTGGCGCATTCCTTACGAGCTGTGTCCAGAGTATTTGCGCAGAGTGGGACACATGGTTCTTATCACTAGTCATCCTATGTAGATGTGTTACACGCCTTTAAAATTTTGTCAACGGACAACCATCCTATTAGACCGGTTTTATTTGGTACATCCACAACTGAACTCTTTTTACACCACCCATCAATTTCTGTTCCCTTCTCGGAGAGCTAGGGTGAGGAGGTTGTAAAATATCACTATCAAGGCGATTGAAGACGAAGAGCAAGAAGTCTCCTGCTTCGCGCGAGCACGTGCTACTGCTACTTCATAAAACGTGCTTTGTTCGATAAAACATTTTTTGTTCCGTCCCTTGTCTCGCTCGTCTGAACAAATGGTGCCATGACCAAGATTCAACCTCCATGCTCACAACGGACGTCTATCTGCGACTGAGCAGCAGAGAAGGAAATGGCGGTGGAGCAGCGGACCGACGTGGATCGCGCGAAGAGACCGGAGTGGCCAGCAGAGGCATCAAAACGGCTAACAAGTAAGGGGTAATTAAAAACCAAAGAAAAATAAGCAAAGTCGTGATAACGAAGACATGGAAGGCGCTTCGCTACCAGATGACGCACGTTATCAACGCAGCGGAGCAGAAAGGTAATGATGGAGGCAGCAAGGAACAGCTAATGGCGACTCAGGAGCAGACTAAAAGGGTCAGCGAAAGCCTCAAGAAGGCCAACGAGCAAATAGAGAAATACCTGACTGAAGAAACAGCCGATGCCGAGTTTAGAAGAGTAATTTATGTGACATGAAAATATTCGCAATCTTGTCTACTATCGAGTTCAGAACTAGAGTCCGTACAAATGGATTTGAACAGCAGCGCAAGGCAAGACGCAACGGAGCTACTTAACTACTGAAGCTGGAAATGATAAAGTGTGGTTGAAAAGCATTGGAGTGGCACCACTTGTGGGCTCTGTATTAGTCAGCGGTTTACTTCAGATCTAATATGACTAAGGGATAAAAATTCAATTATTTGTTAGGGTCTCTCACCGGGAAAGCAGCGGCTGCTATAGAAGGGCTTAAGTATTCCACAGAAGATAATTACGATGAAGCGAAAAAAAATACTGCAAAAGACGTTCGGAAAGGGGGAACAATCAGTGGAGCTGCCCATGAGTGAGCTACTGAAGTTAAACAAAGTAATTTCGCATCATAAAACGGATGACCTCCGCAGACTTGTGTTGAGATTAGATCAACACAAAGGCACTGAAATACCTCAAGTTGGAACCCGAGAGTTACGCACCGATGTTGTTGCCAGTGTTGAAAAGATCGATTTCATCGGCGTTATCAGTTCACTTCAAGTCCAAAGAAGCCGTGAGAAACAGCTGAGCCACGGAAGTTAACGCGGAAAGCAACTCAACGGCAAAAGAGTGCGCTGAAATCATGAACAGGCTGATGACATTTCTATTGGAGCAGTTAGGCTGCCGGGAAGAAACACAGCGTGAACAGGAGAAGACAGCTGTGAAACCCAAATATAACATCAGTCAGCTGCGCACAACTTCCAGCTTCTACAACTCAGCAGAACGAATATGTCTTTTCTTCAAGCAGAAACCCCATGCGACCGTGACTGTCGTAGGAGCATTCTAATGACCGAAAAGAAGGCCATCCTCACAGAGAATGGAATATGCTTCAGGCGCACCCGACCGAATCACACCGCACGGATCTGTAGAGCACGCGTAAACTGCAAGCAATTCAAGGGATGACATGCTACGTCTGTGTGTAGAACAATGGGACAAGAAAATACGGTGCAGGTTGAAGCACAGCAAGCGAAGGCGACGACGTCTACTCTGCACGCTACTGAAAATATACGGCATAGTTTTGTGCTTTTGCAGACGGCTGTAGCATGGATAGAGGGATACACGTCTGGCCGACATTGCCGTTTTCTGTTGGACAGCGAAATGCAGCGGTCATTCATTGAAACTGGATTGGCAAAAGAAATTGGTGCAAAAGCAATACGACAGGAAAGGCTAACAATCGGCTCGCAGGGAGGAGACGAGAAAATCAAGTACATGGACGTAGTTCAAGTGGCCATAGCACCCCGACACAAGCAAACAGAAAAAATAATCGAAACTCTGCAGGTTGAAGTGATTTCGCAAAGTAAGCTTGCTGCTCCCAATCAGAACATCAACGAAAAAATGGAACAACTGCAGCTACAAGTAGCGGACGACAGGACCATGACGACAGCCACAGATGCGATAGGACTACTAGTTGGCTCCGATTATTATTGGGAGTTTCTCACTGGTAGAACACATCAACTTGAAGGTAGACTGATGGCAGTCGAAACGACCTTAGGTTGGGTAGTGCAAGGTTCTTCGGAGAAAAGTAAAACGAGACTAACGCATACCCAATCAGTCATGGTTCTGAAAGTTGAAGCTGCAGAAACAGAACTTCAACATGACCTACAGAAGTTCTGGAGCCTGGAATCATTTGGCATCACGAAACTCAGTTGCAATGCTAAAGAAAGCGAAATGATAGAAGAATTCGAGTGGAAGATAGAACATCGAGATGGTCGCTAATAAGTCAGCTTGCCATGGAAGGAGAGCGTTAATCTTTAAACCAACAACGAACACGCCACGAAAAGAATTTTACAACTTACGAAAAGGTTAAAGCAAAACGAAGCCATGCTGCATCGCTGAGATCATGCCATCTCCGAATATTTGACATTTGAAGTCGCGGAAGAGGTTCAAGAATCCTCGCAACCCCCCGCTGGTCTATGTTACTAAATGCCACATCACGCGGTTATTCGCGATGACAGAGCCACGACGAAAGTTCGCGTAGTATTCCTCACACACGCAGAAGCGTATGTAATTAAACGACAACCTGGAGGCAGGACCTAACTTCAATGAAGACATGCTGTCGTTGTTCATCAATTTCCGCAAACAAAAGATGGCCCTGGTTGGAGATGTAGAGAAGGCGTTCCTACAGATCTAAATACATGAACAGGACAGGGAGGCGTTGAGATTTCTGTGGCGGAAGCATGACGCTGACGGAAACCTACTTAACGAGATTCAAACCTGGCAAATGACTAGAGCCACGTTTGGTAACACACCCAGCACGCTTCCTCTTTGCGATTTACGTGGATGATGTAATCCTTGGGGCAGCAACGTTTGATAGTGCGGTCAAGTTGAATAAAGAAGCCAAACAAGTGTTCAAGGATGCGGCGATGAGTTTGAGCAAATAGATATCCAATGGAGAAAGACAACCAAATATTTGATAAAAACGAAAAGGATCTGTGTTTCGGATCTATTGCTTCGGATCCAAAAGGATTTCATGTGTTTCGGAGGTCTGATATGAGATCTTCTATTGGTGCTCTTGGAAGCAGTCGAGTGTGTTGTTGTGCATGGTCGTTATTGCTTTGTTTATTGAGGAGAAGATGTATCGTGTGTGATAGCCGCGGCAATCGTCAGCCCACCCGCGCGTGTGGAATGTTCTTGTCATTGCATCGCGGCGGCGCATGCTCGCTGTGTGCATTCACCTTTCATGTGCACTCCGCCCTTTCCCAATGTATGCCATAAAACTGTCCGCCGAATAAACCGAAGGGTTCTTCTTGTCATGGCTTGGCTTCACTATCAGCGGCTGTCTTGCAAACACGAAACAGATGATCATGTGAACATCCGCTCGAAAGGACATACGATGCTTCTTGGTACGATGTGGAATCACGCAAAGGATGTTATATCCTCTCCTGTGGAGAAATGCGCTTCCTTATCAGACAACAAATGCTTGACCAAAAGAACAGTATTACAAGCATCAGCCAAGATATTCGTCCCCTTTGTTTTATTACCCGTGTATATGATCCGCGCCAAGATAGGATTTCAAAGACTATGGTGAACTCATGTCACGTGGGAAGATCCACTCCCTAAACAAAAATGCGACGAGTGGAAGAGACTGATGTCGTATGCGGAGGAACAGCAGTTCTTAGAATTTCCACGATGTTACGCAAGCAAGGACAAAGTAGGGGAATCGTGCAAGTTTCATGTGTTTCCCGAGGCGAGCCCAGCAGCATACGGAGCGGCAGCATACATAAAAATGTTGTATAGCGATGGAACTAGAGAATCTAAGCTACTGACAGCCAAAGGCCACGTTGCTCCAGTCAAAAAGTTGAGTTTGGCTAGACATTCAACTATTGGCAGCAGTGTTAGCATCAAGGCTGTAAGAATACAAAACGAGTTACTTCAGCGGAGCAGTTCTAGACATAGCCTGTTCGACCGACTCAATGATTGTTTCCTAATTGGATTAAGGGGACAAGCAAAAGAGATTCATTCGTTATCAACAGAGTAGCAGAAATAAGAGACAAGACATCTTAAGCTATCTGGTCATTTGTTCAAGGTAAAAACAATCCGGCCGACCTACTAACAGGTGTAATAAGAGCACAATCAAGTTTCAAGATGATGTTTCAGGTTTATTTGCGACATGTACATTACATGACTGTGGAGGAGAAAAAACCCGCAGCGTAGCGGCTTGACATCGCTCCCTTCCCCTCAGCTACATCGGCAACAAGGGTAGCGTACAGCAGGTAGGAAGAAACAAAACAGCAATGCAGTTTTTGGTGTAATCAAATACAGTTGAATACCTATACATAGCTCGTGTACCATTAAAAATATTCTCACATAAGAATTGAACGGAAAATATATCCAACACAAGTGGTATCAAAGACATGGCAAAGAGAATGGCAGAGGCAGGGTTAACAAGAAGACAGGTGAACTAAACGATGGGCAACCAAAGTATACCTACACTGAAAGCATTTTCTAAAAATAACGTTTTATTCTGTTGGTAGTTTGGCAAACGACCACAATAATTGGGGAAACCAAAACGGTTAAGCAGAGTACGCAGCGCATAATTTAGCGTTTGAAATTTGTAATTAGTCCGTTGGCGAGGCACGTTCCAGCGTTTATGGTGAAGTGTTTGATGGGAGTGCGTGTTCTTTTGTAAAATAATTTTTTCATCAAGAAAAGGCGCTTCTCGTTCGGATAATGATTTATACAGTTGAAGCAGGCGGCAATCATAGAAAGAAGTAAGTTTATTTATGTTATATTTGGAGTACAAGGTGTCGGAAGAAGATATACTTGGCGCGTTTACTAGTGCTTTCAATGCCCCGTTCCGTAACACCGAAAGATTACTAATATTGGTTGCAGTGGAGCTACCCCAGAATAAATTCGCACGGCACTTGAGAGTTTATTGTGCTGGTGCTCGAAATGAGCATCCTACAGCATAAACTCACCAAAGTAAATGCCCAGAGATGTAACTACATTGATTGTTTGTATGTTATTAGTCCCCAGTGAGAGGGTACTTCCTATGTCATAAGTGGTATTTTAAGCTTTAAAGAATATGGCTTTTGTTTAGGCAGCGTTGACGAAAAAAGTATTTTTGATAGACCTTATGTGCAGTTTAGCTAGGACTAAGTTGGCTTTTCCCTCTAAGCTATTTACTTCCTCTCCAGTTAAAAATAAACTTGTATCATCCACGTACATTACGTATTCAACTTCTTTATCTATTCGTATGAGTTCGTAATATATATGTTAAAGAGTACAGGGCCTAGCAAACTTACCTGAGGAACCCAATGTTTAACAGATTTGAAGGTGATGGAATCGAACATCTGGTATCACGGGTCGAAATGACTGACCTTAAATAAGCAGGAAAAAGCAAACATGATAAGCACAAAATTGACGATGAATTACTCACCCGAAGTACAGTGCCATAAATGCACAGGTATCACAAAAAACAAACTAATTATGGATGTCGCAAATATTCATCATATGGGCGGCTTCTACGAGTGACTTAAGGGGTATTCAGTTTCGTAAACAACGCCAGAGAAGAATATCGTGAGGGGCCGTTGACTAGGAATGAAACAACTGCGTTTACAACTGTGGAGACATACTGGATACGACAAACTCAACGATTAATCTAGAGACAAAGTGGCGGTAGTGCGACAAGCGTGAAGACGTTTAAAATTAGTGGACAGCAACTCTACTTGGACAATGAAGGGGTCATCAGGCTAACAGAACGTTTGCAATACAGCCAAGTATCAAGCCGGCATGTCATCGTACTGCCAAAGAAGGCAATTTTCACGAAATTGCCGATACGTCACGTTCACCAACTCAGTAGAATGTCATTAGAATGCTCGAAACAACCAGGCAGGAACAAGTGAAGCATTACTGTAGTGTTCGAAACAGAAGTGGAAAACGATAGCCGAGTGCGCCCCATGGTGGGGAGGTTTTTATCAACCCCTCATTCGAAGCCTAAAGATGTCGATGAGAAAAATAATATCAACAAAGAAAAATTCGGTGAAGGACCTGTGAACAATTGTCGCCGAAGTCGAAGAAGCCCTCAACAATCGCCCTTTGACTTACGTGTATGGCTAGTACTATGATACCATGCCACTAACGCCGGCAGACATCATAGGCGGACGGCAACAGCTACACGACGGACAAGTGAAGACACACAGAGTAGATGTTGAAGAGGATAGGAGAAGTCGATGCCAACTCGTAACAGCTTAGTGAAAGAGATGGCATCGAGAGTACATAAAAGAAATAGGAGCATTTGTCAAGGCGAAGGCACGCCACGCTAAACCACTGTCCGTAGAAAATGTGGTGCTAATTGAAGATCGGAGCCCAAGGAGGTTTTCGGAAAATGTGCCCTATTGAAAAAAACTATCCTGGACGCGACGGAGTGACAAGGGCTTGCCTCCTTAGGGCGGGAAACAAAGAACTTCTCAGAAGATCGGAGAATCATATCTATCTATTGGAGGGCTGCTTCAAATTACCGACCAAAGCACAGCGCGATTCAAGTTGGACTGGCGGGAGCTTGTGAAATATCAGCATCAAGGCGATTCAAGACGAAGAGAAAGAAGACGGCTCCTTCGCGCGAGCGCGTGCTCCTTCTACTTATTCATTAAACGTTCTTTGTTCCACGCCGTAAGTGGTCTCGCTCGTCTGAATAGAGGTGACCATTCAGGAGGTCTCCTTTTTAGACATATTCAAATATTCTCACACTGATCCTATAACAGAAATGCATTTTAGTCCTCTATCATGTGACTTGTCTTTCTCACAATACAACAAGAACAGGGTACCAAGAAGTTGGTTTTTGTAGTATTTTAGGTTCCTACGTGATAAATACTCGGTCGCAGAGTTTTTCAGTGATCCGTCTAAAACGTTCACTGTGGTGTCTTGTGCTGCGCATGGACCTAATTTTAATATTGGCTGTAACCATAAATGTCAATACAAGTATTCTACGATTGAGGCATATGGCATTTTTCCGGATTTAGGTCGCATAGTTAAACATCACAGTCTTCCTAAATCCATCATCTATACAGATTCGGTGAGCGTCTTCTGTGCATTGCTATCCTGAAAGTCATCGAAAAACCATGTCATTATTCCTGTCTTCAAATCACTTATGCTAGCTTATCGTTCAAAGCTTGGCTTAATCTGTGTTGGGTGCCAGGCCACTCTGGCATGGGTAAAAAGGAACTGACAGACGAAATGGCCGCCAATGTTACACACCGAAACACAGTAAACATAGCAACACAACCTTACACAGACCTCAAGTCACGCATAAGACAGCAACTCTGAAAAACTTGGCAAGGAGACTGGAGCGATCAGACAGATAACAAACAACACGTAATAAAACCACAGTTGGGACATTGCACTACTTACTAACACAACAGGCACATTTAAGTTACGTTAGCTAGGTTACGGATAGGCCATTCCCATGTCATGCACTCGCACCTGATCACGGTACCTCCAAGACGCCTCTGTAGCGCGTGTGGAAAGGGCCTAAGCGGGATACACAACCTCACTCTATGCAGGACACTCGACATTACACGCCGCAAACACTGCAGAGAAGTCTAGAGACAATAAATTCTTTTACAATCCTTATACTTTTAAGGAGACGATGACATATTTTCTGTTTGGTGCTCCTTTATGTTTTTGTCAGAAGTGTACTGCTTAAAGCTCGTCTCTTACCACACATATTTTACGCCCGGTCTTATACAACAGCCACCTTCTTTATCTCTTGGTGGTAACAGGCTAGCTGTCTGGGCGGATAGGAAGGTGTGAAGGAAAGTTTCAGAACCATCTAAATGCAGCCACACTGCTACAAAGGAAAGCTACACAGCTTCTCGGAAACTTCGCAGTTGAAGACAAATTCGTCCTGGTCCAGGATTCGAACCTGGGACCACTGCTTAACTGGAGCAGTCGCTCTACCAACTGTGCTAACCAGGAGGCTAGTCGTTAGTAGCGCGAAAGCGAATTGATCAACAACTCGAACTGAAGGACAGGTGTAAATCGCCAGATTTAGGGGAAATCCCCAAGGTGGAGTAAGTTTCTGTGAAGGAAAGTTTGACATCCACCTAAATGCAGCCATACGGCTTTAAGGGAAAGCTACACAGCTTTCTCCGAAACTTCGCAGTGGAAGAAAAATTCGTCCTGGTCCAGGATTCGAACCCGGGACCACTGCTTAACCGGAGCAGTCGCTCTACCAACTGAGCTAACCAGGAGGCTAGTCGTTAGTAGCGCGAAAGCGAATTGATCAACAACTCGAAGTGAAGGACATGTGTAAATCGCCAGATTTAGGGGAAATCCCCAAGGTGGAGTAAGTTTCTGTGAAGGAAAGTTTGACATCCACCTAAATGCAGCCATACGGCTACAAAGAAAAGCTACACAGCTTTCTCAGAAACTTCGCAGTTGAAGAAAAATTCGTCCTGGTCCAGGATTCGAACCTGGGACCACTAATTAACCAGAGCAGTCGCTCTACCAACTGATCTAACAAGGAGGCTAGTCGTTAGTAGCGCGAAAGCGAAATGATCAACAACTCGAAGTGAAGGACCGGTGTAAATAACAGAAACTTACACCACCTTGGGGATTTCCCCTAAATGTTGCGATTTACAGATAGGAAAGGTTTTGAATTTATTCCAGTTTAGTGAACTTGTGTTGTGTTTTCTAAAAGCTGTGGCATTCCGCCAGATCCAGACATCAAACTCAATGGTGTCTGAATTCGAGTAAGGAATAAACCCAAGTTTTTCGTTGTAGTCCTTGACGAAAAGCTCACATTCCTTCCATATATAAAACAACTTAAATATAAATGCTTAAAGCCTGTGGCTATACTCAAGATTTGCTCCCTCTTTTTATATGGTGGTGACAAACAACTTCTACTTGTTTTTGCTAGCCTGGTAGGTTCACGATTGGACCACGGAAGTGTTGTTTATGGGTCAGCAAGTAAAACATCCTACAAAATGCTAGACCCAGTGTTTCATCTTTGGTTCGCCGGGAGCGTGGCGCCTTCCGCACTAGCCTGGTATAAAGCCTCTATGTGGAGTGTAATAAATGAAACCTACTATGTCAGCAAGCATACACAGATCTCCTTTGTGCTTTTAAACTTTCATTCGTGCCTCACTATTCTTTTAAATCGGTTTTTATGATACATCGGTCATCGTTCTTGGGGCCGTTGTCTTACAGAATTTTGGAGGAGGCCTCAGAGCTTGCTGTCTCCTTTTTACATCACCAATACTTTTGTAACAGATTTCATAGCACCATAGAACCTTCGCCGGGTATCAAGCGACACATCTTTCACAATATACATAAAAACCTAGCTCCTAGATATGAAATTCTGAAGCACTTCTTCTATTTCAAGCAGAAGTATCAGTGTTCTGAATTTTATACGGATGCCTCTAAAACTTCCACCTCTGTGTCGCGCTCTGCGCAGGAACCCAGCCTCAATGTCACTAAAATTCTGAATAGTAATACTAGTATATTTACGGCAGATGCTTACGGTTTCTTCTTGTTGTTAATCATATACTTCAAAGCCACATCCCACAATCTACTATCCATCCGGATTCCCTCAGTGTTGTGCGTGAATTTTCGTCAAAGAAGACATCAAAAATAGACGTCTTCAATCTGATCCTCAAGGGCAAAAATTCTGCATATGTCCACAAATTTGACCTGGTCCATCGCTGGGTCCCTGTCCACTGTGGTACAGCTGGGAACAAAGCCGCGGATCGAATGACTGCTGCTGCTACACTCTCGAATACAGCAGACATACCTACATTACCGTACACCGACCTGAAGCCATACATTAGACAACTTCGGAAAACATGGGAAACACACTGGATTGAACAAACCGACAAGTTGCACGTAAGAAAACAACACTTGGGACCATACACAACCGAAAGCCGCAATAGATGCAATGAAGTCGCTGTGACTACATTACGGATAGGGCACACACACCCAACGCACTCGCACGTTCTCACTGGATCTCCAAGACCTCGGTGTAGCAGCTGTGGAGATGCCATATCAGTGATCCACAGCATCATAAGATACAAAAACTAGAAATAACACGACACAGATACGTCTCACAGCTATACAGACAGCACAATCCACTACACTCAATGTACTTTTAGGTGACGACCAAATAATCGCCCACAAGCGTACATTTACGATTCTTAGCCATGTCAAGTTGTTGTAATTCACTACGTACCCTGTATATTGACACCCTGTACCTTTACACCAGTTCATCTGCATTGTGTTTGATGTCATTTCACGTATAAGTTCAGTTGAATGTTTTACACTTACTATCACCTCGTCCTTATTAAACAACCTTTCAGTTGCGCTCTTTGCCCGTAGTCGGACTTGCGCCATAAAAAAACGAACCATCATCATCATTGAGCGTGTTTCGCCATTCATAGTTGTCCAGACTGAGATGTACTGGTAAGATAGCTGCGAGAAATTTGAAATACCAATTGCATATTGGTTTTAATAAACGCTGTATACCCGGTTTCACTTTTTTTTGAGACAGAATTAGGTTCGTTTGTGCATATATTGCAGGTTTTCCTTAATTCTTAAGAGCCTTGCGGTAATAATTTTGCTCACTTTTGAGCTATTTGAAACAGTTCGGAGCCGGCGTTATTTTTGGTCGACAGACAGGTGCTTCGGTTCGGGCGTAAGTTGCGATCACATCAGGCGTCCGCTGCTTCCCTTCTTTACACACAGCGTGTAGAAACAACATAACTGCACAACCGCAGAGACTCCTGAAATCGCGCATCATTTCGTTTGGCCCGGCCATAGAAACCTGGTCTTCATTGTCACAATATTCATCTGATTATATTCATGGCAAGCCCTCGTATATGGCTACATCACTGTTTGTTTTTGATGAAAGCGATGTTCTACAGTCGTGGACAATTGAAATACAAACCGCCGTATGCGCGGACTAAGATACTGGTGGCGAACTCTGGCAGCAGCCGTGCTAAAGACACAGACATGCGCAGATGAGATGTCGAGAGCGATGGTGCGTGTCCCACTGCGTTAGACTGCATTCTCCTCGCTTTCATGGTAGCTTTGTGGTTATGCCGCACGAGCGCTGAAACCAACATTTACTGATGCAATGTAAATCGGGTGGCTGAGGCTTCTGTCAGGCCACGTTCGCCTTTAGTTTCAGCCTCCGCTTGGTTTTTGCAAATAAATAAAAAATCAATCAAAATCAAAAACAAAATAAATATTTGAGGGTTCTTCCCGCTAGAAGCACATGAGTGCACGCTCCCCGTTTGTGTTGGAGTAATAATGCCGACATAGCTTTGCATGTGTGGTGCAGTAACCTGAGCAAATAACGATGAACACTTGGTCACACACAAAACCATATTCAGTGCTTCCCTCTCAGAGATTTCCTATAAGCACTGAAGTGCCTCCCAAAAAAGAAAAATTCAGGCCACCATGCGGTAGCCCGAGGCCTCACTCTCCAGGCGCCAGTGGAAGACCAACCCAAACCAGACAAGACAGAAAGTATCCCACTCACATACACACATATACTACAACACTACAGACTCTCCCGTAGGACACTTCCTCCGCCACACGCGGAACTCACCCGTGAGGAAGCCGCTGCAAGGCGCCAGCTACAAACTAACACGTTTCCTAGCCTCTCGCTCCGGCACAAATTTTCCCCTACCATGTACCAAGACAGATTCCCATCCGGTGGAGGACACCCGAACCTGTACCATTTCACAAGGGAATGCCCCAAACCCCCAACCCAATTGCCTATACCCAGCCCCTCACACTCCGGATGGGAAGCCGTTCTTTCCAGCTCAGCCTTGGACGACCAGCGCGGACTGATCGACCGGGCAAGACGGATCGCAGCAGCAAATGGGGCCCTGGACTAAGTGCACCACCCTCTGAGAGCTAGATAGCCTGACTTTATAATAAAGTTTTCTACTACTACTACTACTACAGGCCACCAACAATGTTGTGCAAGGTCACTGTCCTATAGAATGATTCGAACTGTCTAACGTCTTAATTTTTGTAAATATTCGAATTCTGCCAGTAGGTATTCGAGCCCACACAATGGTTGCAGTATTCGAGGCATTCGAGCCCACCCAATGGTTGCAGTTGACCTATATTGCCTCGAACCATGTTTGGGTTTGTTTATTTATGGCTTGTTTCTAATTCCAAGCCATGCCGGGCTCTGTTATCTGTATCCCAAGCAAAGTGCGCGTTACGTTCTTTATTTTCATGCCGCGCGGGCTATCTCATTACGAAAGGAGACTGTTTCGCCCTAATGTCACTCGCCTAGAATAATATTTTTTGATCTACAATGACCTGAACGTAAGTCTACGGTTCGAGAAACAAACGCGCCGAAAGATAGAATGCCTGCAGTGGAGACGCCGGTGTATTCGATTGGCCGAAACTCGCCTAGGCACGTCACATTGTTGACTGCTGCTTCGCCACCTCTGTATTCTTTGGGTTAGGGGGGCACAAGTTCGCTCAAATAAACTGGTTTTACCTTCGACTCAACTGCGTCATCTTTGGATGTGTGACATCTGGTAAAGGTGCTAGGAACGCACTCTTCATGCTCCCTACGCCTTCTGGAAACAAACAAGGCAGTCCAAACCGAGCAAGCTGCCCACCTAAAGGTTTACCAGCCGACTTCCGTCTACTCTGAGAACCAACCAAGAGAAACACCGCTGCAACCAATGACACGGTGCAACAAGCTACTACGCCCATTGTCCTCCAACAACCCCAGCGAACAACAATCGTTAAGTGGATCCGTGGCTGAAGATTCTGAGCACTGGTTGGAGAATGTTTACCGCGCCCAGATCTTTAGCATGTGGGACGAATAAGAAACATTTTGTTTTTGAGAAGATAGAGAGACCATTTAGCTGTGCGGACACGGAAATGACAGAAGAAAACAAACTAAGGTTTGTGATGCGAAAGGTAAACGAAGATCATTTTACTTGTCTTTTCCGTATTCCTCCAAAGACGATGGCTGAATTCGCGTCTTGATGTTCGCTTGATGTTCGAAGAGGCTTGATGTTCGAAGGAGGCAGCACCACCGCCTAGCCAATGCGACGGTTTCGGAGACCAGCGGTGCAGGGCCGATTAGTTCCGACACACTACGCCAGACCATCCGTGAAGTGGTGTGGGAGTAGCTGCGGAAACGTTTCCATACCTCGCCGCAACCCCAAGTCGCTTCCCTAACTGACATGATGCCAGAAAGATCAAACTTCTATGACATCCGAAGTACCCCGAGAGCCAGAAGCTATGACGTACTCGGGGCTGTTGGTCGATCTCACCCTGCTACAACATGGCGTCAAGAATTCTCGCCCTACCGCCGCTCACTGTCGCCCTCGCGAGCCCCTGTAGTCCGAAACAAGACGCCAAGGAAGACTTACGTATGGCGAGAACTGCATAATCGTCCTCTGAGCTACCACTGCCAAGAGGCCTACCACATCAACCGTCGCTGCCCATACAAGAGACTCGGATTTCGTGGTTTCTCTGTCAACGCACCACGCCCCGGACACGGCCAGCGCCAATCTTATATCGAAGAATACCTGTCAAACACCAGCCGTGGTCCATCCCACCAGCCGTGGTACATCCCGTTCTGGTGTTTGTGTGACCAGCGAACTGTCGGTGGTGGCATCACGACCTCGGCGGAAGGCAATGTTCGTCTCGAAGCTGTCTCCGGCTACCACGCCGGCACAGCTCCACGAACACTTTTGCAGCCTTGGAGTACAGCCTCTGGCCTGTCGTCGACTGAAGACGCGCTATGCCTCATATTCGTCTTTCCACGTTGCTTTGGAAGACGAGGCTTTCCAGCGCCTTCAGGATCCTAACCTGTGGCCCAAAAATTGTCTGTTCAAGCCGTTCGAGGGGACCCTACACGACCATCATCTGCACCCATCTGAAACCAGGCAAGCTGTACAGGATACTTAGCGTGCTATAAGTACTAATCTCAGGCAGAAAAAAAATGTCATTTCAAAATGTCGATGACTTCCTCAAGGCTTTCCAACCATTATGTTCCAGCTCATGCACTGTTCTTCACGTAAATATTCGGGCCATTCGAAAACATTGGGATGAATTTGCCCTACTCTCGAACCTTCTCTCAAACACGGTTGACGTTTTTGCACTCACTGAAATCAATATCACTGACGACCTGTCCAGCACCTTCTGTCTTCCTGGTTACAGCAAACACTTCCTCACCCGAAAAAATAGCAGGGGTGGTGGCCTTGCCGTGTTCATTAAGCACAGTTTGTTTGTTTCAAATATTAACATTGTATTTTCGTCGGCAGAAGCTAAAAAAAGCAGAAGAAAAAAAGGACCCTTCGAACTACCGCCCTATTTCAGTTGTATCTTGTTTTTCTCAAATTCTTGAAAAGCACATATTGGGTGTCATGACTTCCTTTGTGACAAAACATGAGTTACTGAGCGAACATCAATACGGATTCATCTCCGGCACGGGCACGCAGGTGTTACTTGAAAAGTTGTCTGATACCCTTCATAACAGCATAGATCAGAATGAGGTTTCGTTTGGGTTATTTCTTGATGTTAAGAAAGCGTTCAACACTGTGAACCATGGTATACTCTGTTCTAAACTATACCGTTATGGCTTCCGCGGACCATTTCTATCTCTGCTTCAAAATTACCTTCGGGATCGTTCTCAAGAGGTCTCACTTGGGTGAGTGCTGAGTGATAGTATCAGACTTAAGAGAGGTGTCCCGCAAGGGTCTATCTTGTCACCTCTTCTTTTTAATTTGTATGTTAATGACTTAGCTACTGTTGTTAAAACTTCGAAAATCTATCAATACGCTGATGACACCCTGGTGGTATCTGGCAACTCTTGTTATTCTCTCGCTCTCTCAAATCTTCAAGACGATACCAGAAGGGTAGCCGATTGGTTTGAAGCAAATTCAATAACAATCAACCCTGTAAAAAGTCGGCTTGTTTGTTTCCGAAATCGATGGAAAACAGTGCCGAACGACGGCTTCATTACAATACACTCATCAAATTGTGCATCTTGTTCCTGTGCCCGTATTTTCTGTGTCGCGTCTGTTAAATACCTAGGTGTACATTTTGATGGGGATCTTTCGTGGAACACACACATGGCTCACATATGTAAAAAACTTAGAACTATTGCCTGTATGCTGTATAACTTAAAAGTGTTTCTGCCTTTCTCTGTTCGAAAAATACTAGCTACAACTTTGGGTTATAGTGTTGTTCGTTATGGCATGTGCTGTTTTTTCAACTGCTCCGCTACCTGGAAAAAGAGGGTTAACGGTATTTTAAAAAACATTGCCAAGAGTGTTGTTTATAAATCACACGTGCCGGATTCGGACAGTGTATTTAAGGCAAGTGGTCTACCGTCATTCGATACATTGTTTAACAAATCGTCGTGCTAAAATATTTCTGGTGTACGGATTACCGAACTCCCAATGTTAAACCTATACCTCTTCTTCACATACCTACATATGTGACGCCAAGGGTCCGTACGCATTACGGAATGGCTGCGCGGCCATATTATGTTCCTGCTATCTTCAACGAATTGCCTGACGAATTGTTCTCTTCAACAACACGGAAACGCTTGCGTGCTGCTACGCTGGCATTGGAAATATGCTTAAGTATGCATGTGTACGTGATGATTGTTAGCTATTTCTTTGTTCTCTAATTGTTTTCTTGTGATGAGGAAAATGCCATCCATGTAGCTGAAACCCAAGTTGATTTATAGTATCTCTGTTTGTATGTTTGTCTTTGTCTCTTCGGTTTGTCGGTTGTTGTTTGCTTTCCTTTTTTCTTTCCTAGCTTTAATTTTCCGTCTTCTCTCTTTTTTTCCTTTCTCTTTTTTTCTTTTTATCTGTTCTCTTTTGTTTGATTGCCTTTTTTTTACCTTCCTAATCAGTTACCACTGTCAAAGAGTCTTTTTTGCAGAAGTGAAGGCCGTTGCGGCCGGGCGACGCCGCACAAGCCCACCTGTAGGCTTTGGCGACCCCATTTTCTTCTGTACGAACTCTTAGATAATAAACGATGATTATTAAACTGATAAAAAAAACCGTTCGCCGTCGCCCTACCCATATTAAACGCCAATTCGCCGCAGCAATGCTGACTTCGCAAGAGGACGTTCGCCAAACCCACGCGGGAGAAGCTAAAGGGTGCAACTATTAGACGTGAATTTGCACAACGGCGGAAAAACGAAAACCCTCCAACGATGCAACGATTCGCCGAAGATGTTGACTCAGGACAAGACCTTATGCCGATGACCCGACCTAACCCTTACGTCACTCCCGAACTCGACGACAGCCACAAGGCGCGACGCGCACCCGACATAAACAAGCCTGCCACAGTGAAGATGACGATAACAACGACGTATAAAGCCTGACCGCCAACACTCACAACACAAAATACGGCGCCCCGACGCACCCTAAACTCGAGGAAAGCGGCTCCGACGTCCAGTTGTCCTTCGACAGTTGAGATGTAGTCGCCCCCATAGACACGTGAGCCGACTACTCAGTGATCAGCTGGTCGTTCACGTCTAAGTGAAGAATGTTACAAGATGGGACTTTCCGCACAAACGCACCGCATGAGGCCACCCTCACCATTGTAGCGGCAGCTCCAGCGACATCGCTGGATCGAGCGCCGCTCCTCGCGCAGCAGCCCGATGGACATGGACACAGGCTGCGTGGCCGCGCGAGCGCACGAGGTCACGGGGGTCGCACTGGTGCTGACAAAATAGAATCTGGTTTTGCCTTGCGACGAACGGTCGTCCTGCCTGAGGCTCCTTCCTGTCGCCCGACACAGCGCCCTGCAATTGGTGACCCTACCGAACACACCACCGAGGTTAATGTAGAGCCTTGTCCCTCGACAACCAGGACTCAACCCGTTCGCGAGAAGCCGGCGAAGCAGTCTCAGCCTTGACCGTTCGGGTTCCGCAATTCTGGGAGCGCCACCCGACGACCTGGTTTCTGCAAGCAGAGGCGCAATTCCAGCTAGCTCGGATCACCTCTCAAGAAACCAAATTTCTCCACGTCGTCGGAGCCCTTCCGCTGACAGCCGCAGAGGACATCTCCGACATCCTCACTTCGTTCAACCACACCCGCGCCTCAGCGCCTTACGACCAGCTCAAGGCTGCACTCCTGGAGCGCACAGCTGCTTCGGAACGCACGCGCATCCAGCAGCTTCTCTCCTCCGAGGAGCTCGGCAACCGCAGGACAAGCCAACTGCTACGGCACATGAAGCAACTCCTTGGCACGCATTCTCACGCCATGGATGACACACTGCTGCGTGAGCTCTTCCTTCAGCGCCTACCTTCCAACGTTCAAATGGTCCTCGCCACTACACACTCGGATCGTGCTTCTCGTGCCACCTCGCATTTACAAGCAGTGAACGGCACGCGCATACCCGTCTACAAGCAACGCTCACTCACTCTAAACCTGGGGCTCCGCCGAGTTTTCCGGTGGGTTTTTCTCGTCGCCGACGTTCGCACCGCCATCCTCGGTGCCGACTTCCTCGCAAAACATGGCCTTCTCGTCGACCTAAAGCGGCAGCGTCTACTTGATGCTACCACACTCCTCTCAGTGCAAGGTGTGTCAGCGGAGGCAGCCGCTAATCTAGCACCATCCTGTGCTACAGTTGCCGATGAACCGTTCGCCACCTTGCTGCGGGACTTCCCAACCGTGACAGCACCACCTGACTGTACTCAGCCTGTTCGTCATGACATCCGTCATCACACATCACCACTGGCCCTCCCGTTTTCTTTCGACCACGGCGGCTTGCGCCTGACAAGTTCAAAGTCGCCCAAGCGGAATTCGAGCACATGATGGAACTGGGCATCATCCGTCCATCATCCAGTAACCATGCATCACCACTGCACATGGTGCCCAAGAAAACTAGTGACTGGCGCCCCTACGGAGATTACCGGTCCTTGAACACAAAGACCGTTCCTGACCGCTATCCGTTACCCAGCCTCCAAGACTTCACCGCCACTCTCCACGGGGCCACGATATTCTCTGAGATAGACTTGGTTCGTGCTTACCACCAGATTCCCGTGGCAGAATAAGACATCCCCAAAACTGCCATCACAACCCCATTCGGCCTGTTCGAATTTCTGCGCATGCCATTTGGACTCCGCAACGCTGCACAAACATTCCAGCGTTTCATTGATGCCATCACACGAGGGCTACCGTTCGTCTACGCCTACGTTGACGACATTCTGGTGGCCAGCACATCCCTGGAAGAGCATCTGAAGCATCTTCGCCTTCTCTTCGAGCGTCTCGCTGTTCACGGCATCGTCATCAACGTCTCGAAGAGCGAGTTTGGTGCCACTGCCCTCGATTTTCTTGGTCGTCGTTTGGACGCCACTGGCATATGTCCACTCCCCGCCAAGGTTCACGCAATCATCGACTTTCTCAAGGCAGCGTCAGTGACAAAGCTCCGCCAGTTCCTAGGGCTGGTAAATTTCTACCGCCTCTTCATTAGGAACTGTGCCACGCTGCTCGAACCTCTCGACAGGCTGCTTTCCACCAAACGGTCATCCACTTCACTTGATTGGGACGATGCTGCTGAAAGGGCATTTACGGCCATCAAACGCGCTCTCGCCGACGCTGCACTGCTGGCTCATCCAAATCCGAACTTTCCGTTGGCACTCATGACCGACGCGTCAAGTTCTGCCGTCGGAGCTGTCCTTCAGCAGCAAGTTAAAGGTGCATGGGAACCGCTAGCGTTTTTCTCCAAGCGCATGACTCCGGCTCAGACACGATATAGCGTTTTCGGCCGCGAACTGCTAGCCATGTACCTCGCTGTTCGTCACTTCAAACATCACCTCGAAGGACGCACGTTCACGATCTTCACTGAACACAAGCCGCTCACGTTCGCCTTGAACCGCCCTGACACCCTCTACACTCCACGAGAGGTGCGTCAACTAGCATACCTCTCGGAGTTCACGTCCGACATCCAGCACGTCAGTTGTGTGGCCAATTCCCCTGCAGACACATTGAGTCGCATTTCACCAGGAGCGCTGGAAGCAGTTACCGACCCGCTTGACGTACAAGAACTGGCTACGACGCAAGCCAACGACAACGAGCTCTCCCGTCTACGTGGAGCACCTACCGCACTCAACCTTGAAGATGTACCGTTTCGTGGTGTGACCATCGTCTGCGACACGTCCACAGGTGTTCCTCGACCCTTCCTACCTTCCTCACATCGTCGCCGCATGTTTGACGCCATACACAACATGGCCCACCCCGGCATTCGGCCATCTCAAAAGCTCATTGCGTCCCGCTACGTTTGGCCCCGTATGAACGCTGACATTCGAGACTGGGTACGAGCCTGCACGCCGTGCCAGCGTTCAAAAGTCCAACGCCATTCAGTTCCCCCTGCCAAGCCACTCCTCAGGCCCGATGAACGTTTTTCTGTCGTTCACGTTGACATCGTTCGCCCCCTACCCCCTTGCCAAGGTTACCTGTACATTCTAACCTGTGTTGACCGGTTCACACGTTGGCCCGAAGCCTGCCCTCTTCCCGACATCACGGCCTCCACAGTAGCTTCAACCTTTGTGTCTACCTGGGTGTCGTGCTACGGCAGCCCTTCCACCGTTGTCACCGATCGCGGCCGGCAGTTCGAGTCATCCCTGTTCACTGAACTACTGCGTCTTCTCGGAACGACTCGTCTGCGAACAGCTGCGTACCACCCGCAGTCGAACGGCCTTGTGGAGCGCTTTCATCTACACCTCAAGGCTTCACTCACTGCACACGGCTGCCCCACCGAGTGGGTCCAACGGCTACCACTGACGCTTCTCGGAATCCGGAGCGCGTACAAAGTGGACCTCTCGTGCACGTCTGCTGAGCTCGTCTACGGTACACCTCTGCGTTTGCCAGCGGATTTGTTCGACGAGTCTCCGCAACGTGTCCCTGCAAGTGAATACATTGATAACCTACGAGAGGTTTTTCGACACCTTCGGCCTCAGCCCACACGCCTTGCAAAGAACTCGACGACTTACACGCACCCTGACCTCAAAACTGCCACGCATGTGTTCGTGCGCTACGGACCCGTCCGAGGACACTGCGCCCACATTACATCGGCCCCTATCCTGTCGTTCAACGTCACTCGACTACTTTCGTACTGGACATCAACGGCTCTCCAGACACCGTGGCAATCGAACGCCTGAAGCCCGCGTACTTCGAGCCGCCCGAAGTCACTTCGTTGGAACCTGCTCTGCCCCCTTTAACAAGACGACCTCGGCGTGTCCACTGGAAACATGCATGACTTTTTCGCTCGTCACTCTCGCTCCTCTCTTGGGGGGGAGCCCTGTAGCGGCAGCTCCAGCGACATCGCTGGATCGAGCGCCGCTCCTCGCGCAGCAGCCCGATGGACATGGACACAGGCTGCGTGGCCGCGCGAGCGCACGAGGACACGGGGGTCGCACTGGTGCTGACAAAATAGAATCTGGTTTTGCCTTGCGACGAACGGCGTCCTGCCTGAGGCTCCTTCCTCTCGCCCGACATAGCGCCCTACACCGTCATCATCAATCATCAACAGCCTATTTGGGTCACTGCAGAACGAAGGCCTGCCACATTGACCTCCACACATTTCTGTCCTGTGCTGCACGTGTCCATTCCTTGCTTCCGAATTTTATTATTTCATCTCTACATCGAGACAATCGCCTTTCCCTTTTTCTTGTCCAGTGTCGCGGTGTACATTCTGTTGTCCTTGTGGTCCACCTGTTGTCCGTTCGTCGTACTACATGGCCAGCCCAAGCCCATTTCATTCCCTTAACCTGGACTAAAATAAGATATACCCGAGTTTCCACCCTAATCCATGTACCTAGGTGTCTGTCCCTAAGCGTTACTCCTAACATTATCCTATCCATGCCACGCTGAGCGGGCCTAGGATTTATTTCTAATTGTTTATAAGTCGCAGTTTCCGCTCCGTATGTCATCACCGGCCAGACGCATTGGTTGAATACCTTTCTTTTTGGGGATAGAGGCATCTTTTCATTATTTGCGAGTGCTTCCCAAATGCATCCCATCCCAGCCCTATTCTGTGCCTGATTTCGTTCTCGTGGTTTGGGTCCGACTGACCATCTTGCCAAGGTTGTTATATTGTTGTACTTGTTCATGTGTTTTGTATCTTAATCTAAAAAAGGCGAATTCAGCATGTTTATTTATCATCACTTTAGTTTTCTTCATGTTTATCTTTAGCCCCAAAGCGAAGCTCTGCGATTTTGGTTCCGCAATCTTGTTTTGGAGTTGCTTTGCAGATTCACTGAGCAAGGCTATGTCATCTGGCAACCTTAAATGGCTCAAGTATTCGCCGTTTATCGGTAAGACTAAATTTTCCCAGTCAAGCCATCTGAATAAACTCTCCAGACATGCTGTGAACAATTTTGGTGAGATGGTATCTCTATGCCGTACTCCCCTTACGATCAGGAATTTATCACTTTCCTTGAAAACTATAATTCTGCCGGTGCATTCCTCATATATGTCATCTAGGAGTCGTAAGTAGGTCTTCTCTATTCCTTGGTCCTTTGAGGCTTCCATAACAGCAGCGGTGCTCACTGAATCGAACGCTTTTCCTACTCTATAAATACCATGAAGAGTGGTTAAATAACTCTGCGAATATTTTTATTACTTGTTGATGACATGATTGTGATCCATTGTAAGAGTATCCTTCTGTGAACCCAGCCTGTTCCATGAGTTGTTGGAAGTTTAGGCTGGCGGTTATGCGGTAAAGTAACAACTTGGTAAATAGCTTGTATACATCCGACAGAAGCCTGATGAGACTGTAGTTCTTAAGCCTTTGTTATCTTCATTCTCTTGAATTATAACTATTCTGGCATTTTTCCAGGCTTTTCGTACATATAAAGTCCCTAAAGATAATGCGAATAGTTCAGCAAGCTTTTCTTGAATTATATCTCCACCCTCTTTTAGAAGGTCGATGGTTATTCCTGCGTCACCTGCGGCTTTCCCTTTTTTCATGCCCTTAAGTGCCTTTTCTACTTCCTCTTTCGGTAATGGTGGAACATAGAAAGAACGCTTGTAGGCTCGGAGCTTTGTCTCGCTCCAGTATCGCTGGCATATAGCCTGGTGCACAACCATTCTGCAATTTTTATTATCTCTTCCATATTGTGCGTAACGTTGCCCTGTTCATATCTAAGTGCGTACATTCTGTCCCTGCCAATAGCCAGCTTCCTCGTTGTCTTCAAGCTCCCTCCTCTTTCAAAAGTTTCCTCTATGGCCACCATGTTGTACGCACGAATGTTATTTGTTTTACTTTTGTTTAATAATTTTGTCAGTTCCGCTATTCAGTTTGATCCACCGTACTCGACAATATCATCTTCTGGCGCGGCGAAATAGGTTTCTTCGTTTGCCCAGTTAGTTTTCCAGTTTGCTTCATACATGCTGCTTCTTGTGTAGCCACTGCTGACTCCGTGATTGCTGCTGTTATGTTATCATTAAAAGTGTCCACACTGTCCTCGTTCTGACCGTCTTGAAGTGCGAACCTGTTCTGAACGGTTATTTTAAACTCTTGCGTCCGGTCTCTTACTGACTTAACGTTGAGATTCTGACATTTTGGGAGCTTCCTTCTTTCTTTGTTGAGATTTGGCCTGACTTTGCCACCAACCACCCTACGATCACAGCACAGAGTCTTGCTTAGTACCTCCACATCTTCCACAATTCCTGGGTTGTCACTCAGAATGAAGTCAAGTACCGCAAGCTGAGCGTGTACATCGCGAGTCACCATAGACGGCACCACGTACCCTGCTGCGTTCGTGATTTTGCCCAATGGCTTCGCGACGTAATTCTTGGAATTGTCCTTTTGACAGAAAACGGTGCAATAATTGATCTACAGACAAGGTGGATAACTTTTTCCTGCAATAACACCATGATGGCGGAACCGAATCCCGAACACCGAGCTGCTGTAACAATCGCCGACGATCACGTCACGCTGCCACTCCGCGCAATCTTGATGATCACAGTCGACTGTAAGGATGCTGTTCCTGACGTGGACGCTATCGTATAGAGTGACCAAAGTTTGGTTCTCGACTGCGGTGTCTTCATCGCAAGAGGCATTGCGTGCTTTAAACAATTGAAATCTCTGTTTTGGTCACTAAGTTCACCGAGGAGTACCACCATCTAAACAAAGGGGGTGCAATTGGGTTCGTCGAAGAAACTCAAGAGTTTCAATTACGACTAGCAGCTGGTGAATTCCAGGCGCTACAACCTCCGTCGCCAAGGCGCCGAGTACCACCCGGGGGATCGTGTGCGGGTTGGGACTCCATCCGATATTGCGGACTCAATGACAAGCTTCCACGACGGTATTTTGGTCCCTACCAGATTCTACGACCTGTTTGGCCAACTTACCTACGAAATGATCCCCGATGGTGATTGCGGCACATCACGACGACGCACGCGGTCTCAAATTATCCACGGGGTTCGCCTCAAAGCTCACTGCGCAAGATGACAAACATTTTTATTGTCATTTTGACGTTGCTCTTTGTTCTGACTGTCATTTTTTTGAGCCTCGGCTTGATTCCCTCTTACAGGGAGATAATGCCGCGAACCTTGTTAGGTTTTTTTTTATTCATTGTGTTTACTGCAGGGCCCCGCCCGGCTCTTTTATTTGTATCCCAAACAAAGCACGTGTAACATTCTTTATTTTTATGCCGCACGGGATATTTATTTCAGATAAGGAGACTGTTTCGCCCTAACCTCACTCGGCTGGAATGATCGGTTTGGGCATGCAATGTTATAGATTTAAATTGACGGTGTAACTTTGTTGACAGCTGCTTCAGTGCCTCCGTATTAAATGTGAATGTGAATGTTTTATCTCAGACAACCCAAAAGCATTACAGGGATGATGTTACCAATTATAATGAACACATAAAAACATCAGAGAAGCGGTTGTCTTGGGGAGATGCCGGAAAAGCAAACGAATTACCTGACTAAGCGATATCCCCCGGCCCGCCTTCCGTCTTCCCCCTAGATCACTCCGCAGAAACGTGACAAAGTACACAATTTTCCACCAGAGCAAAAATATAAACCAAACAACCTCCATTTGATACAAAGTTTACGTAACACAAATAAAGGCATAATTTGTATTGCTTCAGAATTGTCATATCAATTATAAACAAGACTACAAATTGCAAATACAAAGTGATATTCAACGGTAATATTAGCCTTATCTATATCATAGCTTATTCACTGTAGCTTCAATAAATACAAATAGGCTTTCTTTTTGAAAGATTGTACAGAAAGACAAGACTGTAATGATGTAAGAATAACAGGGTGTTTGTTGAAAAAGTCGGGAAATATGTATTGTTTTTTGCGACCCACAGTTTCCGCAGATTCTTTCTTTGTTGTGGCTCGCATGCCGTAGATTGTATTCGTGGGTCTTTGATGCGTATTGTTCCATGAAGGCATGAGGATTATTTTTAAACTGTTGAATAATAAAATAAGTGATTTTTTTGTTTATATTGTTTTGAATAGGCAGTAAACTGTGATGTGGAAGAGTGGGGCAGTGTGGGTTCTAGGTGATTGCTTTTCTACCAAGCGTACTACTTTTTTTTGCATCACTAGTAAATTATCAAAATTTTACGTTGCCTGTTTTTCCCCACACAAGCACGCAATTATTGAGGGGAGAGTTATTACGCGAATTACAGCTGCTTTTTCAACCACGTTGGCAGACGTTTCTTCAGTTTGTGGATGACACCAATAGAACGTGCACATTGGTTCGAATTCCATAAAGTAGGCTGACCAATTTAAATTTTCACTAAACGTTCCACCAAGAGATTGCAGCGAAGGGACTTGTTTGATGGTCGTGCCCAACAATGGGAATTGAAATTTTGTGGCTTACGCCTTTATTCTTAGTACCCAAAACGACAAAGTTACTTTTATTTGCGTTCAATGAAAGCTGATTAGCTTATAGCAATACCGATAATTTTTCAAGCCGGGAATTTGTTAAAGTCTGGAGTGTAGCAATATCACTGCCGCAAAAGAATACTTTCGTTTCTTTGGCGTATCAAATAAATCTGTCGCGGAAGAAATTTGTACGATGTCGTTTGTAAGAGATGTCGTTTATAAGAATAAGAGAGGGCGAATATGCATCCCTCTGGTACATTAAAAATTCAGTTTTTCTTGTTTGGATCTTGTGTGCTCGATTTTTGTGTATGGAAAACGGTTACATAAGTAGGTTTTTATAAATCCGAGCAAATCCCTTTATTTGCATACCTACTTATTTTTGCAGTAAATTGTAGTAAAGTAAAAGAATGTTTGATATCCACCTAAATGCAGCCATACGGCTACAAAGGACAGCTATACCGCTTTCTCTGAAACTTTGCAGTTGAAGGAAAATTCGCCGTGATCTAGGATTCAAACCCGGGACCACTGGTTAACCGGAGCCATCGCTCTACCAACTGAGCTAACCAGGAGGCTAGTCGTTAGAGCGCAAAAGCGAATTGATCAACAACTCGAAGTGATGGGCAGGTGTTACTTGACCGGATTTAGGGGAAATTCCCTTGGTGGAGTACGTTTCTGTAAAGGACAGCTTGACATCCACCTAAATGCAGCCATACGGCTACAAAGGAAAGTTATACAGCTTTCTCGGAAACTTCGCAGTTGAAGTAAAATTCACCTTCTGGTCCAGGATTCCAACCCGGGACCACTGCTTAACTGATGTCAAACTTTCCTTTACGGGAACTTACTCCACCTTGGGGATTTCCACTAAATCCGGTTGATTATCACCTGTCCAACACATCGAGTTGTTGATCAATTCGCTTTCGCGCTACTAACGACTAGCCTCCTGGTTATCTCGGTTGGTAGAGCGACTGCTCCGGTTAAGAAGTGGTCCCGGGTTCGAATCCGGACCAGGGCGAATTTTTCTTCAAATGCGAAGTTTCCGAGAAAGCTGTGTAGCGTTCCTTTGCAGCCGTATGGGTGCATTTAGGTGGATGGCAAACTTTCTTTTACAGAAACTTACTCCACCAAGGGGATTTCCCCTAAATCCGGTCGATTAACTCGAGTAAATTTTTGTCATTTATAGAATCAAACGCTTTCTTAAGATCAATGAAGGCGCCTATTGTGTATAGTTTCTGTTGTCGAAGTGAGAACAAAGTTGAGTTGTTAGGGGAGTCCACGTTCGCTCCAGTAACCTTGTTTTACCTTCGAGTCAACTGCGTCATCTTTGGCTGCATGGAAATATTATTGCAGACGAATTCTGTCGTTATATTATTGTTTTCTACGATCATCGAATACGAAAAATGATTCACCATGACTGCGTCAAATAAAGACGTATTCTTTAGTGGCAGGCTCATTGTTCAAATCTATAGCCTATGCACCACTAACGCGAAACTATACACTGCCAACTGTAGTTATGCGGCACGCTTTTTTTCCAGTTATGTGCTCTGGTTTTCTTCAAGAAAGTGTGATCATATCTACAGTATGCTTTCGAGAGGGTTCACGCGTTTTTCTTGCAGGCGCAGGCCGCAGCTGCAAGCAGCTATAAGCTGCATTGCTCTCAGCACGACCTACACCCTCAGCTGCGATGGCGGTAGATCTTGCAGTGCATACAGCGATCATGTGGCATGACCACAAAGCAAGCACGCCTGCGAGGGAGAGGGAACATACCGCACTAGGACACGCACCCTGGTTTCCGACGCCACCATTGCGGATGTCTGCGTCTTTTCCGCGGCCGCTGCCAGGTGACGGCACCGGTATCTTCGGCCGTGCTTTCCGCTGTTCGTATTTTAATTGCCCATGACTGCACTTCTGTGGGCCTTTGTTGAGAACTGATAATAGCAGGCAGCTGGCAGGACACGAGAAAATTGCGAAATAGGCCTAATAACGCCATCTTATTGAAATGCTACAATATCCCATTGCCGCTGCTAAAGGAAACAGGCGTAACCGCCGATATGTTACAATTATCAAACAATTATCAGTGCTCGGCATGGGAATGTGAGACACGCTACTATCCACAGTTCTCAAGAATAAAAAATACGTGTTCATGGAGCCGATACTCAAATTACAAGTGAGAAAGACTAAATGCTATGACGCTATGTTTGGTGTAAGAATAAATTCTCTCTATTTGGGCAGTCACTGAAATGGCCCCACATATGCAAGAGGAAAGCATAATATTTTTAGGACCAGTACACCTAACGCTATCATAAATTTTTCTGCTTACTATGAGATTCCGTATTTTAGGGGTGGATGGGTTGTGCTTGCCCCGGTTCCAATTCTTGATTTTTAAGCAATGTGTAAAAAATGACGTGTCGCCTATTTTGGAACTATCTGAAGTTACGCGTCGAGTATGTTTATCTTCAAATTTTATTCTTGAATTTGGATTGTACTTTAACAAAACGTTTGGCAGATCACAACAGTATTTCACAAAACACAGCAGGTACAGGAGAAACAGATCGCGGGGTGGAGAGACAGAAGTGCTGGTAAGAGACGAAACCGTGCGCTACGGAGAGACATAAAACTTTTAACAAACCGAAGTTAAAAGATCACTTCAATATGTTGTTTCGCCTAGCAAGGCGCTAGGAGCATCCCAAGGAACAAAAGAATACTCTCTTTATGATTAGGTATGCGCCTCCTCTTTCTCACAGTTGTAGGTAGCAAAGCTTGGGATCCACTGTATCATATGAGGTTTACTTACTGTTTCGAGAAGAAAGCAAAGACACGGGCATATGTATTCATAAAAAGCCGCGTGCCTTTTAAGTTTGCACCTACGTACATGTCTAAACAACTCATTTGTTCTCTTCCTCATTTATTTTCGCATTACCAAGTCAAAAAGTGGGCCACCGGAATCAGTTCGAAACTTGAGCATGTCATGCTTAAGAGAAACAAACTGTAGCGAAACCCAATACTTTTTTTGGTAACATTAAATTTTTGAAAAACTCACAAAAAGAGATTTTACAGGAACAGTCTGTTTTTAAGCGTTTCTGTGGATACGGGGGGGGGGGGGATAATTTTTTTGGCTAACAGAAGTATTCAGCGGACTGATTCCCTTTTTTGCAGCGAACTGTAAGCAAAGGTTATATCTGCGCATACTCTGCATGTGCTGTATATAGTGAACACGAAACGTGCTTTCAGCTACTGACCCGTAAACATCGTGCAAGTGTACAAAGCTAACACCATGTTCGTTACGTGTAGAAGACGCCAGAAAACTGCCTAAAAAGTTACTTATAGAACATTCATCAAAAATAAGGATAATGTTGAATCCTCCATAGATGAAAGATGAAATAGTCTTCCGTGGCGACAAATCAAACGAAATAGAAAAGAAGAAAAAGTTTGAAATGACAAACTGAGTCGACATGACTACTTTAGCTTTAAATTCAGATTTTGCAAATAACGAAGACCAGCACTTTCAGGAGGTGCTTGTGGCATGTGACGAGTCACGCCACGCCACAAATTTAGCCCTGCTGATCTACACCAAATTTACGCAAGCATTTATTTATCATAATTCTCATAATATCATCACCATCAACATGATCAATTCAGGTCACTTCCAGAACGAAGGTTCCTCTCTTGACCTCCAATGCCCCTGTCCTGCGCCCCTCGAGTCTATAGGTCACCCCTGAAGTTCCGTGACTCATGGTTTCATCGTGGCAATGACCTTCCCCTTCTTCTAAAACCACTCTTTCGGTATCCAGTCAAACCCTAATTGTACACCGGTTGTCAGTTCGTCTCACCTATGGCCAGCCCAAGTCATTTTTTTTATTTGTTTGAACTATGATATCGTCAAGTCTACTCTGTGCCTGATCGAGGTAGCTATTTTCCTTCTATGGGTGTTATTCCTTACCGCCTAAGGCGCCAAGATTCAGCTCTTTGTGTCTTCGCAAGCAGTATGCACTGGGTGTAGATTTTTTTATTGACACAGGTAGCTTACTTTTTATAAAATTTCATGTGCTTGCTGGATGCTTCTCAACCTACACCTACTCGCAGCCGCATTTCTATTTCCTGGTTGGGGTCCACAATACCAATCTGTTCAGAGGTAGTTATGTTATTTTCTACTTTTTTCTTGCGTTTTTTTTCCAACTTGAAGACGTCGTTTATGACCGGCTTATTTCGAAATCATTATATTTATTCATATTTTTTCAGCCCTTGGTCTTGCTTTCTGATTGTAGCTTATTACTGCAGGTGTTCTGCAGTCTCACTCCGCAAGATTATGAAGTCCGCAAATCTGAAATGGCTCAGTAATTCCCCGTTTATGCCTTCGGGAATGTTTTCGCCATCAAGCTTTGTAAATACCCCTTTGACGGATCAAGAAAGGAAAGCAGAACCGAGACGTTCGTTTCTCGTTGTTGGTCACGGAACTCTCCGCTCGACCGCGCCATTGAGGACGAACACGGAGCCAGCTTTGTCTCGTCCATTTGTAAAGTGCCTGGGTACTCTGCAGTCAACGCCACTCACGGTAAGTCTTCACAGCACCCCGTTCTCGTAAGGTCATGGAACATACTGTGAGCGAGGCAGCGGGCGCAGCTTCGTCTTTCTAATAACCTAGATATCGCCCACTGCCTTTGCCAATCTCCTGTATTTATAACAAACTTCCCCCCGGGCCAGAAAGGCAAGTAGTGGCTCTCATGCTGAGGCTTCGTATGGGGCACCTGAATATTGTGCAGGGATAAGGGTGAAAATGATGTTGGACTGTTCGCAAGCACGGTGCTTGGAGCGACGACTCTCATCTGATGCTGCGTCTCCCAGTTTTTCTGATGTTTCCTGTGCATCAGGACCACGCGCTTCGCACCCTAGGTCTTAGGGTAGCCCTTCCAAATGGTAAAAAGCGCACTTGACGGCGACAGAAGAAAAATAAGTAACACGGGACGTGTCCCTGTGTTTTATACTTTATTTTCTTTCTATTTTCTTCTGTCCCCGTCTAGTGCGCTTTTTACAATGTGGAAGTCGTATCACCCACTAATTTAAATTTCTCCATTGAATTGGGGTAGGCGCTGGGGTTGTAAGGGAATCCGGTAAGTTTGGGATGCTTGAACTGATTCTTAAAAACGGGCACGTTCCAGACGGTGCACTGCTTGGTTGTTGGGAAAACGACTGTAGTTGTCACAAATAGAAGGCGTCTATCACAATTCTTGGTTCTGCAAACTCAGGTTCTCCAGCTGTCTAGTTAATCTGGCGGTTGTGCCATGTGCAGTATTTGACACAATCGGGGGAGGTGTCATATTTGGAAATGGGATGCCAACTTGAGCTCCAGAACTTGCGAAGGAGTCGATTTGGGCGGGAATCTGCAGACTCTGTGAAATATTAGGTATATAGCTGAGATGCGAACGCGGTAATACACGACGTGACGCAAGGCGTGGCTACTAAGCTTCCCTCGTGTAGGTGGGCGCCGATTCAATTCGTTCCGTCGCGACTTCAAACTGGCGGTTTACTTTCCTTCAAGAGCGTCGTCTAGGTGCTTGCTGCGGGTGGTATCATCAGGCGAAAATATCTTGGGCAGGCAAGGAAGCCCACTGTGCTTGCTCTTGCCAGAATCACTGAGCTCCTTGATCTGGTGCGAAGGCGGATATGCCTCACGAGAAGGTGTGAAGGCGCGGTCATCGGTTGTAGAAGAGGACGGCGGGAATGGGTCTGCCTTAACGTCACCCTGCCTGTGATTCCGGTCGCTCGAAAGTAGCATGCTCTCAATGTGGAGGAAGACGGCGCGGCTGGTACTTGGTGGGCACATCGGCACAGTAATTTGAGGCTGGGTGAGGTCCTCTGCTTTCACTGTACACGATTTTCTTGCAGGAGACTAACTGCGAGTGGCGTTGACATCAGAGTAACCAGGCGCCATACACACGGACGAACGTATGTTGGCTGCGTGTTCGCCGTGAATGGTATGCTCGAGCTGTTCTTGGCGCGTCTCTGGCTGGACCGTCGTAAGAGAGACAAGGTGGGTGTTTTGCGGTACGATGGGAATACCTGTGCGCTGACGATTGTCACTCCTCCAGGCGCTTGGGATGTAGCCAGCGGAGGTTGAATTCATCGCAGCTTTTGCAACCGGGCGAAGCAGCACGCGGGATTGACGCGAGCGCATCTTGTCCTCCAAATGGTGGGATACGAAAACGTCTTCCTTTACCTTGTAGCCGGTCATGTTTCTTTGAATTGCGTCATCGAGGGGACGTAACTCGATCTCTGCGTCGTGGAAGTGATAAATCGTGGTGGTCAGATTGGCCACGCGCGGAGCCGCGTGCTTGACAAGGGCGTCTATTGCCGTAATGAGCCCTGGGATTTTCTGTCGCAGGAGCCTGCGGCGTAGCTTCTGTCGTTTCAATGGAATGGTGCCATAGCAAAATCAGGGTATGCGTGGGGACGAGCTATGATTGGCAGCGGTAGAAGGAGAGGTCTCCGGGAGAAAGTAGCGCGAAGGTGCAAGCCTCGTGAGCATCGCAGCCGGTGCGCCGTAAAGTCAAGACCGCTCGTGCCAAGAACCCCTGGTTTCACGGCACCAGCGTGTGGAGGATCCAAGAGGGAACCACGTCCCAGTACCCCGTTATCGTAAGGTGATGGAAGATACTATGAGTGAGGCAGCGGGCATAGCTTCTTCGTCTTTCTAATCATCTAGATAACGCCCTCTGCCTGCGCCCACCTCCTTTATATATAACAGCCCCTAAAGACAAGCTATGAATAGTTGTGAAGATATCGAATCTCCCTGTCTCACTCTCTGTCGCTTTGCTTGTCGCTTTGCTTGTCGCTTTGCTTGTCGCTTTGCTGTCGCTTTGCTTGTATTAGGATCTCCCGCCCGTGCGTTACTCATGTATGTCTTCTTAAACACTTGCCTAGATTTTTCCTCATTCCGTGGTCTTTTACGGCTGCTGACACGGTGGAACCAAGTGCAGAATCAAGTGCCTTCTCGCAATCTATAAATGCGATGGGAAGATTAGTGGGGCCATTTTCTGGTGTTGTTTATCAGTCACCTAATTGATGGCATCGGTGCTATACATTGTTGAGTAGATAATTTTAAACCCAAACAGTTCTCTTGGTTGATGTAAGTCCAGATCGCCACCTATGCGGCTAACTAAACCTTTGGTAAACAGCTTGTAAACAACAGCTTGTAAATGTCACTTTGGTGTTTTTTCACTCTATGGGCATTTTTTTGGTATTCAAGCATTCTAAAAATGGTACAGCAAGCTTTTTTCAGAACAATATCTCCTCTATTCTTAAAAAGGATCTACAATAGTACCGTATTTCCTCGCAGGTTTTCATATTTTTATGCCTTTGAGAGCCTTTTCAGTTCCTCGGAAGTTAATAGTAGGACATCACAACTTCAGCTTGTAATCTCAGTTGTTTTCCTGGTCCGCGACGGCCGCTTTTTTGATGCACGCGAAAACCAAAAAGACGTGTGTTCGAAATTTTGACGCGGTGAAGATCCCCAGGCGGTGAAAAATACCCAAGAGCCCTCCTCAAAGCGCGCCTCATCGCCCTGCGGTGCTTCGGCGCGTTAAGCGCAACATTAAATCAATCAATCAATCAATAAGTTTACATGGTTTAAGGTTGCACACATACCGCCGGGTGTACAATCATCTGGCTACAACAATTATCTCGATCAAGTTTTATGTAATGTTACCCTACTCATCTCTGAGTGCAGTCATGCTGTCTTTACCTGTAGCGAGATTTCTCTTATGTGCATTCACCCTTCGCCCTATTTGCAGCGTTTCTTCGTTCGCTACCATAAAATACGCAGGAATGCCGTTTTTTTTTTCATTTCTTTTAATCAGATTGAACAGCATGCCTTATTCCATCCGATCAGCCGTACTGGAGGCGTTCCTGTTTCTACGTTCGACAATTTGTTCCGGCGTTTTCTTAGTTTTCCTGTTTGTTCCTTACAGGTTCACTCTCCAAAGCTTCTACCGATTGACAGAGTGCCGATGTTTGGTTGACATTTCGCTTGTCTACACTGACCTAGTTCTGCTTGTTAAGAAGAGAAACTTTGCTTTAGGAGTATTTAATCTACTTCCTTCTGGCACTGAATAACTACAGGCGTAGTTTCTCAGTTGCACGAGTTTCCTTCATTCTGTTCTGACATTCCGCCCTAGGTTGCATCTAACTATCCCGTGACCACTGCTCGATATCTTACTTAGCACGTCTACGTCTTTCACATTAACAGGGTTGTCAGTTTAATTGAAGTAAATGTCATTTATGATTACGCAATCTGAACAGTTATATGTTCCTTTCCTCTGCTTTCGTTTTTAAAAGAATGTCTTCATTAGCCTCAGGTTATTTGCTTCTGGAAATCACACCAGTATAACCCCTAGGCAGTTACGATTGTCCATTCCGAGTTTCCACTGACCATTCTCCCATTTGCTTCTTACCGATGTTCGCATAAAATCGCCCATCAGAATGATTTACTGCGTGGTTTTCTCCTTCACTGCTGCTTCTACGTCCGCGTAGAAGCCATCTACGGCTTCATCATATTAGGTGGTTGTTGGCGTATAGGCCTTTACTATCTATAACTTGTATCGCTGGTTTAGCTGGATCACAACAGCTACGACTCTCTTGCTAATCATCGAATCTCTTCATGTTTCCTGCGACTTCCCTGTGGAATAAACATTCCACCCCGTGTTCTTACTATTGGTTCACTGTAGCTCACGGTATGCCCCCAGGGAGCTCCGTTAAGCCTTCGGCTGTCCTTGTAACTTTCATAAATCTCTAGCGTCACACTTATTGTCCGAGAGCTGCTTACGTAGTACTAGTAAGCTTTCCTCAGTCTACAATGTACGTGGGTTAAACGTTGCCCGGGGCAGTTTCCGAAGCCGGCCTGCCCTGACACAGAAATTCGTAGCTCCCACTGATGTATCGCTGCTCATCAAGCTAAAAACAACTTGCATCCAGCGGTTGCAAGGTTGCAATGAAGGCGCAAAGGTGTACCAATTGCAAGAAAGGCAGTTTGAAGCGAGTTTAGGTTGTCGAAATTGCAAGGAAATATCAAAAGTTCAGACACAAAGATCATTTGCCCTGTTTTATCAAGAAATATTTTATTTATTATCATGAATGTTGCGTCTTAGAAGATACAATATTTGTTTAGTCACTTTATTCTCAGTGGTCTTAAAAATGCCAGGTTTGGGAACTATGTAGTTCCGTGCGACCAGTAGGCTAAGCTACCAATCTTCCTCTTGAGAGCTACAGCTTTTAGGTCATATTGAGGGAGTGTGCAATTTAGTCACCGTTATTTCAAAAACGCGTGGTCGCGTCTATTTTACGTTCAATATTTTTCAGCTGTTGCAGCCTCAATAACCACTTGCAGCCTAAACCACGTTGCAGCCTGGAAAACCTCTCTTGCATATCTCCGCAATACTGCTACAAAGTCACAGTTAGTGGTGTATAGCTCAAAAACAAAAAAAAATTGTGCAACATAATTTTACAAACCTGTAAACAAGTCACACTTTGGCTTATATTTGTGAAACATCAAACAAATTGAAGATGGCCTTTTTTATATATCGCTGTCAAAACTACACCCGAATCTTGGGACGTTTTCATAATGAACCACTTCTTCTGCATGAAGAAATACAAATAAGGAAAAAATGTGAATGAATAATACTTAAACACACTGAACTCTTCTGTTTTTTTATCAGAAAAAACAAGGCCTGACACTTTGGAAAATTTTAGGATTGTTGAGGACACAATTTTTGAATTGGAAAGAGTAGTTGCAACTTTGTGAGAATTAGGAAAAACTACTTGAAAATCAGAAATAGTTATGAGAATAGTATCATAGATATTTGAAAAAGAAACTGGGGAAAAAGCTGCACGAAATCGTGCTTTATAGTTCCACATGTTTTAAATTTCGCGCGCTAGTTTTACTGAACGCAACTACCGAGGGAGCCGGCTTAAAATTTTTTTTATGGTCGGCAAAACAATTTTTTCGGACACATTCCTTGCAATATGTTTTCACTCAGCCCTAAATGGCATATAAAAACTGTCGACAAGAATGAAAATGTCAGCGGATACGCCTGTCTCATCTTTAAAAACAATATATCATGGCTGTTTACCAAAAATAGGTTCCGAAAAAATCTGATAAAATAAAATGTTCTGCATAGCGCGGTGTAACAATCAAGTGTTTATAAAACTAACACTTCTTTTTCTACAGTCCATTCCTAGCTGTTACTGGATATGTGCTTCTCGGGCAGGGAGGCGAATTTAGGCATTTTTACAGCATTTACAGCTTTTCTGAGACAACTTAGCTGCATAATTTTATACGCTTACTGAGATTGCGCTGTAAAGTTATACCATTAGAGTATCTTGCAATCGTAGATCGCTAAACCAATTACCTTAAAATTTTGAAATGTTCCTCATGTTAATGCATTCATTGCCGCGTGTTGTTCCCTAATACAAATTCACACTGGGGAACATACCGATGGGCGTCGGAAGGGCGTTTTGTTTTTGTAGTTTTTCCGAGAAATTTTTGTTTTAAGAAGACAAAAATGATTAAGCACCAACCATGGCCTTAGTTCTCCGGCTGTAACCCATCTTCACTCTACTGACGATTCCAATTTGCCGAATAAAAGTGCGGAAGCATTTCAAAACTCCGAATGTTGCTTGCCTACAAATGGTGTTGTCCAAAGAAAAAGTGATTCGACATGCATCTTGCAGCGTTCTACAATGCCGCATACGAGGTGTGTAATTCAAACCAAAGAAAGAAAGACGAAGGACGAAACGAGCTGTAAATTACTGAGGATTAGGCATGCTGCAGTATGCCATAGTGGAAAGAGGTTGACTCTCTGGGTCGAAGGTACTGGGTGCAGAAGAGAAAGAGTTTTTATGCAACCTAATTTTGGCAAAAAATTCAATACGCAATAGAAAAATTCAACCTGCAACACTTGTTAAGTAAACTGCAAGTAGGGAGACCGAAAAATATTAAAAGCAGCGTCAAACTATGAGAGGATTGTTCTAGACTTCGTAGTTAATAAAATGTCTTCATTCAGTGTGCTACCCATCGTACAAGATTGGTAGTATGGATGCAACAGCGCACCCAAAAAACAATGCCCGATACACCATATTGCTCAACAAACAACAGTATTTATGCTTAATATCACGCGACGAACGTTCGGGTGATTGTTACGAGGTGAAAAGGCACAATGCTACTTTCCAAGATGAGGCCTCCGAGTATATACAACACGTTTATTAGGCGGCCAAGAATGTTCGCTTGCTTTTGGTGCGTCCATTATCACAGTACAAACAAAGAAGGAATTTGTAAACGTTTGCTATCTCTAAACTGACGTCAATTGTGTGCATAGTAAATCTGTTTGTGCAAAATAAAATAGAAAGACCGCTTGAGACGTGTTTTGCAGTGGAGACCAATGAGGCGGTTTTAAGTCAGAGCCAGTCTTCACATAACTCGCGAGGAACAGATGCTTACAGGCATTATTTTTTACATCGCTGAAACGAATATACAAGGTACATTCTTTCTGGCGAGATATAAAGATGCTCAGGCAGGTGGAGCAACAGAGACGGGTGCGAGACGAGGATTGGAACTGACTGGTGCTAAAAGGCTAGAATACATAGACCGATCTTTCACGACGAAGACCGCGTTGCGGAAGACCAGCCGCGTCACGACGCCGAATGTTCGTCGGGCTGCGCTACATGTAGCAAAGTACGGCGGCCACCGCCGCCGCCGCCTCGCCGCTGCGCTGCTGTTAGTGTGGCTAGACAAGGCAAATACATTGAAGTGAAACACAGGAGAAGCAAAAAAAGCCGTCAAGATTATTATTATTGCTGTTTAGTTGCAAAACCCTCTAGAAAGGCGTAAAATGTTGTGTAGAAGAAGTTTTTATTGTTTTTGTCTCGCCCCATCTCGCGAGACCGTAGCTATGACGACGACAAACGCTACTGCGTCAGGCTTAACAGCTAGAAAAACGCCCTTCTATCTGAAAAAAGAAGGCTATTTGTCGCTTGAAAATTGATGTGAGGGCAAGAGTGGACAAATTTAATTCGAAGTAAACAGTTTAGAACACGATATCGCATGGAGAGATTAGCGACGAAGCTGTTATCGCTGTGAATAGGGCGGAGAGGGCGCCGCCATGTTTGGCAACGCTTTGCCGCTGCCGTCGACGGCGACGAAATTTTTTTGCCCCGGCTAGATCGGTGGCGGACGATGTTTTAAGTGCGAATGCACTTTATAAGCGACCCCAAACCATCCACCGCCGCCGGCGGCGGCGGCGGCGGCGGCGGCGTCCGCAGTGCTCCTCTATATTTAAAAAAGAAACAGCATCCGGCGCCAGGTTTCGATCCGAGGACTTTGCGGCCGCAGCGCGACGCTCTACCGACCAAGCCACGGACGCGACGCTGATATCAGTGTTAGTGACGCGCCTTATATCTTTAACGCATTCAAACTACGTCGTCAGCGGCGTGCGTTGGCGACTCAGCGGCGTTATAGCGGCTTGATAACTGCGTGGTGTACACGTGATACTACAAACCCGATGGAAGAGATGGAAGAGAAGGCGGCGAGGCGGTGGGCTGCGGGGGCCGAGCGCAAGCGCCGCAAGCGGGACGACAACCGTGCATTCGCACTTTCACATTCTCCCCCGCGGGGAAATGCGGGGGAATTTTTTCCGCCGCCGGGCGTCCAGCGGACGCCGCCGAGCGAAGTTCGTCGACTATTCGTCGCATAAACGTTCCATGTATTCCGGGTTAAAGGCGGTCCCGCTTCCGGCATTACGACGGGCCTGCTTCTCCGGCTCTCCAACAGCAACGCTCAACGCCGGAGGCGATCTGCTTCCGCGTGCACCCAAGCGCGGTTGCGAGGAATACCCAATGTGATGCAGATCGACTTCTTGGATGGTGGCGACCGCTTCGCTACAAAGCAGAAGTCGATAATGAAACATTGTTTTTACCATACGAAACTTCCAACGAAAGCGATATGTTCTTGTTCGCCATGGAAACCGAGACGTTGTTGAAATACATTATTTGCATCGTGAAAGCGGGACCAGACGTAAACATAATGATAGTACCGGTACACTCGCGGCATTCTCTCTGGTAACTTGGCTACCCACATAAGTGTTTCCCCTGTGATTATGGTGGCTTCTGCGTGGCCAAAACGCTGGAGCATTATCCTTCGTACATGATGACGAGAAAAACATGCGCAATCTTCAGTTTCGACTTCACCAACCCAATTTGACACAGAAAACCATAATGCGCTCGCTGCCCGTGAAGCTGGCAGGTAAACTTCAAAAGTGGATTAGTCGCCCAAGTCGATGATCGATGCGATGATCTGATGAAACGTCTACTCCATGGGTCGTTGCCCAACTGCACATAGCAAACTCAAGCAAACTCAAGCAAACTCAAAATGTACATTATGTACAATTTCTTTACATTACGTATTTACAACTTTCAAGGCTCATGATCGTATAAAAGAGATCGGGTAAGGCCAGCGTGGAGCGAGGCTTGCTGCTCTCATCTCCTCTTTCTCAATTCTCTCTGTCCGTCGCTTCCTCAAAAACATCAAACTCCATGGTTTTGTTAACAAAACCACGCCCACAAACGGCTGGTAAATCTTCAGAGAGGATGGCTCATTTATTAGCCTACACTTGGCCACTGATTGGCCACCGTGACGAACTAAGCTGGGTGGGTTACAAATAGTCACGTGACCAACCTCTCTCACTCCTATATAGACACCTAAAGGTATTCCGAAAAACACAAATATAAGAGGAATGAGAACAAACCAACTAAAAGCCGACCTAACGCCGGGAATCAGCTCTTTGGCGGCCATTAAAATCGCGGTGGTTAAAACGTTAATGGTCGTCCTCTGCCGGCTTCTCAAAAGGAAAAAAGGAAATTCTTCTTCGAAAGCTACATCCCTTTCAGCTATTATGAAGTGACCGACGCGTTTGTATGTGTCGTATCCGGGCCCGCTCGTAGGGTGGACACAAAGCGGGGCCAATAGCAAGAGCCTCCGCGGTTTCTCCTTGCGCGACTGACGCCAAGTCAGTTCGGCCGGCGTGAAAACAAACACCATACAGATAAAGAAGCTTACCCAAGCTAAAGATATCTAGTGGCCGGGTGAGTTTTAATGAGGAAGTGAGGAACCCGAACTTAACACTGGCTATTGACATGTACAGCCGGTAAAAGGCTTGTTTATAACACAGCGTTCGTACTCTCAGCCCTATCCTGCCCCGCCGGAGCGGGATTTGAATAAAACTACTGCGGAATTTTGAAGTCTTAGCCCTTCGCTTTTGCCTCCGACATGTTTGGAACGAGTATGTTTCGGCAGTTTTCGGATGTAGCTGGTTGAAGCTGAAATCGCTGTTATAGACAAGCGTTTTACCGGCTGTACAGCCTAAATGGAATGACGACGCTGTTTTCTTTGATGGTGCGCACCAAGGCACCCTGCACACAGTACACTGGATGGATTTCTTAGGCAGCCGCATGCACGGCTGGTGTGGCATCGTCCCCTGCTGCGAAATTCGGACGACTAACATGTGTCGCACAGCATCTCGGAGTCGCTCATCTCCGCGGTGCAGAGGGCTACGCTGAATACGGAAACTCCTGTATTAAACGCTTTCGACGCATCGGCCTTCGTAGAAAGATCGGTGCTTTGGTGGCCGGCTGGAGCTTCACAGCCCTAGGGGATCATCGACTCACGCTAGCGCTCGAACTGGAGAAAAGACCATTAGGAACAAACGATCAGTTGGACCGCTAATGTACTCTTCGCCCACAACCGCGGCCCGTTCGTATCCGGATGGTGTCGCTGACCGCTTGTTCCTGACCAACTTGGGGGCAGCGGAAGTATGTTGGGAAGTAAATATACGCATTCAGGGGGCGCCACTAGGAAGCGTTGAAAACGAGGATCGGCACTGACTGCCGGCGATGGTCAACTCTATCAATGTTTTGTACGCCGGACGGTGGTCTTATGGACACTATCGACACACTTTCATCTAGAACATGTAAGTGCGAAATCAAGAACGTATGCCACGGCGGGTTATTCTGGAGCCTCCGAAATGCGCCAAATTCGGCCTGTCGACGTATGTTCTAGTGAATCTTTCTGCATGAACAAAGATCTTAAACTTATCCTAAGCTTATGAACCACTACTCAGACAAGTACAAGCCAGCGGCGCTTTTGTACAGGAGCAAGCGTCGTGACACGACAACACAACGCAGCACCGCTTCGCTTGCTGTCTCGAACAGGCTCGTGCCGAGAAAAGAAAGTATGCTCGGTGACTGAGGCCATGGTGCTCACTTTATATAAAAAAGTTTTATGAAAGCAAAAAGTACCGGAAATAATGCCAGAAATAAAGGTCATTTCTACATATCGGTAAATAGGGCGGAAGGATAGTGAATGGGGATAAAAAAAAATTGGCTCTTATCTATACTCCCAAGCTGGTTGGATAGCAAAGCAGTGAGCGACTCCCGCAGAAGTTCCACATGCAACGAAACTTGAATTGACACACGTGGCTCTAGAAAGAGTGAAAGAACAGATTCTCCCAGTCCTTTTTTGGGATTCGAGGGCGCGCCGTCCAGAACGGAGCAGTGTCGGCCACGGCCGGTCTCGACCGGCGGAGGGCGCCGCTGTTGCCCGCTCGTGCGTTGGATGAAAGAAAACGGAGCGGAGAGCTTTTTTAAGCGTGATAGAGCTGGAGTTAGCCGTCCGGGTATGCTTGGTAGGGGCTACACCACCGCAGACACCAAAAGCGCAGGCACCAAAACAATTCGGCATGTGAGCTTAGTGATATTCATTTATACAGTTTTCAACTTGTAGCAGCACTGCCAAAGACGATGAAGAACCGCTCTGAGGCTCGCCGCACGAGTTCGGTGGCACGTGCAGCCAAGTGCTCCAAGGAAGTCCGAGCGTTCGGTTTGGCATCTGCTACCGCTGGAACTTCAGCTGCTGACTACTCTTCTAAATATATCGGCGTTTCTATAGCTCCGCGTTTTCATTGCCTTGTGATGCCACATAATTCTGACTACAGACATTGGACTTGGCTGACGGTGACTCTAACGGTTTCAATGCCCATCTCAGAGCCATCGAACATCCTCGTGGGTTCGCGTTCGCTGCAGTTTCCCGAGTACTCGTCTGAGGACCAATAGATCATGCTCGCCCAGGTAAACAGCCGGTTAGCCATAGCACGCATGATGTGGCAGAGACAAAAACTCAATTAGCTCCTCTCTGCAATGACTCCCGAAATCGTAACAAAGCTTCGCTAGCTGATTGTTTTGTCACCGGCGACCGCTCCTTTGACACCCTTACGAGTGAACTCATCAAGCGGACGACAATGTTGGAGCAGCAATGGTTACAGCTTCACCAATCTGAAGAACGAGGCGGTCGCAAGCCTTCACACATTCGACGCCGGATTCAGCAGCTTTTTGGAGAAAAGAAAGCCACGTTCAATCAAGCTTTGCTTCGAGATATTTTTCTTCAACGCCTGCCAACCTGCCTCCGCATAGTGCTGCCGACAGAGAGCTGTTTATTTCACAGCTGCCCCAACTTCCCGACTCCGTCATGAACATTTCCACTCGTGTCGAACTTACCGTGTTAAACGTATCACTCCCGGAACATTCTCAGCCAACTAAAGCAGCACCCACAATGCAGCCTTCACATCCGCTGCAGAGACCTCACGAGTAATTACATGATGAGAGCACCTACCTATCAGACCAAATCGGAGCTTTCTCAACCCACCGAAAGCCCACTCCCTCTCGCGGCCACTTCCTATCGCTGCGCCGTACACATTCGCGTTGAAGGGAAGGCGTGTGCTGGTATCACCGCAATTTTTGAAAAGTGGCGCGGACGTGTGTTGCTACTGCATTTTCCAGGGAACCTGCTTTGCGCACAACTAGAGGCAGCGAGTGGTGTCAGTTTCCATGTAAGCAGCTTGTTTTGTGAGTGAGAAAACCACAGGACTGCGTTTCCTCGTCGACACCGGCGCTGAGGTCAGCGTCATACCGTCTTCAGCCGTGTTTCGCAGTATAAAGAAAGCCACAAGCAGCTTACAAGACGCCATCAAGACTACTATCGCCACCTACGCCGAGCACTCTCCGGTGCACATTTCGATGAATTTTATTTATTGCTTATGTGGCCTACACCATTCTGGGTGCAGACTTTCTGCGTATTTACAACTTGTCAGTTGTCATAGACCGCAAACGCCTCATTGATGTTACAACGCAACTCTCGGTACTTGGTATAGCATCGAAGGAACCGTTCTTACTGGGCGCAAGCAGCTCCTCGAAGTAGGTCTATGACAGGCTTCTTGAGGAATGTCCGTCACTTCTGCGGCCTGCCAACTTCCTCCTGCCAGTCCAACACTACGTCACCCACCACATGTTCACTACTGGACAACCAATACCTACTCGAGTTCATCGCTTACCGCCTGACCGCTACAACATTGCACGTGGCGAGTTCGAACAGATGCTGAGGTCGCAATTGTACTACCATCGTCAGGCCGTTACGCATCGCCGTTGCACATGGTGCCAAAACCGTCACATAGACACTGGCTTCCCTGCGGAGACTACTGGTTGCTTAAGAACGCCACTGTTCCCGAACAGTACCCCTTTTCCCACATCACAGACTTCTCCGCACGACTGCATGGGGCGACGGTTTTCTGTAATATAGACCTCGTTAAGGCATACCGTCAGATTGCTGTGAAGCCTGCGGATATTCCGAATACGTCAATCATCACGCCATTCGGGCTTTCGGAACACCTGTGCATGCCTTTTCGCCTTGGCAACGCTGCGCAATCTTTCCAATGGTTCATTGACACCGTGACGATGGGATTATCTTTCTGCTTCGCATACACCGATGACTTGCTTGTGTTCAATAGCGATGCAGAACAGCACACTCAGTATCTTCGGCAACTCTTCAGTTGCCTTGCCGAATATGGCCTTATTTTCAGTAGAGCCAAGTGCGGGTATTGTGTTCACGAGCTGGACTTGATCGGGCACCCTGTAGACAAGAATGGTATTCGCACTTTGCCTTCAAAAGTACAAGCCATCCAAGACGTTTCGCAGCCATCTTGAATACGCAAGCTCCGCGAGTTCCAAGGCTTCCTACATTTTTACCGCAGTTTCATTCCGAACTGCGCCGCCCTCCTCCGGCCACTGACAGACAGGGTCAACGAAAACTAACCAAAAGCATCTTCACTGTCTTGGTCTCCAGAAGCACTAACCGCTTTCGAGAACATGTATACCAAGCTGTCCCTGGCCACCCTTCTCGTAAATCTGAGACCGGGAGTTCCACTTTGCCTAATGAGTGATGCATCTGACGCTGCAGTGGGAGCTGTAATCAAGCAGTTTGTGGACAATCCTCGCCACCCCTTGCTTTGTTTTTCCGCAAGTTGGCACTCACGCAGTCACGCTGCAGCACTTTCGGAAGGGAGCTGCTTGCAACGCGCATGGCTCTACGGCACTTCTGGAACTTCTTGGATGGTCAAAAGTTCAATATCCAGACGGGCCACAAGCCTCTGAGCTTTGCTATCCGTTGGAACTCCACCAAATTTTCATCTCGCAAAACCCGGTATCTGTCTTTCTTCGCGGACGTCACCACGAGCATACGGTACGAGCAAGGGCAGGAAAACGCTGCCGCTGATGCGCTATCACGTTTTGCCGCTTCAATCTCCACTTCAAACAAGTCGGCTCACATCGATTTCACCGCACTCGGATCAGCGCAGCCGGATGACGCCGGCATAATAGCTCTTCCCGAAAATTCCTGCGCGCTGCACCTTTGTGATGTACCTATTCCATCGGGTGCTGTCCCGGTGCTTTGCGATGTTTCCACGCCCACTCCGCGTCAAGTCGTCCCGGGTGATTTCCGGCGTATTGTTTTCGATGTCGACCATAGACTATGACACTCCGAAATACGAGCCATGCAAAACCTTCTGACGCAGCCCAATCTTTGACCGGGCATCAGCAAGGATGTACGCGAGTGGACGCGCTACTGTCTGGTATACCACCAATCAAAGGTTAACTGGCACACCAAGGACCCTTTCGGTTCGTTTACTGTACCAACTGAGCGATTGGGCATGGTGCACATAGACATTTTGCGACCTGACTTCCTTCAAAAGAGAACGCACGCCTACGAACTTGCATCGAGCGTTTCAGACCTTGGCCTGAGGCGTTTCCTCTTCCCCACATCCATAGTGAAACTATCTCCAACTCATTCGTTGCGGGCTGGGTTTCCCACTATGGTCTTCAGTCAATTATCACCAGCGACCGACTCCGCCAGTTTGAGTAGGCGCTCTTCAATAACCTGCTGACCCTTCTTGGCACTTCCCGCATCCGCACCACAGCGTACCACGCCATCGCAAACGTGCTCGTTGAGCGTTTTCACCGCTCCCCCAAAACCGCACTCAGGGCACAACCAGGCACTACCCATTGGTCTACCTCCATTCCGTTGGTTCTGGTAAGTCTTCAGGCTACTTTAATGCAGCATTCCACTGCACGCACGCAGAGATGGTGTTTGGTGCGGCGCAACGTATGCCAGAAGAGGTTTTGACTGCTTCAGATTCACCACAGTGCCCTGATCCCACCGAATACGTGACCAAACTGCGAGATTTGTTTCGGTCAGTTCGTGCACCCGCACCACGCTGCCAACAAGGTGCGGATCACCTTCCACCTATCGAGCTGGCGACTTCCCCCTACGCTTTCACCCGCCATGACGCGGTGCAGAAACCACTTCACCGCCCTTACGACAGACCCTACAGCGTTATTCACCGTGCTTATAAACATTTCACCTCAGATTTTGGTGGCAGACCGGACACTATTTCTGTTCATCGCCTAAAGCCAGCCTTCATTGAGGACGTGCTTTCTCTGCAACTAGACGAATGGTATGGGCCCCTGTAGTAGCACTGCTGAAGACGATGGAAGAACCATCATGAAGCTCGCTGCGCGACCCCTGTCGACCGTGCGGCCAAGTGGTCCCGGGACATTTGAGCGTTCGCAAGGCATAGCTGTCGCTGGGCCATCAGCTGCTGCTTTCTGTTCAAAATATATGTGTGTTTCTGTGGCTGGCCGTTTTTCTTGCCTCGTACTCCAAGAAGCTAAAAAGGTTTCGTAAGATTCATAATTGTGAGAAAGCTGATGGAAGTTTTCAGTACCAGCTGCTCCCTCCATATTTTGTATTACCTGAAAAAACACAACCGAATTGGTATTCAGCAAGCCACAAAACGCAGTTCTATCCGTGACAAGCAGTGCGCAAAAGCTGGCATTTCTTTTCCGACAAGATGTATTTTGTACTTTTCCGACAAGATGTACTCTGTATTTTGCTTTCCCACCCTGCAAACCAATCCTTCACGTAACTTTGCCGCACGTCCACTTACTTCTGTCGGCTCACAATTATCCAAAAAGGGCCCTCAAATATTTTAATCAACCAGTGCGAAATAAGCATGCAATGAATTTGAAGCTGCGCCAATACAGGTACAACACTGTCCCTAAAGCAGATGACAAAGCCCACGGAAGGGTCCTTCCGAAGGGCTCGTCTGAAGGAGCACGAGGAACGCTGGGCAATAGCGCCCTATCACCGTGACATCTACCCTGTGCTCTTGTGGGTGAAAAACACTCTCCGCGTCCCCCGGCGCGTTGGGAGTTTCTTTTCCCACATGCCACAAAAGAACCGTTGGATGGTAGATGCTCAAAGCTTTGCTCTAAAGACAGTTGAAGCGCTGATGAAAAAAAATGAGTGCTTTGTTACTTTATGCAACATGTACAATGACGCGAAGGACGTAACAACAATTAGCTTAAAAATGAGAAGATCAGAAGCAAAAAGAAGAAACGCAAGAAATTTTGAAACAAGGTTTACGACTGTATAGGCGACATTCCAATAATGCAATTACGGTCAAGTTACATAAATATATTCAAGTTCCATGTGAAGCAACGCAAAAGATGGGTCTGTAACAAAATTGTCGGGCCCTTTTTATAATCATTAAGCTTGAAATTATCATGCCTGCGGGAAACACTGTGTTGCTTAGGTACCTATGAGCTTGAAAAAGTGGTGGTGTGCATCTACAGGCCCGCAGTGGCATACGTGAGATTTTAGAGTGCCACTTTATAGCAAAGAGAGCGATAATTGGGTTAGTTAGACATATGTGGCACTGCTTCAGAGGGACCTCAAATACATCGATGGCCAATTTCAGTGAGTGCGTTATTAGGGCGTTGTATATACAGTTGCCATCATTTCGTATTTTTAAGCTTTTCTTCTTTTGGTTTCTGGTGTTTCATTTTTATTATATTTTTTATCTAAATTTTGTTTCGTCATTCTCGTATTTGTATATTTTACCGACCGGAATGAAATCGCCGAGTTGTTAGCGCATGTACTGCCTCTTTCCTTTTCTGTCAGTCCCGTTGTTGCACTGTTGTTACCGATTATTCATGCAATGAGCTACCCGAACTTAAGATTTGTTATTTTCCGCAATGTTCCAAATAAGATCAGTTGTGTATTTTACACGGCCCGCCATTCATGCGGTGAGCACATAAGCACGAGTTAGAGTACACATTTTTAAAGTTATTCGCTGACTACTCCAAAATGGCTAGCTGCACTGGATGCCCTTGCCCTTAAAGTTATAAGGAAATTGTGCGGCTGCATTCCCTCTGAATAAGTTGAAACAGCTGTAAAGCTTGTGCCATCGAGCCAAAAAAACTCCACTTTGCTTATACGCAAAGCATTCTGAGATTCCCTAGTAGCTATGAATATTTATAGAAAAAAAGTACGGTTGTTCTTCTAGAAGCTTGGAATTGTTCCCCGTGTTTGGATTAACATTTAATTTAAAAAGTTATCGCAACCTATGTTTTCATCCAACCAGGATATGGTAATTTTTGTGAGAGAGCGAGAGAAAAAATGTTTTTCGAAAAGAACTAGTTGTGACAACCAATAATGTAGTGAACTGAATGGCCTAATTTTTTTATAGTGTAATAAAAATGGTGGAGAGCACTGCCTTAGAAGTTTGACGTGGAGTGCTCCATCACCCAAAATAGTTGAATAATGCACATGTCCGCAACATTCTTTGTGTACAACTGATAATTCTCGGCGAAGATAGATAAAAGGAAGCTGATTGGGCATCAAATCTGTTGTATTAATTTTTGTTGCCAACTACGCATTAGATGAGCATCGCTAGTAAACCACCTGTTGATGAAAAAATATATGCCAGTTTCAGTCTCAACCTACTCAAACTGTTGCATTCATTTGCCAAACATTTACTTTTTTACAGCCGAAAGTAAGCTATGTAAAGACAACCTTGCTTTGGGGATAAATATGTAACCGCTTCATAATGCCACTGGTTTAATTAGGGTTACTAACAGAGAAATACAAGAAAAATGGACTGTAAAGGCACTCACACCACCAGTCTTTAACATTGAGTCTACGTTGCTCAGTGATTAGGTTGCGGAGGATTGACTCCGCCAGAATAATTGCGCACTACGTTGCTCAATTTATTTATGGTTTTTTTATCGAAACTACACAGAACGCATTTTTTACTAAACATTTTAGAGCACTTAAACAAAAAACTCTTAAATCATTGTTTTGATTTTCAACAATCCTGTCTTAAGTGGTATAAATGTATGTAGAGCGAGCGATTTAGATTCGGGGTAACGTCCTCGGAGAAGCTAGGTGAAATCTCGCATGATGCCCTGGTCATCAAAACCGACCCTTCAGTGCAATATTTGCTAATACTGCCGCAAGCTACACCGTCTAGTTTGTTTTTTGTGTTTTTTCAGACCTGACCGCACACAGTTATGTTACATAAAAAATTGAATCCCACGTTTTAGTCCCTTTCTTTTCTATACCGCACGCGCTTTCTCTTTTCATGGGAAAACTGTATTGGCTATTTTCACACGAATACAATGTGGGTCCTGATAGCCGATTTTTTAAATGTGATTTCGCGATTCGAGAAGGATAAACACAAACGAAAAATGCCTGTGGCATTCCTTTTGCGAACGCTTATATACGCCCGTCACTCTGCTAAGTGCTTTTTTGCCGCTTGTTATACGTTAGGTTTAGTATAGTACAAGTCAGCCAGAATAAATATTATATTGCCGCGAACCATGTATGGGCTTGCCTATTTATTGCTTGTTTTGACTGCCGGATCCACGCCCGCCTGTGTTATCTGCGTTCCAAGCAAAGCGCGTCTTCCATTCTTTATTTTAATGCCACACGGGGTATCACATTCAGATAAGCTAACTGTTTCGCCCTAACGTCGCTAGCCCAGAATAATCGTCTGTTATCTTCAATGTTCAGGATGTGAATCGACAGTTCCAGAAACACTCGCGGCGAAAGAAAAAAATCCTCCAGATAAGACGCCTCGGCATTCGATTCTGCTACGCTCGCCGACGCAAGTCACTTTGTTGACCGCTGCTTCGGCGCCTCTGTATTCTTTTGAGCTGTTAGGGGAGCACAAGTTCGCTCCAATAAACTTGTTTCTACTTCAAGACAACTGCGTCGTCCTTGGCTTCGTGACAATATATACGGACATAAAATGAAAAAAAGAGGCATAGAAAGTTCAAAGTTATACACAATGAAATAAAAAACGGAATCTGGAGAAGAGAGTGATTTAGAGATCAGCAACAACAAAAAAGTAGAAAAACACCAAGATTTTTACATAATAAATACAAAAAAATGTAGCTGTGCGATTGCCCTGAGCGGAATACTAGCCATTAAAAAGAAACGAAGAGGTTGAATAAAAATGTCAAATCTTTTGGGGGAGAGAGAGAGAGAGAGAAAACACATATTTTTGAAAATTGGGTGAGGGTAAAGAGGTTGCTAAAGAAGACGGGCAAGGGCGGTCATCCTATTCCGGTAGGCCACGTGCTACAGCCGCGGACCTAGCCCGTTCGACCCGTGCAGCCTGGTCCTTCAGCTGGCCCCTGCGCAGTACGCACTCCCAGTGCGCGAAAAACACCTTTTTTAAACACAAGCCGTTAATAAACATCAAAAGGCAAGAGTCCCAGTATAGAACCAAAGCCACAAAAACGGAAGGGGGGATACACGTCAACAAAACATAGTGAAACGCGCGATAGCTGCAGTTGTAATAAACGAGATTTTTAAAAATTTTATAGGACACAAGGCAAGCAGTTATAGATAAGCGCTAACAAAACGTTACCAAGATCGGCTAATTTGGTTTAGACGGGAATGATGAATATGTAGGGTGAGAAATAGTAGTTATCGATGGGGCACCAAAGACGTATGTGAGGAACAAATACATTTTAGTACAGAAAAACAATATAATTAATATGAAGGTTACGAGGTAATAAATTTTACAAGCCATTATAAATATCTAGCCAGAGAAGACCTGGTGTTATTGAATAGGCATGACAAAAATTAACGGCGAGGATACCAACAAACATAGCTAACCAATAATTTAAAATTGACGAGAGACGACCCGTACTTATAAACGCGAATACTAGGAATATGTGGGGAAATCTTAGAAATAAAAAGACGTCCATAAAGCAAGTTAACATGGATAAAACCACCGCTGTAACCAATAACTTGCGGAAACTCTAGGGGTGAAGTCAAAAATGTATCCATAAGTGATTCGAATTTCTATTCAGCTGAAGATGCAGCATGGGAATAACAACTCAACCCGCAGAGCGAATGCTGAATGCTGTAAAGACATCAGCAGAAAAAATACCAAAGGACAATACCCCATAAAAAATAGAGCGTTTAGGGAGGATATGAACAACTGTTATTTCAAAGACAATAAAACCTTCCGAAGCTTCCAGTGGAAACTTCGGAACAAGCGAGTGAAAACGAGCTTGAATACGGTACTACTTGAGGATTATAGTTGCATTGCCACAAGATACAAGGTACGAGACACAATATATAGACAAGGCCATCCACAAAAATATGATTGCAACAATACTAATGTAGAGTACTCACAGGTGTTTGCCCAAAATGTATTGTTGTGAAGTGAGTGAACGTCGTGTAGACAGGCTCTTATAACAGATATTGGCAAGAGACACGTACAAATAATTAGAAACGTGTAATCACCCAAAGCTCAGTTTTTAGGCTAGTAGCCACAAAACGGTTTGGGGGAGAATACCCCAATTGTACGCAGTGCCACTAAAAATAGAAAAACAATATCCAAACTGCAAGACAAGAGTTTTTCAGAAATTCTGTAGGTTGAGACACCGGGTTTTATAGAAACCAATAAAACATCTAAAGTGGAGAAGTTTAATAGCCATAGAGAAGCCGTTATATATTCATGACGGAGCAGGCGCAGATTTATAGGCAAGTAATTGCAAGGAATGTACTAGAAAGAGAACGAAAAGGGTCAGATAACGTGTGACCAACTGGGGTAAATCGGCGAAGTGCTGAGGAGATGTTTCACTGTGGTTAACGCTTTGGCACGTACAGGGGCCTCGCAAAATGGTATCCTTTTTATAGATCAGTTAGAGAACGAGCAAATGTTTTTGCACGAGAAGTATTTGGCAACAATAAAGGCAATCTAGGACATCGTCAATCCTCGGTAGAGGGTAGGTATATTTCTGTTGCGCAATGTGCCTTGTTTCATTTTTGCCAAAACGACGGCTGAATCGCATGACTACATGGTGGTTCAATAATGCCCCTGGAGAGAATGTTCTCCACATCTTGCTGGATGGCTCCTGGTTCGTCATAAGAAGCACACTATTACCGGCGATTGATGAATCTGGCATTACCTGTATCAAAACGTTGCGTGACAGTTGTCGTCGAAGTGAAATATATCTGCAAATGATGACAAAAAACCAGCGCAGTTCGCTTGCCTAAGAATGCAATATGTCCGGCATATCATGGGTGCAATTTCATCTGGGGCGGTCGAGGGGTGGAACCACGTTGTGGCGTTAAATCACGGTCTAAAGAAAATGCAGACAACTCAGCTGCCTATATGGGTCAGGGTGTCTACTGGTGGTCCTTCTGGAAAGACTTGGGTGTGGAACGCAAAGCTGATGAGAGACAAACAAACGCGAAATGCTGGGCATTATAAACGGCATTGAAGGAATTGTGTTTCGGTTAACTGATCGCTGAGCGGTTCATCGCAGAGGTTGCAACATGGTCAATCCAGGTGTTTTGAACAGGTGAAAACTATCGGCCCGGGCAATACGAAGCAACATTAACAACACTCCTGCAGTTTGAGCATAGGGGTCCGTCATCTGGCGTTCGCCATTGACCTGGATTCCCCAATGACCGGTATCTATTCTCTTTGCGGACAGAGTGCGCGGAGGACCTAGCTGGAGCATACTAACTGCCAGAAGCGGTGTTCGCGCGAAATTGATGACCGACAGAATGTCTCAAGTTGCAGGCTGTCTGGAAACATATGCAGGCAATTGCTTCACGTGCAGCTGTGTGTATCAGGGAGAGCGTCGGCATATCGACATATTCTACGGAATGTTGGACAGTTATATAAGTTATAGCCTCCGCTTCGCGGGCAAACCATACGGGTCACCGTTCTTGCAGTGGGTTCTACCGGGGGTGGATGCCGTGAGTAAACGGGGGCCTCACATGAAGATGGTGCAGCGGTAAGAGGAAGGCGCATACATTTCTGATTGACTTTATAGATTTTGGCTTGTTCGACGTGCATGCGCTCGGTCGAAATTAGGCTTACCGTCGAGCAGGCATGGCACACAAGAATATTGTGACGGGACACGCAGGTGGGCAATGTCCTATACTTCCAGGTGTGGTTTCACCAACGACCAAGACGACAAAGTGGATGTGTCCTGGGGGGCGCTATTCTGTGGCCGCCATGTACATTCTGTAAATAGTTCGTTCCTCATTCTTTGCCATGGTTCGCGTCATCTGTCCTGCCGCCACGCAACATTTTGGTGGAGGAGGAGGGTACAGTCCCATCACAGGTTCCTAGCTTTACCCATTTCGGGTAATGAACGGGTGTCATCCTGACTATTGGAAAGCGTTGGCCACCAGCCCCGGTGAGGCATGGACGTGACTTTTCCCCAGTCCTGTGTCCCCTGCCTATGACTCGCAGAGACTAGACAAATGGACCAACCACGACCAGACGTAGAACCTACGACGATCCCCCGCCTTGATCTGCGGTGCTTCACCGAGGGCTTTGGACGCTGCCTCGTTGTGTCGGCGGTTGTCACAGCTGCTCCCCCGCCGGCGCTCATCACGGGCATCACCACTATCAGTAGCAGCAAGGATTTCACTATATATAGTTCCATCGCATTGTCCAACCGCATCATACTCATCACCTCGCTGAGGCTTCGACCTGGGCAGTAGCCCACGACCGGGGGTTATATCACGGGACACAGGTGGGCAGTAGCCCACGACCGGGGGTTATATCACGGGACACAGGTGGGCAATGTCCAATACCGCCTGGGTTCGCTGAGCAGCCGACGAATCCGACAAAGTGAATTTTCCTTGGGAGCACCATCTATTGGCCGCCATTTACATTCTGTAAATAAATCATTCCTCAATATTCTTTCCTGCCACCACGTAAGAATAATAAATACATTATCAGCTATTCCTTTCAAATTGTGGTGCACTCTGTCCTGCTCGGTCATGTGCTAATCAACTTAGTAGAAAAATGCCAGAACGTCTTGGATGTCGATGATATACTGCTCGGTCAACGTTTGCACTGGCGGCGCAAGCTCTTTTTGTCGGTGAGATGGCGACCAGCTGGCTTTCCAAAGAGGGGAATCATCTTCACCTTACACCTGTACCAGCTAGTAAGTTTAGCTTTGTGCCAATCAAACCACGTCCTCGCCGTACCTTATAGGCGGAAGGTGAAGTTAGCGAGCATAAGGCCGGGATCCAAGTGATTGTCGGCACCCGCATGCTCATAGCCGCTGACCCAGTTGTCATTGTAGGCATCGTCGGTGCCGTAGAAGAAACGATCTCGAGTCTAGATCCCGATGACCAGCGCTGTAGCAGTGCTCATTGGTTCAGAAGGCGGTACTATGGTAGTGCCTTGAAGAGGCCTCTTTCGACGATCCGTGATCAGGACCCGCGAGCGAGCTGTGTCCTCGTCTTACCGTGGTCAAGCAAAGGGTGTAGTAGAGTAGAGCAGGGCCGTAGCAGGAATCGCAGCGAAATCATGGGGGGTATTGCTTTATTTATACAATTGTGTTTACATTCATTATGATCATCAGCAGCCTATCCGTGCCCACTGTATGGCAAAGGCCTCTCCATTGAAACTTCAACTATCACATTCCTGTGCCTACTGCGGCCAATATATCCCCTCAAACTTGTTTATCTAATCTGCCCTTCTAACTGTCCAACGGCCCCTGCCACCCAAGCCCTTCGTAGGTATCTACTCTGCTACCCTTAGTAACAAACGGTTTTATTGACTTTGCATTACAAGGCCTGTCTACGTCAATTTCTACTTCCTAATTTCTACTAGTATATCCTTACACGCTTTTGCTCCTTGACCCAATCTGCTGTATTCTTGTCCCTGATATTGCACATATCATCTTCCCTTCCATTGCTCGCTGAGTCGCCCTCAATATTCATTGAACCGTGGAGCATCAAGGTTTCAGCCCCGTATGTGAGTACCACTAACATGCAGCTGTCATACACTTTCTTCTTCAGGGACAACGGTAGATGCAACGAGGCAGACGGCCAAATGCATAAGGGCAGAACTTGGAACTTACTTCGCCACCTACTCGATGAAACCAAGACAAAGGGTTTCCAACGCCACAATCTGGCGCAGACACTGCACGCGGCGATACGAACGCTAGGCGAAGACGAAACGGGCCGGAGAATCAACGCCCGCTACCTTCCCAGCACCCCCAAGGAACAGCATGACGACTACAAGGGAGCAGACAATCTGCTGTTAGACCGCGACATCGAAGAATGGGAGGTCCGAGCAGTGCTGCAAACCCTTAACTGTAAATCTGCAGCAGGCCCAGACCGCATCACCAACAAAGCCCTACGAAATCTCAACGACGGCGCCATCACGGCCCTCACTCAATACTTCAACGTGTGCTGGCGAGCGGGCCGGCTGCCCAAGCAATGAAAAACAGCAAAGACGGTGCTCATCCCCAAACCGGGCAAACCACCTAGCATAGAGAACCTCCGACCGATATCTCTCACGTCATGCGTCGGCAAGGTTCTCGAACACGTCCTGTTGAAACGATGGCAACGCTACCTCGAAACTGAGGAGCTATACCCTAACACCATACTAGGCTTCCGAGAGCGCCTGAGTACCCAAGACACCATGATCCTGTTGCAACACGAAATACTCGACGTGACCACCCCCACCCGCGACAACAGGGCGGTGCTCAGTCTCGATCTGCAGAGCGCATTTGACAAGGTACGGCACTCTGCCATCCTGGCGCAAGTACCGCGACTGAACATGGGCAGGCGATCATTCGCATACATCCACGACTTCCTCTCGGAACGCACCGCCACGATACACGTGGGTGACCTCGAACTACCGCAGAAATCGCTAGGCAGCACCGGAACGCCCCAGGGCTCGGTAATCTCCCCGCTGCTTTTCAATATCGTAATGATCGGCGTGGCCAACCGGCTAGCGGAGATACCCCAGGTTCGCCATACCATATACGCGGACGACATCACAATGTGGGTTCCCGGAGGCTGCGACGGCCACATCAAAACGACCCTACAGCACGCGGTAGACACTATCGAACAACACCTCGAAGGCTCCGGCCTCGTCTGCTCCCCCCAAAAGTCAGAGCTACTAGTGATACCCCCACCGGGCACACCTCGCCACCGCATAACCACCGCAGCAATCACCGTGCGCACGAGAGACGGCACCGTCATCCCGCGAGTGCAGTCCCTCCGAGTTCTCGGCATGATACTTGAGAGCAATCGCTGCAACGGCACTACAGTCAACCGCCTCACCACCAAGCTCACGACAGCCACCCGCCTCATCAGGCGAGTGACCACACGGCACCACGGCATGAAGGAGGCCAGCCTCCTCCGACTGATACAGTCATTCGCCATCAGCCACGTTGCATACGTGGCAGCATATCACCACTGGAAAACGCCAGAACGAGCCAAAATCGACGCCGCGATACGGAAGACGTACAAGGCGGCCCTCGGGCTCCTCGACAGCACAAGCACGGCGCGGCTCCTCGAGCTGGGCATCCACAACACCCTCGACGAGATCGCCGAGGCCCCCCGCACGGCCCAGCTCGAGCGGCTCTCAACCACGCGCACCGGTCGCTCCATACTCGACCGGCTAGGCTATGCATCCAGAGCAGTCTCAACCTCTAGTACACGCCCGCTGCCAGACGCCGTCACGCGCAGACTGCGGGTTAATCCCATACCAAAGAACATGCATCCCGAGTACAACCGCGACCGACGAGTCGCCCGAGCCAAGGCCCTCACGGAGCTCTACGCCCGCGACACCGGTGCCCTTTACGTTGACGTCGCCGAGTACCCCGATCGACCCGGCACGTACGCAGCGGTGGCAGTCAGGGCTACCACCGGTGACATCTACAGCGCCTGCAGTCTCCGCGTCCCGGTCGCGCGTCATGCCGAGGAGACGGCCATTGCCCTGGCCCTGACGGACCCTCAGTGCACCACAGTACTAAGTGATTCGCGCTCCGCGATACTCAGTTATGCGCGAAACAGTGTGTGTGAAAGTGCAGTGAAAGTGCGAAGCAACACCACGACCCCATCAGTGTCCGCCACGTCCCTTCGATGGTTCCCGGCGCACATGGACTCGCTCGGCTCCAGCAACGGCCACGCCAATCGCAACGAGACGGCAGATACCGCCGCGCGCAAACTCACCAACCGCGCGGCGACCCCTCTCGCCTCTCGTTCGGCTAGGCAGCCGGCCATCAACCACGAACCCCTCACGACCTATACCGAGGTCCTCCAATGGTACCGGCTCAGCCGACGAACTATGCCACCACCTCATCCTCGGCTCACAAGGGCCGAGGCCGTGCTCTACAGACAGCTACAGACAAACTCTGTGATCACACCCGTGTTGGCGCAATACGTGTGTCCGGGTGCCTACGACAGCGTGCAGTGCTGTGTGTGCGCGAGAGCAAACGCGACTCTGGCCCACATATTGTGGGATTGTGAACGCAACCCAGACGAGGCGGCCGCCCCGACGCGGCTGCCGGACAGTTTCACAAGTGCCATGATTTCGTCCGAATACACGACCCAACTCCAGGCCGTCCAGCAGCTCGAGGCAGCTCTCGCATGGCAGAGACTCGGGGAGGTGGCGAGGCCGAGGGATCCACCCCCTCACTGCCCGTCAGCCGAGCCAGTCGACGCCTGCGGCGCACACCACGAGGACGTCCAGGCCGCGTCACGATAGGGTGCCTCTCTAGGAGGCGATCCTCTCGTTCTGCAGGCTAGCCAATAAAGTTGTCTCTCTCTCTCTCTCTACCTGAGAATGCCTGTCGTATGCACTCCACCCTATTCGTATTCTTGTAATTATCTCTGCCTCATGGTTGGTATCAGGAATCACAACTTGGCCAAAGTAAATATATTCTCTTACCACTTCCACTACCTCACCCTCTATCTCAAACTGCTGTGCCGTCCCGAGGTTATTGATCATTACTTTGGTTTTCTGCATATTAAGTTTCAGTCGCACTGTTCTACTCGGTTTGCCCATCGCGGAAAGCATGCTTTGAAATTCGTCCCCGAGTTACTTAGCAAGGCAACGTGATCAGCAAATCTGAGGTTACTGAGGTATGCTGAATTACCCTTACTTCCACCTGTTCTTAATCCAATGTTGTGAATACTTCTTGTAAGCACGCTGTGAATAACATTGACATAATTGTGTCTCCTTGTCTGACGCCCTTTCTTATAGGTATTTTACTGCTCTTCTTATGGAGGACGGTGGTAGCGGGTGACCTGTTATATATATTCCAGTCTTCTCATACAATGCTCATCTACCTCCTGGTTCCGTAATGCCGGAATGACTGTTAGGGCTTCGCCAAGTCAAATTCTCTCTCATATTTTATGAGGTCTACATATAGGGGTTCAGAATGCTCTGCGCACTGGATTATCTCCAGATTGATCATGCCAGTGTGACCCATTGCTGAATACCCAAAAAGAAACCCTGCTTGTTCTGTAGGTTGAATGAAATCTGTTGTGGCAGACAATCTGTTTGTTATTTTTGCAGCTTTTTCGTGTCCCCTTTCTTGTTGATTTGACGATGTTCGCCTTCTTGCAATATTCCTCTACACTCGCGGTGATATGGCATTGCGTGTACAGATTTGCCAGTTTTTCAAGTACAATTTTCAGCCATCTTTCAAGAGGTCTGCTGTTATCTCATTCTCACCAGGTGCTTGGCCCCGTTCATTGCTTGTAAAGCCTTCCTTACTTCTTCTGTCGTTACCGGTGGGATGTCTATCTCTTATGAACTACTTTATCGTTCGGCATGATTCTGGATGTCGCTACTACTGTGGTGATCTCTGTACCACTCCTGGGCTACAATGATCACTTTATCCCTTTGTGGGATGACATTGCCTTGCGTGTCTTTAGGTGCATACATCTGATTTCTCGCTACGCGAAGACGCCGCTTACTTGGCTCAGGCTGCTTCTGTTCTTTACAGTATATTTGACCCTCTTCATATTATACTCCCTCATGTCATCTGTTTTACGCTTTTGATTAACTTCGAAGGCTCCGCTAGTTCTAATTTTAATGATGTATGGTTTCCTAATTATATCTTTTATCTGCTGTATCACCTAACCGTTCCGGAAACTTCCACATCCTGCAAAATACTGGGTTATCGGATATTGTCAAGTTGATTTCATTTTTGTGCGCCCCATTGGTGCTCCACCACGTCCGCTTCCGTATCTCCGGTGTGCAGAGGAAGGTAATCATCATGCATAGATCATTTCTTTCGGCGAACTTGCCCAGTAGGTCCCCCGCCTATTTCTACAGTAAAGACCATTGCCATTTCTATAGCCCAGGCTTTAGGCATTGGCGATTCCACATCTTCATACAAGCGTTCAACTAGCTGGTTGTCGTAACTGGATGTAGGCGCGTAGCTCTGTACAACCTCCAGTTTGTACCTTATTAGGCTTAATTAGAACACTTGCTGCCCTTTCGATAATGTTTTATTATTCGTCTATGTAGCCTGCTATGGTTTTATTGACTAGAAATCCCACCTCCAGTTCTCCTACGTCCACAAGAAAGCGGTGCCACAAAGCGTGTCTTTTTTCAGCTTAGTAAGGGCTTCAGTCGTCCTTATAACCTCGGTAAGGCCTATTACACCCCATTTCTTGCCCTGTAATTCCTCAAACAGCCCCTCGAGACTCCCTTCGCTAGATAAAGTTGTAGTGTTAAACGTTGCCAAGCTCAGATTTCAATAGTGGCCTGTCCGGCTGCAGGGATTCTCTGGAGGTTCTGCTGCGAAGCATGACTCACCGCCGCAGTCGTCAGTTGCTTCGCAGCCTCTGGATATTGAGGGCCATGGGTTAAGTGGTGTAATTATGGTAGGCTGTGGTTAGAGGGTGCATTACCAGCGATGGTCACCGCGGTCAAGCCGAACCTCAAGCTTCACTCTGCAATTTCGTAAACCCGCGGATTTTCTCTTTTTTAAATATAGTAGAAATTGTTCGGAACCGGGTTTTTAGCCGTAATCTTTTAGCAGCCGAGGCGGATGCTTAACGTCTACGCCAGAGCTGCATCAGTTTCGAATATACTATATTTAGAGTACTCATTTAATAATGTGAATTTTAGAAGGCATGTTATAAGAGAGCAGCGTGCATCCAAGGGACGCAACAACCATCGCATTACCGCCAGCATCTTCTTCTTCTTCGAACCTAGATGATGATCTAGCTTCAAAGCAGATCATCTAGTGTAGTTTTGCAGCGAGTGTATAAAATGTCTTTTAACATTAATATATAAAGTGATACCTTAGCAGCAAGTAGCCTGCGAAGAATAGTTCGTGAGAAACAGGGTTGCCGCATATGTGGTGAAAAATTTTTCGGTAGTGTTCAACCAATGACAGAGATTCTCGCGTATTGCAAAGTTCAATGTGACGCTCTGGTTCGCGTTTGCAGAGTGTCCATGATTGATTCAATGCAGTTGATTGGAAATGGGTACAGATTCAAGCAATGTCTGTGGAAGTGTTCAGTTTAGTTTTATTTATTCACTTTTAACATTGGTCGTTTTCTACATTATTAGGAGTAGTTTGAATTTATTGATTCAGATATAAACCCTACAGAAATACACCGGCAAGGTACTTGTGTAGACGAAGCTATTGTGTTTTTGCCCACATGTTCAAATGTTCAAGGATCACCCTCGTAGATCATGTGGCGTGCCAAAAAAGGAGAAAGTGCTGCTATCCACAGTTGCTTACTGAGATATTTAAAATGCCAACGATAGACAATGTCACTGACTTCTCCACAGATTTCTTACCCTCCTTCTTCTCGTACTCCTTAAACAAAGAAAATGCTCTTTCTGAAATGCATACCGTACTACTGTGGAAAAGGAATAGAAGATTCCATAAACATCAATGAATTCACACTTATCATTAGTACAGCAGAACATAACAAATAGATAATACCCCCAGGAAAATGCCCTGACAAATATAAACTTTCGGGGAATCTATACTCTATCTCAGGACAGCGAAGAATAGCGAAAATTCTGTCAAATGTCCTTGAGATGAGAAGGATTATGCGGTTGGGATTGTGGTACCTTTTCAAAGCAGTTTTATTGAACATTCACTAAATCATTTGATGATTGTTTTATTTTAGTACATTGGCATTGGACATACTTTATGAGTGCAGTCCCCTGATGGCCAATGGAAACAGGCTGGACTAAGCATATGTATTTTGGTTACCTGATATCGATATTAGAGTATATGTTTGTTAAACTTGTATATTTATTTTAATTTGTGCCGAGAACTCAGATTAGACATGAACAGTGAAATGTCCAGTTTTGAATGTTGTATCGGCGCTTCTAATAGTTTTCATACAAAATATCTGGTACATTCCTCTGTTTTGTATAGTGATCACTTCTTCAAGTAATGTGTATTTCTACAGCACCTAATGACTTCCCTCAACATTCTTATTCACATAAACTAAAATTAAGACTACGTAGTCTTTGCCTAGCGGAAATCAGAGCGTTGTTGACCAACTTGACACTACTAAACTCGGAACAACAGCTATCAAGTTCCACGCTTCAATGCCAAACGGAGTTCCATGCCGACGCGGTGTATACCCACAAATGCTAACGTACAGAGCGACAGTATGACGCCTTCCGTTAACGAAATTTCTCGCGACATGACAACACACGTTCGCATCATAACGGTGGATAATAATAGCCATTTTTTGATGTCTTTTTATGTATGCTTGGACGAATATCATTTTTTCTTTTCGTGTAACTGATTTAAAATGTAATGGCGTGCGCTTTCGGCGGTGTAGATTTTTTGGGGTCTAGCAGGGGTGTTTTAATATTGTCCCACTCGACAAACTTACTCATTTGAAGCAGCACTGAGAATCGGTTGTTTTTTATTGCTTCGGCAGTTCACTAGATTTCAGAAGTGTGTTTTCTATCTTTGGCACCCATGTCGCAAAAAGGAGTCCGGCTTGTCTGCAAAAATGTGGAGTACTTGGAAATAAACTTACCGTTTTTCTTTTGTCCAAAATATATTTCAAAGGAAAGTGCAAAGTTAGGGTACTGGTTCCACTTGTTCACTCTGGGTGTTCCAAACCACTCGTGATACATACAAAGTTGCCTTTTGTTATGAATGGGAATGTTTTTGCGCGAATGAATCTTCAGAGCTTTTACGATCAAAAGCAGCTTTTGCTAGTACCGCAGAAAATGTCAGTTATTGTAAAATGTAACTTTATGTCGTATTAAATTATATATCCCGATGCTGTTTCTTTGCCATGACGAAATCGGAAAAATCATTTAACCACACTCGTTTTTGCGTGAATGCGACAAGTCATCACTTATAGTAAAAATATTTCTTGAAGCTTACGGCTTTTTTTCTTGCTTGATTGCAGTCGACTAAAGAAGTTACCGACATGAACGCTGCATTCTTTATTGAAGGTCAGTCTTAAAACATACACATGCCGGTAAATGGGCGCAGTCAGATAGCAATGTCTCGTTTGAAAACCGCGAAAGACATTGGCATTGAATCCAGTGTCTTCATTGGAAGGGCGTATTCAATGTCTTTTAAAAAGACCATACAAGGCACGTTTTTCTTTTGCTTGTCGTAAACTATGAAACATTGGGTCTAGTGCTTTTTTTTTAGAGTTCACCACATGCAGTGCGTAGAAGAAATAATTTGCGGCAGCGTTCTAGCACGGTCAAGGAATTCAAACGCCATAAATCTTACTGAACCCTTTCAAACAATAAACGTTCAGGTGTACAGTACACAAACGCCACTATTAAGGAATTTGATTATGGGACCGCTCCCACCTTTACTGGTTCTTCTTCAAGTGCCTTAGACTAGGAGATATTCTTTGCCTACGGAAAACAAAGTTTCTAAAATATTGGAGAACAGTGGTCACATCTCATTAGGAAATATTTGCTGCCGAAACTGGAGAATAATAACTACTGATGGGAATAAGAAACGAAGTTTATATTAAAACTAAGAGAAATTCAAGTTGTATTCGGCAGTAATCAGGTTAAAGCTCTCGTTCGATGGCAGACATTGTGGATACTACAACATATCTCTTGGGAGCCAAAATATGGCTTTGATTACCCGCCAAGACGTACTGTCTAGGAAAAATGAACAGCGCGTATGAACATTATAGAAAGCACATGTTTATGGCTTGGTCGACAGATTGTAGGCTGTTTACTCGACCAGAGACAATTGATCACTGCTTTGTAGACTGCAGAGATGCGGTCTTTTTCTGGGACATTTTACAGCGAACGCTCAAAAAAGACATGGCTATTGCGCATTTCCCTATCCGATTTTTGCCATTCGACTATCCTGGTGAGCCGCCTTATGGCATGTTCGTGTTGATTGGTTTGTACAGTCTGTGGCGATGCCCTTTATGTGATAGGCATGCTGAGCCACCAAGATCAACTAAATTCTATTTCCGAGAAACTGTGACATTAGTACATAGTGTGTATAGTTCGCTTGACCAACCACCTGACTGGTTCCCTTTTTTGAACGCTTGTGTGTGTTTGCCTGAATTTTGATGTATATGTGCTTCTGATAACTTCAGTGTATTCTTTTGTTTGCTTGTATTCCTCGTACTGCAACGTCTGAGCGCATTCGCCCATGTTATAAAAAAAAAGCTCCCAGGAGAAGGAGATGAAAAATCCTCTGCGTTAGTGTCAGAGGTTGTTTCATCGACATAAGGACAAATTATATTTCCTGCATTGTTAGCACCAGAAATTTTGGAAGCCGTGTTGGTTGATTTCATTCATGTCGCAAAACAAAACTAAAAAAGGTACGTATCATTAAAAAGAAAATTGAAAATGAAGTTTCTGTGCTGCAGTGCTGTCCGAGTAAGAAATTGAAAGAATCCGACTCAGCGAAGCTTTTGCGAGCTTTTTCAGTCAATCAGACAAAGAACGTTCACAATCAAACACTGTTTAAATTTTTATTTAGGAGAAATGTTTTACGAACGTTCTTTAAAAAAGGGTAGTGAAGGGGATGGCTAGATTAGTAAAATTGGTGTGGACGCCACAAGAAGTACGTATTTGCGTAGCTGGTGGGAACATGCAAATTGAAGATTTCTCACTACGATGCGTCTATTGACGCTTTTTTTATCAGGATCGTTAAGAGTTATGGGCTGTCCAGTTGCAACTGCCAGAAAACAAGGATCTGAGGGTTGGGAAAAAATTGAATGGATATTGTGCGAATATGTGGAATATTAAAAGCTCGCATCATACACTAAAATATTACACATCTTGCATAGAACATTCGTTTACTCTTCCTCTGGTTCCTTGTTATGGTGCGCGGACGGCGGCAGCTCTCATGCCTAATGCGCAATCTGTATGACGTGATCAAGATTGACGACACCGGCGTCGCTTCTCAGCGTATATTCTTGCTATTTATCGATGTTTGAAGGTGGCACTTTACAATAAAATAACGCAAATCTTGGATGCAGCATTTGTTCACTGTTCTTCCGGAAGCTTGTTTTAAATTGCACATGGTGCAATCGCTCTTTCGTAAGGCGTACTCTGCCTCTGCACGACGTGGTCAAGAATGAGGACACCAGCGTTGCTTTGGAGCGTCACTCTGACGGCTGCAGGCTGTCGCGTCACATCTCAAAACTACTAAAAGAGACATCGCACAGGAATCCAGGGAGAATGAGTTCATTATCAGCTACTTTACTTTCCAAGGAGCAATCTGGGGAGCAAAAACGTCCTAGGGAAGAAATGTCACTATCCTTTGGGGCAAAACATGGGTAACCTCGACCACGTCTCGATTGTGGAAAGGTACCCGGACGAACACACACGTAAAGTTTCGGATCTATTAAGTATATACAAAATCGGGGATTGTTGTGTAAGCATGCAATCAATCTCAGAAAAGGCTAACACAAGTTATTTTGGAGGCATGATGGGGGTGCGAGACACCAGTGGTTAGTTCGCCAATTGTAACTTTTATATTTTATTTGTTGTTTTCCTGGTACTGTCGGGGTTTCACAATCTACGCTGCATCTTTAAAAAACAATTCCTCGTCAGCCAGCGCCCGTCTATTTGTGGTTTTTCTTTGTCGTGTCGCTTGCGATGTTTCAATCACGGATCCTTACACACTCGCCGACATCCACACTCTTGTTGAGTGAGTTTGACCTCATACACGAAAAAGGCTTTAAGTTGCTCGAGAGCGTACAGTTTGAAATAAATACAGCGCTCAGCGCTATCACCATCTGCAGTGGCTACAAAGACCGCAGAAGCAAGCAAGTCATCCGTACTTTTATTGCTTCAGCATCCCTAAATGTGTAAAGGCAGGAGTTGTCATCTGCAAAATCCAACTATTTAGCCAAAATATACCTTAAAGCTTACCTCACTAAGGGTATGGGAACAGGGTTTATGCTCGTGAGAAACAGACATGCACCGAACGCGATCAACAGTACCGCCAAACAGATAATTCTGCCACCAAAATCATTATATTTGCCCCTGATGAAGGCCAGCACCCAACCTACTGTTCAACACCCAGAACATTCACTGAAGCAACACCGGTTGTAAATCTGAAAGTAATAAAATCGTCTACCTTGAAGGAGAAAAAAAAATCTCGCTCGTTTCCATAAATGAAGTTAAGCTTTCGCAGCTCGCCTGAAGCGCCGCGGCAACTTCTTTCAGGGGTGAGTCATGTCAGGAAAATTACGTGGTTCTGTCCACGCTCTTGCTGTCCCCACTCCCGTGGGCATTATTCGGCTGCCACACCCGTCACAAAACAACTTGCGGATACCTCAGGATTTGTAGTATTTAATGTCTCTCTAGGCAGCGAACCCGCTCCATCTGTTTCTGCTCCTCTGGCCACCAGCACCGCCGAGGACTCGAAGGAAATGGTCAAGGACGGACCTTCTGCGGCTCCCATCCTTGCTCCAGTGCCTGTCCAGCATCTACTGATCCTGACGACCTCAGCGGCGAAGGCTCGGACGGACGTGCAAGCGAAAGAGAGATAGATGCAGACATCGCAGTCCTTCGGGCACACACCGGACACGTGATGCGGCGGAAGTCAGACCGTACCTGCCTGCAGAAAGCTCAAGGTCGGGGCTGCGACTTTCAAGCCAATTACGTCAGAAAAATATCCCTCCTGTAATCACAGCCCCTAAAGCAAAACATAAAAACAGAGACACACATTGTTCACTCTGAACATTACGTATCTGTTTTAAATTATCTTTCGCCATAGCTGTTGTGGCTCTAATATTTATTTAAATGATGTGCACAACATATATGATGCCAGAAACCAAAATCGTAGAATTGAAAAAAGTCACTGAAGCGGAAAACTCGCCAAATATTAGAATACAACTTAGTATTGGAGATTACATAAATGGTTCAACGTACTCTTGTTGTGAAGTGGCCTCGTAGCCGAAAATTGTTAGCCTCAAAGACTATCCACTTAAATGCCGTACTTCGAGCTGTTGCATTACGGAGGACTGTTTTTAGCTGAATAGCGATATGTTCCTTTTGCATCTCTCTGGATTAACACTTATCCAAGTATGAGTTTCGGGCTGTCATCTTTCAGTTATCTGAACGGCACATCTTAGCCGATTAGCTCAATTCAGATAATTTTTTTCAGGCTTTTCCTACACGCACATCCTCATCACCTGACAAAAAATTTTGAGCAATATTGGTGGCATTTATAGTTATTACACGCAACATACATACCATGATAGAGTATTTATTTGTTTATTTATTATCCAGGAAACCCCTAAAGGCCCCCAGAAAAGGGGGGACAATACAAAATGGTGTGAAAACGACAACAAAAAAGGAAAAAGCAGCAATTCAATATACAATGCAACCTGACAACCGCAACAAAACTCAAAACATGAATACGGGCAGCGATTTCAAGGCATTATACAAAAAAGAAGAGAAACAAAAACAAAACAACAAAATAAACAAATTACAGCATCTCCCCGAAGGGAACTATGTGGTGAATAAAAGCAGAATTGTTGGCGTCGATTCAGCTCATGAGACGGTGCAGCGTGTCTCAACGGACCTTGAAATTAGGCTATTACCGTGGTTACACGACTCTTGGCCAAAACGATCTCGCACCCCCTAATCGTCACTTCAACCTGGACAGCACCATTGCGGCCAACATCGTCGGTTCCCAGGCTATAAACAGTAACAACTGTTGGCAGCACTTGGTTTGATACGAAGCTGTGCAATGTAGCACTGCACTTACCACTTCGCACTGATCATGCATGCATTCCCGGTAATAATCCGGCACATTTTCCTTTCTGCCCTGGCCAATCCTTCGAGAAATTTTGCATGGAACGAGACGCCAAAACTTTGTAAAAGCGAGGCAGGACCTGGAAATTACGCTATTACCATGGCTACACCACTCCTGGCCAAAACGATCCCGGACCCCCTGACTGTCACTTCAACCTGGACAGCACCATTGCGGCCAACATAGTTGCTCCCCAAGCAATAAACAGCGACTACTGTTGGCAGCACTTGGTGGGATAGGCAGCTGTACAATGTTGCACTGCACTTACCGCTTCGCACTGATCATACATGCATTCCCGGTAATGGTCCTGCCCATTTTGCTTTCTGCCCTGGCGAATCCTTCTTGGGATTTTGCTTGGAACGATTCGCCGACACTTTCTAAAAGCGAGGCAGGACCTGGAAATTACGCTATTACCGTGGCTACACCACTCCTGGCCAAAACGATCCCGCACCCCCTAATCGTCACTTCAACCTGGACAGCACCATTGCGTCCAACATCGTCGGTTCCCCAGCTATAAAAAGCAACAACTCTTGCCAGCACTTGGTGGGATACGCAGCTGTGCAATGTCGCACTGCACTTACCGCTTCGCTCTGATCATGCATGCATTCCCGGTAATGGTCCTGCACATTTTCCTTTCTGCCCTGGCGAATTCTTCGTGGGATTTTGCTTGGAATGAGACGCCGAAACTTTGTAAAAGCGAGGCAGGAGGTGGAAATTACGCTATTACCACAGCTACACCACTGCTGGCCAAAACGCTACCAGCCCCCCTAACCGCCACTTAAACCTGGACAGCACCATCGCAGCCAACATCGTCGCTCCCCCAGCTATAAAGAGAAACTACTGTTGCCAGCACTTGGTGGGATAGGTAGCTATGCAATGTCGCACTACACTTACCGCTTCGCACTGATCATGCATGCATTCCCGGTAATGGTCCTGCACATTTTGCTTTCTGCCCTGGCGAATCCTTCGTAGAATTTTCCATGGAACGAGACGGCGACACTGTTAAAGCGAGGCAATAGATGGCAATTACGCTATCACAGTGGCTACACCACTGCTGGCAAAAACGCTACGGGACCTCCTAACCGTCACTTGAACCTAAACAGCACCATCACGGCCAACATCGTCGCCCCCCAGCAATAAACACGAACTTTGGGTTTCGTCCTTGAAAGAGCAATCTGGTTACAGCCACTTTTCTTGGACGCCACATAGGCACTCTTTCACTGTTTCACAAGCTGTTTCATTCGCCCCTCCATCATCCACTCTACATCATCCTCCCGACGTACATTTTTAATCACACCAGAAACACCGTCCAAGTATCCCGTACCGTGCCTGAACTGCTACCTTCTCCGCGTTCATTATTCCTCGTGTTCTGGAATACTGGAACGACTTCCCGAACCACGGAGTCACAATCACCTGCCCATCATCTTTCATAAAGATGTACCCACTCATCTCTGTCAGTGAGACCTTATGGCAAAGTACTTACACCCCCTATATCCTCAACTAAGGAGCAATGTTTAATACCTTGTATACACCCCTTATGTAGCAAACGTTTTTATAATTGGTGTGCCAACCCCTTATGTGACTAACGTTTTTGGTATTCTTTATGTCCACTCTTTATGTAATATCCCCGAATGGGGCTTTAATAAAATATAATATCGTGATGATGATAATATTTGACAACAGTTTGGGTTACTGTAGTCTTTGTTTTCATGCAGCGTCTATTTTCTGAAGGATTGTTTATTTTAAACACTACTGAAAATGATATTTTTATCCTGTTAAGGTAGTTTCTGTGAATAAAGTTTTATATTACCTATTGAGCGCAAAAAATTCGCATTAAAAACTTTTGCCGTTTTTTACTTGATTGCACTTATAAAATTGTGGTGTTTCTTGCCTACGACAGAATCCTACATTGTGGGCAATTTCGTTTAAAATACCAATAAAACGAAGTTGCTCCTCTATAGAGGTCTTCAAAATATAATTTTCCTAACCTCTTTAAATACGGCAATATTTTTGTGAACAAACTATTTTTTTGGTAAGAAGTTAGGCTACAAGTCATGCAAAACAACTTATAGCACACTGTGTGTAACGGACAATATTGTATGTCTGAAACAACATGCAATGGCAATCATTTCACTATTCCGGGCCGCCGTTATACATGCACTGGGACACGGATGTTCACTGGCTGACCTAAGCAATAATTATTGTGAAAGTGACCAGAAGGGTAGCCATAAATGGGCCATATCAGCGAATATTTCTGCATCAATACAGAAACGGTGACAGGAAACAAAAACGAAATATAAGTCCACAGCATTGCGTTTGCAATATTGCAAACTTTGAACTGAGAAAAAAATTGCGAAGTGAGGCTCCCACGTGGCAGCACCAATCAGCCGTCCTGACGCCAGCGATTAACGTGAATGCGTGTATGTGGCATAAAATCGAGTGGTAATTCTTACGCGTGTCTCCAAACAGGAAGCAATGGGCATCAATGCTATGAAATGCTGAAGCCATAGTGGGTATCAAAAACTTGCACGGGACATCAACGTTTAGGTCTTAAGTTGTATGACGCAATAGCGTTACTTCGGCGTAGAAGAAGCGTTTGTGCATCCAATTGACACATGCAGCATTTTTGCGTTCGAAGCACTGATGTTCAGTGACTGCAGCAACGCTTGGCAAAAATATTATTAAAACTGGGGCACAGGAGAGGCATAGGCATGACTACTTCTCTGACTTCAGATAAGGGCGTCTAAAATTTTGGCTGTATGTGGTTTTACGAGTTTAAGCGAAAGGTCAGAGTTCGAGTGTTGAAATATGTATGTTTCTAAAATGTTCTGGGGTGAGTGATTGTTTCGTTTTTTATAAAGCAGAAGGAAAGAAAACTTTTACTGAGTACAATTCTGAGAAAGTTTTGAACCCGCAGCAGATGCACAGTGGCTACGGCGTTGTATTTCTGAATCGAAGGACGGGGATTCGTTGCCCTGTGCGGCGGCTGCTTTTTCAATGGAGCAAAAAAGCGGAAACTCCCGTGTGTTCTAGATATCGGCGCACGTTATAGAATCCAGGTGGTAAAAATCATTCCAGGGACCTCCACTAAGGCGCAACTTAACCCCACAGAGTCACAGAGAAAGTTTAGGAATGGGAGGATTAAGAGATGGTAGCCTACAGTGCTCAACAAGGAGTGCAGGGACCCTTAAGAATTACCTCCCGCTGATCTTCAGTTCACAAGCGGACAGAGAAGCCTTCCATGAATTGATATCCGCAAAAAAGTAGTTTATTTTTCATCCCAGCACTTATGCTCGGATAGGACGTGGTTGTCCTAAAGACAGTTGTTGTTTCCCCGAATTTACCACAGTTTGAGGTTAATGTTGATGTTTTGAAAAAGAAACCCTCTTCGGTAATGTAGATTTGTGGAGATTTGTGTTGATTTGTATTCCTAGTAGTGTTTTCGAATCGTCAGCATTGCGATACCCATGGGGAACGAGGGCAAATGGCGTTCTTATACGCGTTGGTCAGTTTTTTCGGATGGGGCTCTGGTGGTCATACGCAACACGGAGCACGGTATGTGAGTTTACGCATCGCTTGGTCAGCTGCGTAGTTTTTTCCTACACTTACGTCGGGGAATATTGTGATTTTGCTTTCGTCATTGCGGTTAGGAGAAGCTTTCTAGGTTGTTCACGTACTCTTCGTGCAAATAAACGCTAGTATACTTTTTAACATTCGCAATTGAGATTACGCAATATTTGATCGTTCCGTTGAGTCGGTCGTGGCAGGGATGTGAAAATTTCCATTTTTTGTTCCTGGTCTTAGGAGAGTAATGACTTCGCTGTGATGGACACGGTAGGCAACTACGAAATGAGTTACATGTATACCTTCGATCGTCCTTGCTGTGGCGTCTACTGCTCTTTATAATTTTCGTAAATTCCGTCGAAGAAATATAATACTGGCTTAACCCTCGTCCCCGTGTGATCTTTAATTTATGGATTTTACTAACAGGGCTTTCAGAAACGACCGAGATTGGCAGCATATCCGCGATGGCGTTGAGTTGTTTTTTCTGATGTTTACAATTTGTTTAATATGAAGACCAGCTCTATTATTTTCCTTTTATCAGGTGTTTGCTCTGGGATAAAACAAGAGCTCTGTGATTTTATCAAACGTAAAATATTATATAATAACCACCAATTAGTGATCATGGGAAGTGGGTGGTTCAAAGGTGACCTATATGCTTTTGTAAAGTGCTGCCGTAGTCAAGGCGGGTAGGTTTCAGGTATGGCATGCCGCATGATACCTGGCTAATGATCAGTGCCGGCATCAGTTTTTTCTTGTCTTTCACACCCCTACTTACACTATACAAGTTTTTCTCACTGTGATCCGTATCATCAAATATTCTCGGTATGTTGAAGGTGATGGTGTTGTTGTTCTTATGCGGGCTTTTAAATTAGTGTTCTCATTCAGCCCCGTTGCGCCATTCATAGTTTGGAAGGCAGCGTTTGCTCTCATCACACGGCTGCGAAAATTTCAGAAAGCCATATACAAATCTGCCTATTTTGATGCTGTATCCTTGTTTTGTTTTGTAATATTATAGATTTCGGTTCGTGTGTGAATATAAACCAGGCTGTCCACAATTTTGTAGAGGGGAGCGTAATATTTCGGACCTTTTTATCTTCTGCACAGTATTTACATCGGCCTCATGTTTGGTCGTCAGACAGGCGCTTTACTGGTGCTGTTTTTTGCGACGTCTGCGGAACTTAACACTACACATGAATCCTAAAAAGATCATCAAGGCGCATGCCCAGAACCTCCGGAAATCAGATATAGTTTTTGGCTTGGTCGTAGCCTTGTGATTTCTTTTCCCGCAATATCCCGCTCCTGTATACTCAAGAAAAGCCCTGGTATCTGACCCCCTCACTTGTCGCTACCTGTTTGAAGCGATGACGTACTTCTTAAGACGCTTGTGGAGTGCAGCGGATAGCAGACAGGTCCTCTCACACGGTAACATTGCAGTTTGAGCAGAACGTACCCGTTGAAATGCACTCATTTCGCAATGCCGATGCTGAGGCTAACAGACGTGACCCCCGAGACGTTAAACGCTTGAGGCGCGCTTATCAACTAGCAGGGAGGACATGCCAAAAACGCCACGTTGCACTGTTCAGACCACCTAACAAGGTGTGCTTGGAGGCGAGAGTCAATTTTCATAAAGAAAGCCTAGACTTCAGGTATTTTTAAAGGTGTAATACATATTTGTCTATATTTAGTAGTCTCTGAAATAGCCTAAAAATATGCGTGAAACGCGTAATTATTTCAGGACCACAACACACAACACCATCATGATTTCAGCTGTTTAAGTATGAGATTCTACAATTTAGGGGCGTATCGGTCACGTCCACCACGTTCCCATTCGTTGACCTTTTAAGCAATGCGGAAAAAAACTACGAGTCAAATACTTCTGATTATTATCTGAGGTGACTTTATTAAATTATTCATATTCCAAGGGACACGTCGCGATCATTTTTCTTTCATCTTTATTGTTACAACACTATTGATGGGGGTGTAGAACTAGGTACGGCTTGTATTTTTACGGAAGATTTGGCAGAACACAGCAGAGACAGGTGAAATATTCGGAGGAGTGGTGTGGCAGAAACATGGGAAGACATGAAGCCGCGCCATAGTGGGAAACACATGGAACTGTTTAACAAACGCAAGTTGAATATCAGAATCGGGTTTGATGTGGTGCCTCTCAGCGGGCAGGAGCGTTTATAGCAACAAAGGCATCCCCGACCCCACTTTTGGTGTTCTCATGTGATTTCTCAAAATTCTCTTTAGAATGCTTGATAATCCCGCTATTTCAGAAGTATTTCACTTCCGGATTTAGCCAATAAAGAAAAACCACACAAGTAATTACAAAGAAAACACCACGTGCTTTCAAGTTTTTACCTTTGTGCTTGTCTAAATATACCTCATTTTTCCCCAATTCATTGAACTTTGTTTTTTATGACCAAGTGAGCCCAGTGAATTGGGCCCAGTGAGCCCAGAAAATTCGGTGAGCCATGCTTAATAGAAATAAACTGTAATAAAACCCAGTGTTTCTTTTAGTACCGGTTCGCATTATAAAAAACACGCGAAAAGGCAGTTGCTAGAGTTGTGCCTCATGTAAACCACATTCAAGGAGCTTTAGAAGTAAATGTTTTTAATTATACATTTCGCCTTAGTGATTCCTCATTTTTTGCAGGAACCTGTAAGCACACGTTCTTTCTAAGTGTAGTATGTATGCGGTTTAATTACAAAAAGTAAACTTGCTCTTACGTATGCACCAGTAAACATTGTATAAGAAAACTGTCATTAAATGACATGCATCAAACATACCAAGAACACATCACAGGCAATGTTTAGGTCTACATGGGTGAGAAAATGAAAACACTTCCCTGGCTGCAACACAGCAACAAACTAACAAAGTGCGAAAGTCAACATCATTTCACTAGTTCAGAAACTAAAAATTGTTACATCGGTGAAGCTAGCAGTTTTTGTAGCTCTTTGTGAAATTTTACAGCTCCTAGTATGCTACGAATTTAGCCGATCTTCAAGGTTAAATATGTGGTAACATATATTACTGCTTTTTAATATTCATGATTGGCAAGAAAATGTTCGGAATCTATAAAAACAATATTGTAGGCGTAGATTGTTAAGGTTGTCTGACAATTTCACCCAATATTTTTTGCCTATACTTGAGCCATACAGTTACACATCAACCAGCTGTTTACAGTGTGGACGGGTCACGACACAAAAAACCTATTGATCTTCATAGTTGCTCTTAAAAATATTTATTTAACCGAACATAGTTTTATTACGAAGTATGAAGCGTTGCTCACAATCACTAAAAACCTTCTTAGCGAATGTTAATTATTTCATGATCAGCCACGTTTGCAATCCAGTGCGATAAAAATACTTCACCCTGCCTGATGTTATCCACAAAAATGTTGAGGCTATCTTCAGCGCCATCGTTGCGGGATGAGCCCGTCGCAATATGCGAAGTTTTTGGTTACTTCGGGAACCGTAGCCGAGTCGCCAGCAGCTTTGGTCCTTTCGCATCAGAACTGCTTGACCTGAAGTTTATTCGTAACTTAATCTGCAATGAACAATATCGCGTTCCTGTAATAGCGAAAGGTCTGCACACATCTTTCTGTTATTCATCTCGGTGGATTCTATTCACCCACTACCACAGAATCGGCGCCCTCCTTTCTTTAGCTCCCGCAATGAGCTCTTCCACTGCGGAGGTGACTAGGCGAAGGTAAAACACCTGTTAAGACGGAGTCGTATCCACCAGTGTCCTTTGAGCTGTCTTTGCTTTGGCATTAGGGCTTAACCCAAGACACCCGCGTTTCTCGGAGAGCGTTCATGGACAGTTACACCGTTGAATTGGTTTATACCGAGGAATATGAGAAAATAGCTCGTTTGGAGTGCACCAGAGGGCTGGTTTGGCTGCTCCTGTGGCTTTTCCCTGCAATTCGTCTATGAGTTTTATAATCCATGGCGCACACCTTTTGCTGTCTCTTCATGGAAAGACGTACACGCAAAATGATAAATACAATAATTCAGTGCATAGAGATAGACAAGGCTGCAAAATCTAAAAAAAACATTTAAGAATGCATGCATGTGTGCAGAGTGTTTGCTCTTTATCGTATTAGGTATGTTTAGAAGTGTTCGACCTCCTACATTTTTTCTTCACCTATCATTATTTCACAGTTTAATTATAAACCGGATTTTTTCATGCTGTATATAGACTGCGAGTGCAGTGTGTCTCGCTTTATTCCAGTTTTTTTTCCTGCTCATTGTGTTACTGGAGTTTTTACAGAGGTTCTTTATTTCATATCCCGTGTGCAGGTCGCCGTGCCTTGCGGGTACCTGTGAAGTACGGAAGTTGAGCGTGAAACATAGGTGTGGTGTACTTAGCTCCAATAGCAGCAAACGCATGTGGAAGGTCTCCTCGCCAGAAATATCATCCGAAACAGTCTTGAAAATGTGCGAATTGTAATCACTGCATACATTTTTTGGGGCCACATTTTTGCCTCGAGTAAATTATATCATGCTTAGCTGAAATTTGTTCTAATCGAGCAGCTTCGCGATAACAAGTGCGGTTGCTTTCGGCTTCTGCAAGCGCTTTTGTTACACCACTGTCTGTCAACACCATAGGAATAATAGGGAACATTTTGCCGTACAATGCTGAGAGCTTCCAGCATGTTTAGAATGGAAAAATCTAAAAACATTTTATTTTAAAAAGCAACGTGGAGTGAAACAAAATTGTTCTCGACGGCAAGAAATCTGCGAAAGTCGAGTGGCCTATTACGTAGCACCTGTGAGAAAACTGCTTGCATGAAATTAAAAAGTAATGTCAAGATGTTTACCCACTAGGAAAAACTTTGATGGGGATTATTCACACACTGTTTTCTTCATTTTCTCTCTCTCCCAAATTAAAACATCCACAATAGTCACATTTTCCTGGATGAACTGCTTATTTTAAACGATATCTATCATCTGAATCCTGATAATATCGCTCATAGAACAGCAGTTTACTCTGAGCACTAGAATATCACTCTTCCCGTCAACCAATTAGGTTCTCACATTTCTTCTGCTGCAAATTAACCAAATCAAGTCTCCATTTCATGTATACAATCTGTGTATTTACCGGTTACGTCTCTTGAAGAAGTACTTCAAACTCGTAACTTCGTAGGTAAGCGCTGCGAGGCTTCATAATATATGCCCACCTAAAGAAAAACCAGTAGCTGGCGATATTTAAGTCATTCTGTAGCAATTATTTAACACACTCTTTGCAAGCGGCGTCTTTCTCGAAGAACTAAAAAGAAGTAAGCTAGTGCCAGTGTTCAGAAACTGTTGCCCGAATATCCAATTATCCAGTCATTACAATATTTAGTTTTTTTAAAGTAAATAAAAAAGTAATTGAATCAAGATAGAACTACTTCCTCAAGATCAGTTATTTGGCTTGATGCCGAATTATTTAACCCAACTCATGCTGCAGTTATCGAGCTTCCAGATTATTTGGAGCAGGGTAAAGATAATCACGTCTTGTTGTTGAGCCGTATACATTGATTCGTTTAGATTAATCATTTTTGGGGGGTAAAGAATTTGGACGCTTCATACTAGTGGCCCCCAGACTGGGCGAAACGTAAAGCTGGAGGCCTTATATAGATTGGTCTTGTGTGGGCTTACGCTCGGACACCTGGCCAAGTTTTTCGTTGATGTACGCTTCAAGACTCGGATGAGCATTATGCGTGGTGTCGTCGTTAGCCCCCAAACAACAACAAAAACTCGGTCTTTAAAGCATGCACAATATACGTGTGCCTGCCCATTTTGGTCCAGCTCCAGAAGTAGTGGATGGAGCAGCGCCAGAATCGTTTGCTGAGTTGATTTCAACTGAATTGGTGGCCATCATTCGGATTTTGCTCTGGCGTGAGAGAGAGAGTTTTTAATAAAGAAGAATATCCAGAGAGGTTTGCCAATATGATTACATCGGCATGCAACTCCGCATAAAGGGTACGGGGAAAATATAGTTGAGTGGAAAAAAAGGAGAACTACCGGGAAGGAAAAAATAGATAGAGTCGTATAGTGGCACTTGTGATGTAGAGAAGACTGTCCACATCAGCGGAGCTATGAAGTCTCACCAACGCCAATATCGTCAATATAGCCAAATAAGGCATCAGGGACTTTCCGCTGAGATTATGGACAATGCCGTGGTCCAAGTAGCAGGCTCATCGTAATTGGTCCACAGAGAAGGTATGTCATCTCCTGCTTGACCGGGTCCTTGCATCAGTGTAGGGGAAGACCTCTAGGAGGATATGCTCAACGGTTTCCGGGACACCAAAGTTGTGGCAATAGGGGCTTGTACCCTACGCGTTGTAAGTAGGCATTAGCGAATGCCGCAATAGTAGCAGCCAAGGAAATAGAATTTTCCGAGGGTGAGTAAGTCGTTCTGGTAGCCTCAGTATTATCTTAGGGTCAATTGAGCCTATGAAATCTTGATGGGCCGGAAGTAACCATGTTCGGTTTCTTTCTGCTGGAGATAGTGCCTTGGTAATAGTTGAGGCATTATTTATATGAAGAAAACGTTTCTTTTTTGTCATTTCTAAACCCCTGCGTGTGGTTTCATTTGCTCTCGGATTTCCTCGGATTTCCACTGTGTTCAGGTAGCCAAGGAAGGGTTACGCGCAGAAAAGCAGCGTAGGCGAATTGGGGAAGGTATTTTCTTTCTGCTGGATGTGGTCGTCGATGCTGAAGTAACTAGCGCTTCGCCGTCTTTGAGGGAGGCTTTGGAGTTTGTCAATATTGTCCATTTTGTTCGTGGCAGACGAAGCATATACCGGATTGCTTCTTTTATTCCACAAAGTTCAGCTGGCATGGACGAAGTCGCTCGCTTAGGCTGGTTGACAGCGATCTGTGAGCAGACGGAATGAAAACTCATGAAGATCTTCGCTGAGATGTTAAGGAATCATCTGTAAAAAATGGGGCCATTGCAGAGTAACATTTGTTAATATGGTCAAGTGTAACCTGAAGTAGGACAGTTTGGGATATGCGCATATTTGAATAAATTACACTTATACAATGTTTTATGATAACAAATTAATATCTCTATAGCGGAAAACCCAGTGGCTTCGCCTGCGCTGCTTGACTGGGCAGAAAGTTATCAATTGCCTTTATTGTTTCTACAAAGCTGCAAGCGTCTTTTTGCCCTACAGCTCCAGAAAATGGGTTGTGGCGTGTAGCCTGAGTCTCAAATGATTTGTTAGCGTCTTTTTGAACCATAAAATATTCATGGGCAGGCGGCCAGCTTCTGCAACAGTTCCACAACATGCCGAGCCTGAACGAACGTACAGGCAATTCCTCAAGCAGTTGTTCCTCGCCGCTTCCAGCTGTTTTCCCCTTGTCGGGGACAGTCGGTGCAGGACGAGAAGGCTGCAGCGCAAGACCCCATCAGCATATGCCTTGAATAGGATTAGCGCAGACCGACAATCACTTCCCGAGTGAGTGCCACAAAGTTATCCAAGAACTTGTGATTCTGAGAAATTGGCGTACGTACTTCTGGGGACAACGAGAGGTTTTTGTCTATTACAATGCCAAAGCATCTTTGGGTTCGTACGTAATGCAGAGGCCGGCCACTGAGGATTCGATGGTATCGGTTCATTCTCTTGCGGGTGAACGCCATTGCGACAGTTTATTTTTCGGAGGCACAAATTGAGTCCTCTCTGAGATAGTATGCCGCTATTCTTGCAAGAGCCTTCTGGAGTTCCTGCTGTGTGCTGTGTGACCTGACACGATCTCGATGAACTCCAAACACATATAATCGGCGTAGAGTGGGACTTTGACACCCCGGTGTAGAACAAGTTTTATGCGAATAATCGAAGATTAAGCAGCAGCGGGCTTAATACTGCTGTTTGAGGGACGCCTCTATTTACATCGAAGCATGGTGTTGGGCTTTCTTCTGTGCACATGAACAGTTTCCATCCTTTGAAACAGTTCGGAATCCAGGCATATACTGTCCCTCCTAAGCCGAGTGCAAAAAGAGATGCTAGGATTGCTTCATCGTAAAGAGAGTCCAATGCTCACTTTACGTCAAAAATACTGCGGTTTGGATGTGCGCAGAATTTAGTTCTTCCAAAGATGGTACGAGTAAAATTGTATTGCCAATGGCCGACCGATTCTGTCGAAAGCCATTCACATCAGGTGGGTAAAGTTTTCTGGTTGCGACATAAAAATTCATCCTTTTGAAAACCATTTCTTAAAATATTTGCTGATGCAGCTGAGTAAGACAATCGGTTCAAAAATATAAACCATCTTTCCGCGAGAGGAACCATGGGGAAGATGCAACGCATCGGGGGTTGCCGTTGTGTTTCCGTTATGTTAGCGATGTCAGCGTGTGGATTGCTGTTGTTGTGCATCATATTTACGCAGCATGTTCACCCCTATCCATTGCATCTACCCCGTTGTTCCCCTCGCAGAAAGATGGTGTAAATTTTCAACCGAGCGCAAGCTGCGCGCTAACGCTAAGCTGGCACGGCGATGGGAGCGAGCGCAGCCGAGCGCAAGCTGCGCGCTGACTGTGCTGACGCACAGATGGCGCTGTGGTGAGAGCGGCGGAGCGCACAGCTGCCGCGGCGAGGAGAATGGGGGAGGGACGCGGACTACGCCGCGACAACGACGCGGGACAATCCGAGTTAAAGAGATGCGTTGCATCGAAAAGTCATAGCGCGTCGGTGGCTTTCCGGGCTTCAGAACGGATGTAATCTTCGCTAGCTTCCATTCAGTAGGAACAATTCCACACTGCCATTTAGCGTTACAGTACTCCGAGAGACATAGTGGCTCATTAGAAGACGGTTGCCATTTAGGGTTTCTTGTCCTGTGCGATTGTTTTTGTTGTGCAATATTGTTTTCTTTTCATCGTCGAAACTGAATAGGTCGTCGCGAAGAGCGAGTGCGCCAGGTCACCCAGGCATGCGTTTAAAAGACACGCTTTTACCCATTTTATTGCACGTCCCTGCGAAGCAGTTCCAACGCCGATCTTGTACTTGCTGTACATTGTTTCCTACACGTGGAAGCGCGAGTCCTACTGCAGAGCGGCAACCAGAGATAAGGTGGTGCGAGGGCATGCGATAACTTCATCGGTCAGCGAGGTTTTTCTGCACCAGTTCTTTACAAAACCACTATGCCTAACAACACCGCCATTAAAACTTGAAAACCTTGGTTTATTTGTCCCGGGCGCCTTTGTAACACAAAATCACCTAAGCAACAAAATCCAATGTGTGTGAAACTCTCGATTGTCCAAGGTGCGAGCCCTGTGCCGCGAAAGCATGCTCTGAGTGCCAGCTATTCTTCAGCATCTCCGTCGCATCTAGGTGTCTTCGTCGTCTTCGAGCATGGTCCAGATAACGGTGTCGATGATATTTTCAACAGGACTAACGGTATTTTCTATTATCACGATACGGCGTCGTAATTTTTGTCGGACACCCATACATCAAATGCAACAGCGAAGTTACCTAACGAGTTCCACGAGTTTATGTAGTTGTTCCAAAGACCTGCTAACATTTATTAGACAAAACCAAATCATTCTTGGCAGTTGCGTCCTCTTCATAAACCGCTATTTTTTCAATTGTACTTTCTACGAACATTATATTGCTCGTCAATTCATTGCCATCTTACGTATGGTTTATTTTCTTGGTGCAGCACTCATTGCGCCAGTCTTGCACTACCTCTTGGCCTTGGATATTAGGCTCTTCGTACACTCACATTTATTTATTGCCGATGCTCAGCCAAACCTATGTTCAACACCCACAGCATTCCTCTGCAGACTCACGAACATGAAGTTTAATTATACGTACATTTTCTCCTACACGCGATAAACCTCACTTCATCCTATGCTTTGACAGTTTGCGTTTGTTGAACACAGACTGCACGAAATGTTAAGGGGAAACTAATTTTTCAATAGTTTTAAATTATCCGATTATGAACTAAAACCTACTAGCAGAAGACAATCGCTGTATCATATACGCCAAGGACAGAAATATTAGCAGGACAAGAACAGCTGTAGTTGGAGAGGAAGTAGAAGCGCAATGGTCACTGTAGCTAGTTTTAGCCCTGAAGCCCCTATCTCCAAACTTTCCCGATGATTTTAAATAAACCCATCCCACAATTTAAATCCTGAACGTTTAGCGAAGCGCGCTTGGTATGTCCTACGTGGACAACTGACTTACCTGCCCCTCCACGTAGCAAATCAGTTGGCTCACTTCTGCACAGGCCATTCCTTATGGTTCCACAAGATGTATCATCGATGGAATAGCCATCAACAAAGAGTAGGGCACTGCTGCAGTGTCGCCAGATTCTCGCGTCACCCGCGTGATAAAGGCACATTTACCGATCAGGCCGAGGAACACGCTGAAGAGTGCCTTAAACACTATCAGCCGGTTAGAAAGTATAAACATTGAGACCAGGTGGGGCAATTCTGTTTATTTCGTACAGGCTGCAGTTCCTACCACTGGTTTGATAATCGCGAAGCGAATATTCATGCCAGGGAATCTCTTGTGAAAGAAATAGGGGCCGCGGCTACTATAATGACCAAAAAGGCCAAACAGTCTATTTTTCAACGACCGTATATCCCAAGAAATCGCACATAACATACTGAAGAAGTTTGAATTGCGTTAAGTTGTGCGAAGTTTTGCGTTAAGTTGTGCGACGGAGATATATTGGGATCACATGCCTAAAGTATTTCCGATGGTGTCTACACGTTCCGGATTACCAAGCAAGGCACAGCTTCAGACGGTGTTGAAGTGATGCACTGATGCGGGTTTGAAGAAAAAAGGCTGGGCGCATTCCGCAAAAGTTTGTAGCCTTTCGGACATCAAGTCCTTTGCCAGCTTGGACATGTGCGCTGCTGAAGACAGCGCTACGGTTGTTCGATAAATAATCAGGGGTAGCTCAAACCATAGCTGCGCAAATGCTGCTGTTGTGAACTACTACAACGCCATCCATGAGTACCCTTCCGCCTGACCTCCTGCCTAGCCTGTTTTGCCGACCTCTTTAGGATATTGCAGGCAATACCCTGCAGATTCGTGTATCGTTTGCTGCTTTCCTCCCCGATACAGAATATACTGAAATTTCGGTAAGGTGAGACGCGCTGCCTCGTGCTTGCTGGATACTGCCCATCACGTGTCGACGTGTCCCACATTAAGGCACGTACAATGTGGTCGGCGAATTCCGTACTTGTTCCCACATCGGTCTGTCCGGCCAGATCAGCCGTTCGTACTGCGGCGGGGGGAGCAAAGAAATCAATTACGCTCCCCGGTGGCAATCAAGGGGCAGAATACTCTGCCCTATAACCTTTCCGAAATGCTTCAGCAGCATCACAGCCGATTCCAAAAACGTTCCACCATCAGCATAGCTTGTCAGCATCATATGTCTACCTGTCCCCGCCGCTTTGCACGTAGCTGGTGCAGCCAAAAAGGAAAACAGGAAACTATCTGTTGCTACCGAAAATAAGAGGGTAACCAAAATCATATCCTTCGATATTTCTCCTTTCTTTTATTATGTGAACGAATAAAGAAAGTGTTTCTGTGGAGGGTAGGAACACTACAACAATAAGAGATATATAAGCTGCGGTATGACCGATCAAACCTTGTTGTAAAAATCATCAGATGCAAACTGATGTTTTCTTGTTGAAGTACACTGCTTTTCCGTCGTACTGGAGGGGAGCAATATCCCGGTGTGCGTCATTCAGCAGCCATTATCCACGGCAAAAACATCTTTAGCACTGAGTAATTGCTACGCCTCAGGTACCCCACGAATTTGTCTTTGGCATCGGCATTCTGGGTGCATTCGGAGAACCGCGAGTATTGGGAGTCAGCGAGCTTTTTAGGGGGGAATATTGCTCAGTGGTATGTAAGAAGAGCACGTGAAAACCCAAGAGATGTTACTTTATGAATAACGTGCTTTTTCCTGAAATGACCGGACGGTTTGTGCCCGTTGGAAGTTTATCAGCTTGCGCCGGCAGCTGCAGCGTCCAAACTATATCCAAAATCAATATTGCAGTGAAATACAATACAACGTTTTATTCCCAATCAGCACAAACATGTACGGCTAGGCATGAGCTGTCCATCTCTGGCCGGGTAATTTGTGCTCTGCCGTTGCTCCATCAGAGTGTAAAGCCCGTACTCAAAAGTGGGCCTTGGCCGTGTGCTCAAAGTTCCCAGTTGTAAGGTGAACAGCTGCTCTCCTTTGACCAATGCATCGCCAAGGGGCCTACAACCGCCCTTCGGCCGCCAGACTTTGCCGTTGTCTCGCTGTTCTTTATTTGGCCGGCGTCCTTTCAACCTTTTACCACCCACGGCCGTTAAACTTTTATAGACGACGGCTAGTCATTCTTGCTTGGGGGCCAGCTGTTGAACCAGAGCCGCTCAGCCATGGTTGAACTTTAGCCATGCAACATACTCGTCCGGCCGTTCCACTGCAGGAGGCATATTAATTGGGGTGCTGCAGCTTTCATCCAACCCTAGAATGAGTATATTTGAGCTGTTTCTACACGAAAGTGCCGAATTTATAACCTCGTAACAGCAATAATTTGTGCTTTTTAGTAAATAATTAAATTCAGCAACTGACAAAGACTGTTGATAAGAGCTGTGGTGCAGATTTATTTTCTCAATTGCTGCTCCTACAGTGATCCTGCTTCCACTTGTGTCAACCGCTACTGTGGTCATGGACATAGTTTCAACGGAAACCATTACGCCATGCTCAGGAGCACCAGCAGCACAAAACAAAAAGAGAAAAAGTACCAGTTACAACTCTGCACAGCTCCCACTGTCACCAAACTAGAAAGGCAGTTCGAGGCACCTACAGATATTTACACGGTTAACGTGCTATGTATCTCGCTTTAAAGGGACCGTACAACACTCTTGGAGCAGTGGAAGTAAACCTGCACGACGTTTAGATTACACTGCCAGGAATACCTGAGCCTAATATTACACGTGCACGTGAAGCGGTAGGCGCGCAAATTACTGTGAAAGACGCGAAAAAACCAACCGCACTCTCTTCAATTTTGCTCATTATGCACCCCTGGCATGGCATGACAACGTCAATACGGACATGGCTATACTATTTGCTGTTGCTGGGCAACTTTGCGGCTTATTTCTTGCGTTTCCTGTTCGTCGGCGCTGTGTAGCAATCTCTTCTAAGAGTGAACCCGTACGTAGAGTTTTGGGGGTTCTGTGGTGTTTTGAGTGCGGAAGCAGTTTCAGTGACCGACTAAATACTCCCCGTTCAACGAGATCACTCGACAAGAAACGTTCATTACTGTGAAAACGCCCTACCAGACTGACCACGCGGTTGCGACTAGGCAGCGATGGCTGCTTTTTGTGGCACCAGACGGGAAATGGACCCCTCTACGTTGCACAGAAAAGAAAAAAAACTCCACGGCCTGTGATATAGCGAAGGCCCCCAAAGAGAACAACACCGTGAGCCGCACTCCACTCAAGGTGAGAGCGCAGAACTTTCGCGCGTTCAGCCGAGGTGCTCATGAACAACTAATTGGTTAAAGAAAAGAAATAGTTTCCATAGAAACAGGACCCAAGAAAGTATTAGGAAAGGTTTTCAGCCAGAAATCAGATAAAAATGAAAATGGGAAAAGTATTTATTGCCCAGCTCCCTTGTTCAAGCTATTCCCGTGTTTCCTTTTTTTCTCAAGAGAAGTTTTAGCTCCGAAAAGTTGAGCAGTCGCATATTGTATTTTGCCTTGTTCAAAGTGGCCCAGCTATCGAAGTCACACGATAGTGCGGTGAAACCGCCCAGCCGACAGGTTTTTTTTTTAAATTAGGCGCTTAGATTTACGCGAAGGCGACTTCAACAGTGAGGTTATGCGCCCATGGGAACACATAAAAAGACGGTAATTATGATTTAGGAGGCTTAAACAACTAACATTGACTAATTAACCTTTAAGTGGCTACAGTAACCAGACATATTGGGAAGTTAGACGCAATCATGTTTCTAGGCAATTTCAATTGGTAGAACTCTTCTGGTGCATCCGTAGTCCGAGATATCAAACGGCGAAGTTTAATTGCCGTTCGCCTGATTACGCATGCAAGACAGTCTGCACCGGCGCAAAGCTCCTCCTTTCTGTGACGTGCCTGCTGTGTATGGTGTTTAGTTCGACAAAGGGGTGGAGGCCCAGAAAAAGTGATATCTGGCACCCATTCATTCTTGGCTGGCGGTATTGCAATCTGCTGTACTCTGAACCGCTATCGAAACACAGAACAAAAGGGAGGAGCTATGCGTCGGTCTTGACTTCTAGCACGCGTAATCATGCGAACGGCAATTACGCTTCGCCGTTTCATATCTCGGACTAACGATTCGCTAGAATTCTGCCAATTGAAGCTACATAGAAACACGATGGCGCATAACTTTTCAATACAAACATGCCTGTCTACTGCAGTCACTAAAAAGGTAGTTATTCAATTTTAGGTAATTAAACCATATACATCAATAATTACCTCCGAATAATGTGTCCTCCTGGGAGCAGAACTTCACTGTAGAGGTGCTCTTCGCGTAAATCTGAGCGACTATTTAAAAAAAAACATTTCCACCTAACTTTGACCACTTTGTATAAACAGAGCTCGTGCGATAAAAACCTGCATACGGTACAAAACACCTCCATTCCTCATGATGTCTTCAAGGGCACCGGCAATTATTTCAGACTTCCTTGCCCCCCCCCCCTGCTGCGCCTACCACCTGTCCATCAGCAACGCTAGACATATCGAGCGTCGTCAGCATCATTAAATTGAATTTAGCTTCCGCGAAACACACCGTGAGACTGAAGCAGAAGCGGTAAATTGAACCGTAACACGTTTCTGCACCGAACCTTAGTCGCTCAAGAAAATTGCAGCAAAATTGAACTTACCGAACTTTCTTTGTCCGGGCACTGGAAAACGCCGCCGTTCGTCGATCGTTTGCAGCAGCGTTTCAGTTCATCCTTAGCCCAACGTGTTTCCAAAGTACCAAGCAGGATATCCACAAAGCGCTAATACAAGTCACACCACAAGACTGAAAATGTGCCTTTCCAAATATACGACTAGCAAGCCATTCTTTATTCTTCCCTATACATTATCTTTGATTTAGCGTATTCGGTTAATATTTTTGTGTCCCAGTTCATTTGTCCATGAGTGCGCATCTATACAGCTCACTGTCCAGTGTCTGGGTGCGTGTCGACGCATGACCTTCGGAATTCCGGTGATTAGACACGGGCGGTGCTAGACCTGCGCCAGGCGTCAGCCATTCACCTTTTGAAGAGCAGGAGCGTGCAGATTCATAAGCGGACCGGATAAAGTGCGTTTCCAAAACACCTTTTGAACAACAGCTGCCTACGAAACACGAGTACTCTAGAACTGGAGAACAGCCATTCATCATGCGTTCCCCTGCAAGCGGAAACAAAGTGGTCGCCTGGTGGCCGTGCCCAAGCTGATCATCTTTTCTAAACCCGCTTTCAAGCTCCAAGCGAGTACTCGGCGGCGGGAAACCTGCCGCCTATCTTTAGATTGAACGTTGCTGGAGCAAGTGCCGTTCATCACCGGTGGTTGATCCAGCAGATAACTTCTGAGTAACTTTCGCCGAGGGGAAACCGTGTTGACGGTTAACGAGCGAAAGCTGACCAACCTAAGAACATTGGCTGCCGAAAACGTGCGCAGAGGATGGTGGCTGTATTCAAACCGTTTATCTTATGTTCAACGCTGACCAGTTTGTTGCGATGGCCGAGCATTCCAGAGAACAGCCGTAGGTTGGCCGGTCAAGAATCGGAGTTGCTGTGCTGCTGGGGTTGCTCCAAGGAATGGTTGAAGCAATTTTTAGCCGTATGCAGGTATAGACAGTGAACAATCCTACTTCGCCGATGACACTGCGCATGGTCTATGGCTAAACAAATTGATGAACAAATCATCGTCACGATCTGCGTAAATAGTAACGATGATACCGAAGCCACGGCAGAAGATCCAGACTATACTGCGAAAATCCAAAACTGATAAACAAATAGCTCTCTTCGATAAAGCAACATGTTCTCCAAGGGGACTTGAGAAGGTGTTCTGCGGTAATGTATTTTGCAAAAAAATAAAAAGTTTCGAATGCAACACAAAAACAACTTTGCTGATTCAGCACTCATTAGTCGCAACCGTATATATTAGCGCATTTCAGAAAAAGTCACAAATAAACACTCCGAAGACATGTTGCTACGGAAGTTAACTGTCGTATAGCCCGAAGGCTGCCTCTTTTTTTGGGTGCAAAAGGAAAACAATCTGATATTTTCCGCCAACTATCCCCGACTGAACGCAATCGCAAAGAAAAACGCCGACCCTACCCGAATCCATTCAAACATTGACCCCTTTGGCTCAGTATTGCACTTTTCCTTTGTTTAACATCCGGAGTGATTACTTGTAAAGTCTGATGGATACGTATGACGACAAAACGACAGCCTGCGGTACACCAGTGTGCGTTTTAGAATTGAATTTAAGGCTTTTTAACATAGCAACCTTGCGGCTACATTTCAACACCTCATGGGCACCATCACTAAACGCCCTAAATCTGAAGTATATTTGTGCAACCTGGGCGACATTATAATTTTTTACAACGTCCTGAGTGCAAATCCAGTGCGTTTTTCTGGTAACAGACCACACTAGGCGAGCAAGCCCGATTTTTAAATTTAACAAGTGATCATTTCGTGAAATGTACATATATGGTGAGGAAATGGACGGAATTCGTCCTGAAATGCTTTTTAATGGCCGCCCTCACTGGTGCGTCATGCCATAAGATGGAGGCTTCTACCATGACTACAACGGAAGGAAAGCATGGTACAGCGTCCCTGTCATTAGAGGACAATGTTTTACTCAATGAACAGGATCCGCCAGCCAAGAAACACCATGCCATCGAGGAGCTACAACGCCACACAACAGGAGACAGACATGCAGCTGAAGAGGAAAGTCAGGCTGGGTTTACTTTAGTCAGATATGAGAAGTGTAGGCCCGCCGGCATCCGAGTTGTGATTCAACAAACGCAACCAGGTGGTTCATTTTGGAGGCTCAATCCCAATTTGCTTGCATCAGCAGTCGTGTCTACTGCCCAGAAAAAAGTTCTTACGCATCGCTTCAACAAGGACGGTGGCCTTGTCGTCACCGTATCGACTCTCAACGCTGCCAACCGTCTTCTTGCCGTGACGAAGCTGGTTGGCATGGCGGTCCAGGCACGCCTACCACGCTCCTATTTAGCGACGCCAGGAAAGATTGATGACGTCCCTCGTGAGTACACGGACGAAGAACTCATTTCCTACCTGAGAGATCAAGGTGTTACATGTGCCAAAAGGCAAGTCTCTTATGGTCAGGGCGAAATGGTTTAGTGGCATGCGTCGCCAAAAAACAGCGCTTCTGAAGTTCCCAAACGCCTCTGCATTACCAAAGCGTACTTTCCTGTACTTCTGCAGTTATCCCGTTGAGGAATACTTGGGAACACCAACCCATTGCTTCAAATGTCAAAGGCATGGTATTGTTGCGAAGCACTCGAAGCACTGCAATGGGCGCGTTCGATGCAAAATATGCGCTAGCCCGCACTCGTACAGAGACTGCACTTCGCGCGCGCATCCTCGATATGCGAATTGTGATGAACCACATCCTGCAACCTTCGGTGCCTGCCCGAAAAATAACGCCGCCACTCTTGCACGCAGAGTTAAGCAACTTAAAGGAAGAGCTCCCAAACAATGCGAGCCTCCCCCAAATCCAGAACTGGTTTGTGGAACTCCCAGCTCCACTCAGGGTTCACTTTCAACACACACAAACGCCACAATGAAAACGTCCTATGCACGTACTGTTCGAGAAAGCCCCAAAAAGCCCCAGCCTCAAGAGCAACAACAATCTAGAGGAGCTTTCATTACTTCTGTGCTACCCATTGCGACGCAGCTTGCAACATCACCACCAGCAGATACCCACGCTCCTACGACGCAAGTCGACTTCAGTAAAGTGATAATTCCCCTGTTATTGGCGGCACTGAAAGCTCTTATGTGCGCCACACCATCCGCAAGCGGTTTGCGTGAAGTTTCTGCTATCATGGCTTTGGAACTTCTGCTAGCAGGATCTTGCTCCCTACCTTGTGTGCCGTTTACAATCGGGAAACAATGATGGCATCACATCGCCGACAGTGTCCTTGAACAGTGACCTATAACAATGCACCAATTTCCAGTGGAACGCTCGTGGTCTTAGGTCGACGCCCGGTGATCTACGTCTGCTTCTTCAAACTTACCTATTCCGATTCATTGTCATTTCAGAGTCACGAGTAGATCCGAATTTCCGCTTGAGGGGTTACCATTTCATCCATTCACAACCAGTAAGCGGTACAAGCCGGCTTCTTATCGCGTTCCGTACTGACGTTTCGGCAGTTGAAATTCTGCGCAACTACAATTATTGGTTCTCAGACTTTCACATTTATCGCAGCGTAGTTAAATCCCAAAGCCAAGTTTGATGATACCTGGATAGACAACCTCATCACGTCGACTGCCAAGCCGCAGGGTATCTGTGGGGACTTTAACTCTCGTAATAAAATTCTGGGCAGTCCCCAAACAAGCTATAGTGGTGTAAAACTCAAGGACCTCCTAATTAGATGTCGCACTGAACCCCTAAACCATGACAGCATTATCTTCCTCAAATCCCTGAAAACAACCAGCTGCATCGATCTATCATACGTCACTGCTGGTTTTTCCGCAAAATTCACGTGGTGCACAGACTTAGAGACAATAGAAGTTACCACTACGCGATTTTGATATCAACTCGTGACTCGCACTCTGAGACTTCCAAAGAACAGGTTGCGTGCACAGACTGGAGAGCTTTCGTGGAGGCCGTACGAACCTGCATTACGGCAGCGACTCGAGATGAAATTATCCCAACGATACTTCACTCTTTTTGGAAGTCCACATGCTTAAGAACAAAATGCTGGATTCAACCCAACAATGACGCTGAATACCAAATATCATGTGCCATTCGTCGCCGTATCGGGAAACTGATGGAGGAGATGGCACCTAAAAGAATGTCCTGGTTTTTCAAAAGCCGATGCCTTCACCCGCAAGAGATGAATGGATTCTGTAGGCACATATCGTCTATTGATAATTTAATTACACTTATCTCGTCAATCGAGGAGCAATTGGATTCTAGCCGCATACCAATCGCAATTTTCCTAACATCAAAGCTGCCTACGACTCTGTCACACACACAGACATTCTAACTGCTCTTGCAGAACGTGGCTTTGGAGGAAGGCTTCTCGCCTGTATTGAGTTATTACCTTGATGGATGTCATGTCAGCTTTTCATGTGCACTTCGGATGGTGGCACATCATTTTTCCCGTCGAAAAAGGTGTTCCACAAGGAGCTGTTTTAAGTCCACTGCTTTGACTCTCATAGAGCTGAAACGGTGCCTACCACGGTGAGTTAACATCGGGATCTACGCAGACAATATTTGTATCTGGTACGCAGCACGCTCCCGACGCACCACTCAGCAACGTCTCCAGAAGGCGCTCTTCTCCATTTCAACCTACCTTGCTTCTCCTGGGCTTCACCTGTCGCAGGAGAAAAGCGTAGCAATGGCGTTTACAAGGAAGCACATGGATCGGTACCCAATTCTGCTGAGTGGCCGAACCCTCCTGTACGCCGGACCCACAGGTATCTCGGTGTAATATTCGACCGTAATCTCTCCTGGTAACTTGAGATAAAAAGACTGTGTGCCCGCATCTCTTCGACGTCTCAGGTTCTGAGACCCTTTGCCCGTTCCAGATGGGCAGCAACTGCGGGTCGATGCTACAGCTTCCCAAAGCTTACGTCGATGGCTTCAAACGCCATAGCCTTCCCTTACTACACCATGCAGGGCCTACTAACAAAATAAAGCTATCAGCGGTGCGACGGAACCACCTCCGCATTTGTCTTGGACTACCCAGAGGTTCCTCGGGTGCCCGGACCGTCGCTGAAGCTCGTTGCTTGCCTCTGGACGCACTCATGTTACAGTAGTCGCTTCGTGTCCTTTACCGGCATGTACTTTAACCTTGCAGAAGTTGCAGCAATGGCGTAGAGGTAGAACACCCGCCTCGCGTGCAGAAGGACCGTGGTTCGAATCGCGACGCCGGACAATCCTAACCGGATTAAAAAAAAACAAAAAAAAATCGCGTATTGATGGAATCGCACAAAGGGTCTTGGGGTGCGGCCTGACCCCGGTGACCATTGCCGGCAATGCACTCCCTCACCAGAGCAGGATTGGCCACCCTGGTGTAGTAACGGCCACACCCTCCCATGAATACCCCAATTAACCCTCGACCCTAAGTCCCCAGCGGCTGCGAAGCAACTGACCACGGCAGAGGTCAGACCTGTGACGCAGCAGAGGGTGTTAAACATCCCTGGGTGCGGACAGGCCGCCAATGGAATCTGAACCTGGCAACGTTTAACGCGCGAATTTTATCTAGCGAAGCAAGTCTCGTGTTGTTCGGGGAATTAGAGGGCAATAAATGGGATGTAATAGGGCCTAGCGCGGCTAGGAGGGCAGGCGAAGCTTTTACGGTGCTGAAAAATGGACACGTCCTATGTTACCATGGTCTAGAGGACAGAAGAGAAGTGGGAGTGGTATTTCTAGTAAATAAAAGCATAGCTGGTAACATAAATGAACACTAAAGCATTAACGAAAGTGCTGCAGGTGTTTGTGTGGACTTTAGGGTTAAGCTGACGGGTGTGTGACTCGCGGAGGAAGATCACAAGGAAATTGAAGGCATGGTCTTGAGCGGATATTCCAACACTGAATATATTGGGGACGGAACGCGCACACAAGCGAAATTTAAAAAAAACGCCAAACAGGTCCGATCCACTACACTTCGGGAGAGAAGCGGAAAAAAAAACAATGCCACGCTCACGGCTCTGTCCCACAGTGATGGCGCTCAGTCGCAACGGCGTTGACAACCTCGCTGAAGGGTTTCGGAAGACGGCGGACCAGTAGCGGTTCCGCTGAGTCACGCACAGCTGGCTCCGCTAGCTAGGCCTTCCTTCGGAACTGCGGCTCCCAGGGACGTCGCGGCGATCTGACAGCTTCCCGAACGGCGACGTTGGTCTTCCGCGTCACAGGGCCGTGGACATCACCCCGCTGGAGCGACCACGAACCTCGAACCTTGAAAGCCACGAAAGCCTCGAACCGCCTGCCGGTCGTTTTGGTCCAGCTTCCCTCCGGAACTTCCGCCGCTTGCCTCGCTTCCCAGGCTAGCCCTCCATGATGATGCTACTCCCCTCCTGGCACACACCCTCTGGGGAAATTGATCCGGTTACCATCTTCTTCTTCTCCTCGAGGCACCTGCTCTGCGCCGCCGTCCGGGTTTTTCCCCACTCGTGGGACGCCAGTCATCACATTCACCCCCCTCTCGAGAGGTTTGTTTGGGGAAACAAAACTGGGCACACAAAAATGTTCGCTCATGGCGACACAGGGCACCGAAGGAACGTGCCGGAGTGAAGGTCCTTCGCAGTCAGTCCCGCTCACCCCCCCCCCCCCCGAAAAAAAAAACGAAGTGTTCCGAAAATCATTCGGTGGAAAAAAAAACTAGCTACTCTGCGGAGATACGACCAAGGTAATCCACTCCGACGTTTTCGCTACCGTTCACGTACTGAACTGTGACATCATACTCCATCATTGTGAGGCTCCAGCGAAGGACGCGACTGTTAATGTGCCTCGCGGAGTGTATGTACGCCAAGGGCTGGTGGTCACTCTGTAAGATGAACTGCTTTCCGTATAAGTAGATGTGAAATTTCTTGATCGCCCAGAACAATGCTAATGCCTCTCTCTCCACAGTGGAGTACGAAGTTTCCCGTGGCAAGAGTCGACGACTCTTGTAGGCGACTGGGTGAAGAATCTCCGCATGCTGTTGCATGAGGACTGCGCCAACGCTTGTGGACGACGCATCCGTGCGGAGTACCAAAAGCTTGGAGAAGTTCGGCGCTTTCAGTATAGGTTCGGTTGACAACAGTTCCTTAAGAGTGTCAAACGCTGTTGGTTCCTTGGTGCCCCAAATGAGCCTGTCGGGTGCCCGCCTGCGAGTCAGCTCCGTCAAGGGTTGACATACTTGAGCGTAGTTTGGCACGAACTCCCGGTAATAGCCCGTGAGGCCGAGGAAAGACCGCACCTGTCGCTTTGTCGTCGGTCGTGTGGCGTAGTGAACCTTTTTGGGCGTTTCTGCTTGCGGGCGTAGGAGACCGTGGCCAACGATGTGTCCCAGGAATTTTACTGAGGAGAAGCCTACTTCAATTTTTCTACGTAGAATCGTAAGTCCCGCCTTCTGCACCCTCCTGAGAAATGTCTCGAGCGCTTCTAGGTGTTCCTCCCAAGTCTCAGTAGCGATGAGAACGTCATTGAAGTAATGGTAGATATGTGGAAGCCCACCACCTTACGCATAAGGCGTGTAAAAACCGCTGGGCCGGTCTTGATGCCGAACGGCATAAACCGAAACTGGTATAGTCCCGAGGCAGAAGTGAAGGCCGTGAATGGCTTCGATTCCTCATCCATAGGCACTTGCCAATAGCCCTTAGTGAAGTCGAATTTCGAAAAGAACCGGCTCTTTCCCAACTTTGCAAGCATCATATCAACTCTAGGTATGGGCTCGTTGTCGGCGACAAGGACAAGGTTGAGCTGCCTGAAGTCAATGCACAGTCTCATTGTTCCATCTTTTTTGTCTACTGGCGAGATGGGAAACTGGTGCGGCGACTCTGACGGCTCGATAATACCCATTCGAAGCATTTCCTGCACCTCGTTCTCCGCGGGTTCTTGCATGGCAAATGGAATCGGGTACTGTCGCACTTGAATAGGTTGGTCTGTTGTAAGGCGCAGCTTGCAGTGAACCAGCTCTGTCTTCCCAGGGATGTCTGAGAAGATTTTCTGATAAGATGACAGAAGCGTACATGCCTGCGCGTGTTGTTCAGGAGTCGTATCCGCCGAAACGTCCAAAATATCTGTAGGTCTCTTTTTGTCTTAGAGGGACACATGGTATGTCGCCTCCTTCAGTTTCGTGGGATCTAAACCCACGGAAACATGTTGTGGATCTGGCTTAGACGGTTTTCGCTCTTCATATCTTTTCAACATGATGTGGAAAAGGCTCGCCCGGGTTCCAAGATCAATCACATAATCGACTTTGTTGCGCCTTTCCAAAACATCGAATGCACCTTTCCATGTGAGGATTAACTTATTATTGTCCGATGGGTGCAGACGCAAGACTTTGTCACCAACGGCGAGGTGACGTGTCTTCGCCCTTCGGTTGTAATACTTTTTCTGCGCCAACTTTGCCTTCTGGAGCTCTTCGTGTGCCAGTCGGCAAGTATCATACAGGCGCTGACGAAGCTCGACGACGTATGCATACGACGTTTTGACCTCAGGATTTACGTTCTCTCCTGCCCCAAGCTCCTTCAGTATAGCCATCGGTCCTCGGACATGTCTGCCGTACAGGAGATCGAACGGTGCAAAACCCAAGCTAGATTGGGGCAACTCGCGATATGCAAACAGCAGTGGTAGCAAGTAGCGGTCCCAGTGTTTAGGAGTTTCTAGGAGAATCCGCGTTATCATTTGCTTTAGCGTGCCTTAAAATCGTTCAACCAGCCCGTTAGCCATCGGGTGATACGGTGTAGTGGGCAGCTGTGCAACTGAAAGAAGACGGCTGAGCTCCTTCATAAGTCCAGATGTGAAGGACTTGCCCCGATCGCTGACGATTTCTCGAGGAAATCCCACTCGAGCAAACATCTCTAGAAGAGCTTCTGCGATCCTCTCTCTTTCAATGCTTGGTAACGCCACGGCATCAGGGTAGCGGGCCGCGAAGTCCACCATCGTTAGCACATACCGGTTGCCGTTCTCTGGTGGGGGAGAGCGGCCCCACTATGTCGATGGCAACCCGCTGGAACGGTGTCTCGATCACGGGCATGTTCCCTAGTGGCACGCGGCCTACTAGATGTTTAGGTACAGTCCGCTGACAAATGTCGCTGGATTTCACAAATCGTGTTAAGTCACCCTGCATGCCAGGCCAGCAGAATTCCTCACGCACGCGGTCCAGACTTCGTTTAACTCCCTGGTGTCCAACCAAGATTCCTTCGTGAGCCATTGCCAAAACAATGTCTCGAAGCTCGATTGGGAAAAGCTGCTTTATTTCCTGTCTCGAGTGTGAAGGTTACCGCTGGTATAGAACGCCTTTTACCATTTCAAACTGGATAGCAGCCGAGTTCACCATCATCTTTTTCCCGACCTCACCGAAAAACTTTTGAAGCATACAATCATGTTGTTGCATTTGTCTTAACTCAGCAACGCTGATCGTAGAAGGGCTAACAGTGACTGCCGGTAGCCGCGGCTTTTTTCTCAACGCCTCGCGTCTTGCTGCACCCACGCGTGTGTCGGGCTTTGACTCCGCGTTCGTTGGGGGGCACGGCGGTTCGCTCCAGCTACACTGGACTTCTGGAACGACTGTTGAAACGCTTCTTTTTCCGTTCGCTGGGCCGATACTCGTAGGAGGAGATTCCGGCTCCTGGGACTGCTCCCATCTGTTTTCCGACTCGCAGGTCGGCATGGAGGCATCGCGGGCGCCCTCGATATTCCCTATGATAACGTCATAGAGAGGGTCCTCCATACAGGTGGCTAGTACTCGGCCAGAGAAAAATGGAGACACGATCTCCACTTCTGCTTCCCGTAAAACGAGGTGGGTTCGGTCCAAAAGACAAACAGTGCTGGTAATACCCGTGAGCTTGGTATCGCGAACCAAGGACCGCTTCACGATTACGGATGTACAGCCTGTGTCGCGTAAGAGTGTCACTGGTTGCCCTTCAAGTAGTCCTTCGGCTGTCGGCATTTGCTCCCGGTTTTTTGTGTTTTGGATTCCGTATCCCCTTCTTTGACAGTTCTGTCCAAGATGCGTGTCCGCTTTTGAACATGCAAGAGAAGTGGGAATAAAAGTTCCCACCGGTATCGGGAAGTGAGAACAAGCTAAAAGATCAAACACGCAGGCCGCGTCAGATGACCGGCAGAGCATGCGACCCCCGCCGATGGTTATCACCTGCGAGAACTTTTCGAAATGTTGAGCTATTCCATGGCGAGCTGCCTTTAATGCCAAGGGATTATTCCGCAGACTTTCGCCCCCACTTGTTGGAACAAAGCCCAGGGGATGTTCCTTCCTTCTTCGATAAAAAAGACGTTCTCAGACAAATCCTGCAATGGGAGGGAAGCCGACCAGTGAGAACCTTGACCAGGGAAGTTGAAAGTCTTATTTCTGATAAATGCACAAACCGAAAAACCAAAGACGTACTTCAAGGCTGAAAACCCAAGCCTACAATACTCAACCGGACGCAAACACATCGTAAGGGTTGCCCAAATCCTGAGTAGCTTCCTCCCACAAGAGTACCGCTGCGCTGACGAGCTAGCTGCGTTGGCTAGGCGTCCAGTTCGTGCGACTTCTTTTTCTTCGTCCTCAATTTGATGCTGATTTTGTACTTGTAAAGATAAGAGCTTGAGTACTAGCCGTTATGCGTCTTTTTACCGTTATCGGGCTCTACCAATGATTCAGATCAGTCTTCTGCTTTTGCGCCGTTTCCTTCTCTGTTGCGCAGATGCAGTTTGGCGTTCTTTTTGAGCAAGGGAGCTAACATCTCGGTCACGGATCTGTTAGTCGATACCAGGAGAACCACTCAGGAATGAAACAACCGTTTACAAAAGTGTAGTCACACGCGCTCACACATCTTGAATTTCGTTTCCGAGTGCCTTATTAAATCAAAAATAAAAATAAAATCTTCAAGCGGATAATTGAAGCGGGCTGGGCACCTGTACCAGGTCGCAGAACACTTACCGCTTCGCCCTGTGTAGGCAGGTATTCCCGGCAATGGTCCTGCACCTACTGCTTTTAGCCCTGGCGGGCACTTCTTGGCATTTTGCTTCGAACGGGACGCTTTCACCTAGTTAAGCGAGGCAGGTGCTGGCCAATAGGCTATCACCGTGGCCACACCAATGCTTGCAACAACGCTACCGGACCCCCTAACTATCTGTAATAAATGGGACGATTCACGCGACAGAAAAGACAGAATGCTCTTTGAGCGAACGAGGAGACATTATAGTTAAATGACGTTACAAGACACATATTTGAACAAAAGAAGGTAAGTTGCAAACTACCGACATCAGATGCTAATAGCCGTAAAAGAAACCCCAAGTGTTTCACCCCTATGCTCACAACTAAAAGGTGCTCAAACATACCCATACAAACATCCCGAGAATGGAACACGCTCACAGTCAGTCTTAGGTGGATGCCAGCCACCGACATCGCCACTGTAGCTGTGCGTTCGCAGACGGGGTTGCTTTGTTACCAAAGGTTGCGGCGACGTAGGGAAGCTCCGCCAGGAGTGTCGTCCAATCGAATGCCGCGGGGTCTGCTATGCACGCTTTTATCTTTCGGCGCGAGTGTTTCTGGAACCGTCTATTCAAATCCAGAACATTGTAGATCATACAAGAATATTCTGGGCTTGCGACGTTAGGGCGAAACAGTCTGCTTATGTGAATGTGATAGCCCGTCCGGCATAAAAATATTGAATGAAATACGTGCTTTGCTAGGAACGCAAACAACACAACCAGACGTGGCCCAGCAGTAAAAAACGAACAATAAATAAACAAACCTATACATGGTTCGCGGCATTACCCCCCCTCCCTTAAGAGTGCATCTATCCGATGCTAAAATAAATGGCAGTCCGAACAAACAACAATAAAAGTCCGTCATCTTGCATATTAAGGTTTCAAGCGAACCACGTGGACGACTTTGGGCTAGGTGCGTCGTCGTGATGTTCTGGAACCCCATCGAGGATCACATCGTAGGTAAGGTGGCCGACACGTCGTAGAATCTGGAGGGTCCTAAATACCGTCGGAAAAGCTTCTCACTGAGTCCTCGTCTTAAGATGGGAGTCCAAACACAAACAGGGTCCCCTCGATGGTACTGAACGTCTCCGCGTCGGAGGTTGTTGTGCCCGGCATCCACCAGCTGCTTGTCCGTTGTATGAACTGGAGTGAGCTGGCGGGCGTGTTCCGCACGCTGAAGGTATCCTTGGACGTCGGGTTTGAGGCCCTCGTCTTCTACACGTGGAAGCATGGCGTCAAGCATCGTAGTCGGCCGTCTTCCCTAAACAAGCTCGAATGGCGTCATTTGCCTAGTTTCCTGGATAGCATTGTTGTACATAAACGTGACATACGGGAGCTGTTCGTCCCAAGTCTTATGTTCAACGTATACGTACATTGACAGCATATCCGCGATCGTCTTGTTCAGACGTTTTATTAGTCCGATCGTTTGAAAGTGGTACGCCGTCATTCTTCGGTTATACGTGTTGCTGTAGCGTAAGATTCCCTGCATAAGTTCCACAGTGAAGGCCTTTCCGCAGTCTGTGATTAGGACTTCAGGGGCTCCATGTCGCAGCACAACTTGGTTTTTGAAAAACGTTGTGACTTTGTGTGCAGTCTCCCTTGGAAGAGCGGTGGTCTCTCCGTAGCGCGTCATGTAGTTTGTCGCTACAACAATCCACTTGTTCGGTTATTGTGATGTAGGGAACTGGCCTAGAAGGTCCATTCTAATCTGTTGAAAGGGCCACGACGGGACGGCGATTCGTTGTAGAAAGCCAGCTGGTCTTGTCGGGGGCGGGTTTCGTCGCTCGCATTCACGGCAACTCCGAACGTAGTGGGTGACATCGGATGTAAGGCGGGGCCAGAAGTACTTCGACTTGATTCTTGCAATAGTGCGAACTGTGCCGAGATGTCCGGAAGACAGGTCGTCATGGTGCGTTTCCAAAATGTCGTCACGGAGCTCTGCGGTGATCACAAGTAGATAATGCGTTCTCGTTCCGGGGCTGAAATTCTTCACGAGGACAACCGGCGCAGCCCACGGACTTTTCGATGGCTGTATAGTGTCGTTGCTGAGCATGTCGTCGACTTGAGTCCAGATGGCTTCGCGCTCGTGTGAACAGACATGGTACAGTGACTGTCGGGTAGGTGGGGCTCCATCTTCGGGTATTAGCCTTTGCTTCGCCATAGGTGTCTGACGTAATTTTGAGTTCAACGACGAACACTCGCTGTAGCGACGCAGCCACGCCGATAGCTTGTTCCTTTCTTCTTGCGGTAGCGCGGATTCCTGTCGAAGGGAAGCGGAAGCTTGAAGGTATCTTCGGGTGCGCGTTCAAAGTCAGCGACTGCGATCACGTCACTTGCTTTTTGCGTTTCTTCTAGGAACGCAATTGCAGTGCCGTTGTTTAAATGCTGGTACCCCTCGGTGAAACTGGTGACGAAAACGTTGGATTTGCGTTGCTTAAACCGCGCAATGCCTCTTTCGACAGACACACCGCGGTCGAGAAGCAACCTTTGATCACTCTCCACGATAGCGTCGACTTCAGGAGGAGCACTTTCACAGTAGACGATGATCATCAAGCTTGTGAGGGGTGGCAGGATGAAGTTATGGTCGGCGATCCTTACAGCAGCACGGAGTTCGGGGTTCTGCTGTGGCGTCGTGGAGTGATCGGAGGCAAAAGTTATCGACACAGTCTGTAGATCAATTATTGCGCCATTGTTCGTCAATTACGTCGCGGGATTACGCGGGGATTACGTCGCGGGAACAGCTAGGCAAAATGACGAACGCCACAGAGTACGTTGTGCCGTCTAAGGAGACACGCAATGTGCACGTTCCACTTGGCGTCACGAAGTGGCCTCGTGCTGTGCGAATGTGCGGACCGTTACATCCTGTCCTTTCTTCAGCTTAGACGCAAATGATCCGCTCATTACTGAGTAGTCGGCTGATGTGTCAGTGAGGGCGACTACATCAAAGCCGTCGATGGGCAGCAGATCGTCGGACGCCGTTTTTCTCGAGCTTCGGGTGCGTCGGTTGGGGTGGTGAAAAATATTTATTAAGACTATGTACAAGTGACAGATAGGGGCAGCCTTAAGGGCCGGCCCTGTAGAAACTGTAGGAGGATTTCCTAGTCCGGGACCCCTGTGACTTCCGCGGCGGCGTGCGCCCTGGCCACGAGGTATCTTTGGCCTTCCAAAGTCGAGCAGCCGAGCAGGGCAGCCTCCCAGCTCACACGGGTAGGGGGGGGGGGACGGGACGTGATTGGGGGCACCGCCGGATTGGATGGGCATGCTCACACCATGTGTAAAGTATCCGGCAACAGATGACCATAGTGTGGTCATTCCCCGGAAAAGGCCGGATTGAAGTGCTTAAGTATCGCCGGGCACAATACCCTGTTTGTGTATAGCCGTAAGAGCCAGCGCTTCTCAGGCCTAGTCAGGCCCGGCGCCGGAGGTGGAAATCAGGGCCTTTTTG